>NC_134363.1:82491863-82791863 GCF_048569485.1 Anomaloglossus baeobatrachus | reverse complement strand
TTGCCTCCAAAGGATTCGCAACAAAATATTGAAAATAAAAATATTTTGTTTGGGTTTGGTTTATTTGTCCAATTACTTTTGACCTCCTAAAATGTGGAGTGTTTGTAAAGAAATGTGTACAATTCCTACAATTTCTATCAGATATTTTTGTTCAAACCTTCAAATTAAACGTTACAATCTGCACTTGAATTCTGTTGTAGAGGTTTCATTTCAAATCCAATGTGGTGGCATGCAGAGCCCAACTCGCGAAAATTGTGTCACTGTCCAAATATTTCTGGACCTAACTGTATAAAAGACTGGTTCAATGGGACAACCTTCTTTTCTAACGTTCAGCTGGAGAGGCAGCTAACAAGCCCTTTTAACTTGGTAGCGGTATTACATATGAAGTTAGATAAAATACCAACGTACGTGAAACAGAGCTGTTTAATAAAGGACACGGTGGGGGCCTGGAGAGCACTGAGAAAACTGTATAGACTCCCTTATTGTCTTTCAAAATTTACCCCATTGTGGGAGGATCCAAATTTTATTCAAGGGTCTCAAAACAAATTATTTCAAAGATGGAAGCAGAGGGGGATACGGAGGTTGGGTGATTTACTGAAAACAGAGGAGGGGAGAGTTGTGAGCTGAGTAGCTGTGCAGCGGTGGCCGTGAGTTACCTGACTGACAGCAGCTGATCGCGCTACTCATCTCATTAGCTGCGTGGAGGTGACCGGAGCGGCGGTGTCTTCTGCTGCTCCTGTCACCTGCATGCAGCAGAGCTGGATGCGACGCTGGAGGTCCGTGGATTACGCCGGACATGGAGGGTTTGTCGGGGTTAATAAATTGGTAATGAGGGAATTTGTTTGTGTTTTTTATTTATAATAAAGGATTTTTCGGGTGTGTGTGTGTTTTTTTACTGTCACTTACAGATTAATCATGGAAGGTATCTCGTGGAGACGCCTGACATGATTAATCTAGGACTTATTGGCAGCTATGGGCTGCCAATAACTCCTTATTACCCCGATTTGCCAACGCACCAGGGTAAATCGGGAAGAGCCGGGTACAGCCCCAGAACTGTCGCATATAATGTATGCGGCAATTCTGGGCGGCTGCTGACTGATATTGTTAGGGTGGGGGGCTCCCCATAACGTGGAGCTCCCCATCCTGAGAATACCAGCCTTCAGCCGTATGGCTTTATCTGGCTGGTATTAAAATGGGGGGGGACCGCACGCCGTTTTTTTAAATTATTTATTTATTTATTTCACTGCACAGTATAGACACGCCCACCGGCTGCTGTGATTGGGTGCAGTGAGACAGCTGTCACTCAGCGTGGTGGGCGTGTGTGACTGCAACCAATCACAGGCGCCGGTGGGGAGAGAAAGCAGGGAATACGAGATTGATTAATGGGCGGCCGGCTTTTTCAAAATAGTAAAAGCCGCCGGAGTTATTATAACAGCCGTGCAGCGCCGCGCCGGAGATCGGGGAACGGTAAGTATGAGAGAGGGGGGGAACTGACCGACAGACAGCTAGAGGGACAGATAAGACAGAGAGACCGACCGACAGACATAGAGACCGACCGACGGACTGAGGGAGAGAACGAAACAGAAAAAGAAAAAAGACCGACATCACATGAAAAAAGCACAAAACGTACAGGGAGCAAACAGAGATGCGTCCGTGTCACTCGGACGTGCGCACAGTCCCATTGACTTTCATTGGGTCCGTGCTGCGTTTTGCGTGCAGAAAACGGACATGCTGGCGTGAGACACGGACCAAAAAACGCATCACGGAGACGGACTCACGGACATAACCAAAAACGCAATTGTAACCGCTGAGATATAGTAACATTGGTGCACGTTTGGCCGTGTCTCCAGTATACACGGAAACGGACCAAACACGCACGTGTTTCACGGATGTGTGTTTCAGGCCTAAGACAAGAAAGGGTAAAAATGTAGAACCAGATGGTGAGAGCCAGCAGGTGGCAGCATCACATCACATTACAGCACATAATAAAAGGCACACTACAAAAATACTGACTAACCCAGCGGAATGCTGTTTGCAAAGAACTTTCTTGATAAACAAGACAGCCATATAAGAAATAGGTGCTAATGGATGATATCCAATAACGGCTGTACATAAAAAACCAAGTGGTGAAGAAATGCTGCAGCAATACCACAAGGGAATTCACAATAAATATAAGCCTAAAGTACCTGAATGTGAAATGAGAGCCCAAGAACCCCGACCTATAGGTTTCGGTGTTATGAGCCTTCTTCCGGGGTACATTCTATAATTAAGTCGTTGTACAAAATGGTGGCAGCCTTATATAGCCCCTATGAAGCTGTGTGGCCAAGCCAATCACAGTAACACCACAACAAAGATGGCTGCGGCGTTACTGTGAGGGAAAGCAACGTCAGATGTGTTCATTGGCTGGAAAAAGGCGCCAGAAAGTCCAGAAATGAAAATGAAAGTACCGGAGCGAATACCATATTAGCCGTCGGTTACCGAATACCTCGAATACCCCATTATCCGCCGGATACTGAATAGTGGCGAATATATTCGCTCATCCCTAGTAATTATGTCTTATAGGGTGTCATCTGGTGGTCATGTGCTTTTGTCCTCTGTTAACCCCTTGTTGGCTTTTTTCACCTTTTTTCATCTTAGCCATTTTTTCACTTCCCTACTGCATCACCTACTATTATTGTCTTATCAAATATTTTCTAATATTTTCATCGATTTCTCCTGATTACTTTTTTTGTGTTTACCTCTGGTAGTATTATGGTTATACAGTATTTTGTATTGAGGTATTCCATTTTTTCTGGTTTTATACTCCCCTCTCATTATGGGACCGGTATTCTTTTAGGAAAAATTAGTAGGTTTTCATATTTTTGAACTATTTAGATCCACAAAGTCCTCAATTAGCTATATGGATTACAAGAAAAGGGATAAGGCCAGGGTTACACAACTCGGGTCAGTATTTGGTGAGCAGCCGGCTGGTTGCAAGGAGGCACAGAGTATTACAGATCTCAAACTACAGATTAAGGCTCTTCTTAAAAAGAAAGCAAAAGTGTGGTGGAACAAGGTGATCCTTGAGCATTACCTACAAAAGGATATTATGCCAAGAGGTTTACAGGTCCAATTATTCCTCACTAGTGTTGAGCGAGTATGCTTGTCACTACTCGGTACTCGCACGAGTATCACTGTACTCGGGCTACTCGGCGGGGACCGAGTAATCTCGCGATACTTGTGCTGTACTCGTGGTCTTCATCCCTGCATGTTGGCGCTCTTTTGAGAGCCAGCCCTCATGCAGGGATTGGCTGGCAGACCACTGCAATGCCACAGCCCTGTTAGTTGTGGAATTGCAGTGATTGGCCGGCCTACACAGCGTGACCAAGCCTTTATGCCGGCGGACGCGCTGTGCTCTGCACACAGCCATCCAGACAGTCAGTGCAGGGAGAGTGTTGCTGCTTCAGGGAAAGGTTTGCGGCCCTTTATAGTTATTTCCGTAGCAGGGCTGCAAACAGTGTGACCAGAAGTCCTTCTCAGGACTATTGTAGTTGTATACAGGCAGGCAGGGTATAGCCAGGTCGGAGTACAGAAGCAGATTCCTTCTCAGGACTATTGTAGTTGTATACAGGCAGGCAGGGTATAGCCAGGTCGGAGTACAGGAGCAGAGTCCTTCTCAGGACTATTGTTGCTGTATACAGGCAGGGCAGGCAGGGTATAGCCAGGTCGGAATACAGGCTAGTGACCAGAAGAGTCCTTCTCAGGACTATTGTAGCTGCGTACAGGCAGGCAGGCAAGGTATATAGCCATTCCTAGTGGTGACCGTATACCAGCCTTCATCATATCTGGGGCTGGTGTACACAGTCTAAAACAGTCCTGATAGTGTCAGACTTCTCAGTAATTGTCGCTCCTAAAAAGCTGTTAGGTTCTTAAGGCTGCTTTACACCAGACAATCTATCGTGCGATAGATCGTCGGGGTCACGGTTTTTGTGACGCACATCCGGCATCGCTGGCGATGCCGGCCTGTGTGACACCTCCTAGCGACGCAGTATCGCTCACAAATCGTGAGTCGGGTACTGCTCGCTAGGTTCCATAATATCGTTTGATTTAGTTGACCATCGTTTCCGTGGTAGCACACGCCGCTCCGTGTGACACCACGGGAACGATGAGCAGCTCACCTGCCTCCCGCGGCCGCCGCCGGCTCTATGTGGAAGGAAGGAGGTGGGCGGGATGTTTACGTCCCGCTCATCTCCGCCCCTCCGCTTCTATTGGCCGGCGGCCGTGTGACGTCGCTGTGATGCCGAACGTCCCTCCCACTCCAGGAAGTGGACGTTCGCCGCCCACAGTGAGGTCGCACGAGAGGTAAGTATGTGTGACGGGGGTTACTAACTTTGTGCGACACGGGCAGCGATTTGCCCGTGACGCACAAAGGACGGGGGCGGGTACGATCGATTGTGAAATCGCACAATCGGTCGTACCGTGTAAAGCAGGCTTTAGTGCGTCCGTGCGTGCATTCAAAAACCGCACGTGTGTGCCTGTCGGTGGCAGCGTACAGGTGCACTTGTGTGCGTTTTGCACAAACTAGTATATAACGCACAAGTCTAGTGAATAATACACGTCAGTCAGCAGTGTCTGATAGTGTCAAACTTCTCAGTAATTGTCACTCCTAAAAACCTGTTAGGTACTTAGTGCGTCCGTGCTTGCATTTAAAAACCGCACGTGTGTGCCTGTCGGTGGCAGCGTACAGGTGCACTTGTGTGCGTTTTGCACAAACTAGTATATAACGCACAAGTCTAGTGAATAATACACGTCAGTCAGCAGTGTCTGATAGTGTCAAACTTCTCAGTAATTGTCGCTCCTAAAAACCTGTTAGGTTCTTAGTGCGTCCGTGCTTGCATTTAAAAACCGCACGTGTGTGCCTGTCGGTGGCAGCGTACAGGTGCACGTTTTGCACAAACTAGTATATAACGCACAAGTCTAGTGAATAATACACGTCAGTCAGCAGTGTCTGATAGTGTCAAACTTCTCAGTAATTGTCGCTCCTAAAAACCTGTTAGGTTCTTAGTGCGTCCGTGCTTGCATTTAAAAACCGCACGTGTGTGCCTGTCGGTGGCAGCGTACAGGTGCACTTGTGTGCGTTTTGCACAAACTAGTATATAACGCACAAGTCTAGTGAATAATACACGTCAGTCAGCAGTGTCTGATAGTGTCAAACTTCTCAGTAATTGTCGCTCCTAAAAACCTGTTAGGTTCTTAGTGCGTCCGTGCTTGCATTTAAAAACCGCACGTGTGTGCCTGTCGGTGGCAGCGTACAGGTGCACTTGTGTGCGTTTTGCACAAACTAGTATATAACGCACAAGTCTAGTGAATAATACACGTCAGTCAGCAGTGTCTGATAGTGTCAAACTTCTCAGTAATTGTCGCTCCTAAAAACCTGTTAGGTTCTTAGTGCGTCCGTGCTTGCATTTAAAAACCGCACGTGTGTGCCTGTCGGTGGCAGCGTACAGGTGCACTTGTGTGCGTTTTGCACAAACTAGTATATAACGCACAAGTCTAGTGAATAATACACGTCAGTCAGCAGTGTCTGATAGTGTCAAACTTCTCAGTAATTGTCGCTCCTAAAAACCTGTTAGGTTCTTAGTGCGTCCGTGCTTGCATTTAAAAACCGCACGTGTGTGCCTGTCGGTGGCAGCGTACAGGTGCACTTGTGTGCGTTTTGCACAAACTAGTATATAACGCACAAGTCTAGTGAATAATACACGTCAGTCAGCAGTGTCCGATAGTGTCAAACTTCTCAGTAATTGTCGCTCCTAAAAACCTGTTAGGTTCTTAGTGCGTCCGTGCTTGCATTTAAAAACCGCACGTGTGTGCCTGTCGGTGGCAGCGTACAGGTGCACTTGTGTGCGTTTTGCACAAAATAGTATATAACGCACAAGTCTAGTGAATAATACACATCAGTCAGCAGTGTCTGATAGTGTCAAACTTCTCAGTAATTGTCGCTCCTAAAAACCTGTTAGGTTCTTAGTGCGTCCGTGCTTGCATTTAAAAACCGCACGTGTGTGCCTGTCGGTGGCAGCGTACAGGTACACGTTTTGCACAAACTAGTATATATAAAAATTATCAAGATCGGGCACTGCAGAGCAAAATCTGCCAAACAGTGGAGCCGTACTCACAGTTGCGTGGAATCAATGTTTCTGGACTTTAACTGCTCCTGGATTGGAGATGCCTGGTGTAGCGGTGCTCAGCAACAACATAAGTCCATAACCACAAATCCTAGAACAGAATGCGGCAACTCACTCCAACACGTGCAAAATTATCCTTTATTCTGCGTTATTGCAGACAAAATACAGGAGCATGGGGAGAGAGTGGGTGCAGGGGACGGTGAATGGACGACAGCCTGTTTCGCGCTGACACGCGCTTTGTCGAGTCCTAGAGAAAACAGCCAGCTGGTCGTCTTTAAGAGTCTTCCCAGCTGACGTGAGTGCTAGTTAAAAAGCAGCGTCAGCCGCTGACATATAGACTGTCACGCTCCCGGTGTCCCAGCAGCCCTCCTTACCCACTGAGCCGGTTCCTGCATCGCACCACCGCTCCATACCCACTGATCCAGTCGTACCTGCATTGCACCACCGCTCTGTACCCACTGATCCAGTCACACCTGCATCGCACCACCGCTCCGTACCCACTGATCCGGCCTCACCGTCATTGCACTGCTCCTTACCCACTGATCCACTCCACGTGTCCACCGGTCATGGCCGCCGCTCCCGCTCGTGCTCTCCTGTGTCCTGCTCCTGGTCTCATGAGTCTGACTCTGAGTATTAGCCTCATGCCTCTGTATAGGACCAGGCCGCGCCCACTCTCCTGGTTTTATGGACCCAGCACACCTGAAGCAGGATGTGACATACGGCTGTGCTGGATATATAAGACTGGCCTCCCCATAGGGGCGTTGCCTGATCAACGTGTCTAGAAGCTTTGTCTTTTGTGCTAGGTGCTCAGGCCCCCTGGTGCCGTGTCCTGTAGACTTCTTGTCTTTGCTCCCTGGTACCTGTGCCTGTTTTCCTTACCGTCCTGAAGAACTTTGTGACTCTGCTGACCTGGTTATACCTGTCCCGGCCACGCCAGTGCTCCGGCTGCCATGTACCCTGCCCCCCGGTGGGATACTCGGTCCAGTGGATCCACATCCTGGGCCCATCAGTCCTCCCGGTCCTGACAGTTTGATCAGGCCATGGATCCCGCTGGAGCACAAACATCTGAGCTGGCCGAACTACGCCAGGAACTGGTGCAACAGCGTGACACCTTACACCGGATGCTGAAATTCCTGGCGTCCATGGACCACCGGTTACATACGCTGCAGACCGCTGCCTCGTCTGAGTCCACGCAGCAACCAGTCTCCGGCTCTGAACCAGTTTCCGCCACGGCCTCGCAACTTCGCCTCGCTGCTCCGCCTCGCTATGCAGGGGATCCCAAGTCCTGCCGCGGCTTCTTGAACCAGTGCTCCCTGCATTTCAAGTTGCTTCCTCATTTGTTTGTCTCAGACCAGGCTAAAGTGGCGTTCCTGATGTCGCACTTGGAAGGCGAAGCTCTAGCCTGGATTAACCCCCTGTGGGAGAATGAGGATCCAATGACCACTAACATCCGGGAATTCCTGCACGCTTTCCGAAGTACATTCGATGAACCCGGACGTACCACCACAGTGACCTCTTCGCTCCTCCGGCTACGCCAAGGGACCCTGACCGTCGGCCAATACGCCATCCAGTTCCGCACGCTCGCCTCTGAGCTGGGCTGGAACAATGAGGCCTTGACGGCGGCCTTTTGGGAAGGACTCTCTGGCCGCGTCAAAGACGAGCTTGCTGGCCGTGACGTTCCACGCACCTTGGACGCTTTAATATCCTTAGCCACCCGGATTGACCTCCGTTTCCAGGAGCGAACCAAAGAGGTATTCCGGGAGAAGCTACCACCCCGTCACGCCTTGTCCCCGCAGAGGCCTACCGCTCCTTTGCCCCTGCCTTCCTGTGACATGTTTCCGGAACCCATGCAAATTGACCGACTGAACCAAGCCAAGCAACGCCGTGCAGAACGGCTCGCCCTGGGCCTGTGCTTCTATTGTGGAGACGGGTCACACATGCTTCGGACATGCCCTGAGAAACCTGGTAGACCCCAGGCCCAAGGGATGGTGGGAACCGCTACCCTTGGCACCGGAATCCCCTCCGTTCCACTTACACAGACTGTCCAGGTGACGACGAAGAAGACCAGGTTCACAGCAGAGACCCACATCGATTCTGGGGCGGCGGGTAATTTCATACGCCAGTCTGCAGTGGATCGATACCAAGTACCTCTGATCCCGCTTGCCAAGCCCCTCTGGTTCGCCTCCGTGGACGGCAAACTGCTATACGAACCTGTCCGATATACCACTGAACCAGTAAGACTCCAGGTTGGCACTTTGCATACTGAGACCATCACCTTCTTTGTGATCCCGAGGATGGCTCCTGAGCTCCTGTTGGGTCTGCCCTGGCTTCAACTTCATGACCCTGCCATTAGTTGGCACTCTGGCGCTATTAACCGCTGGGGGTCCTCGTGTCATGACCACTGCCTACAGCCCGTTCCTCGGCCCCTGTCACCCGAGCCTGCTATGCCGCAGGAAGAAGAAGAGGCGACGACTCAGTCCAGCGGTGTACCACAGCTCCTGGCACTTGTGCCTGTGGTGCCACCGGACCCAGAAGCAGAGTCGACGCAGTCCAGCGTCGTTCCACCATCCCTGGCACTTGAGACTTTGATGCCCCCTGCTACTGAGGATGACACACTTTCCTGTACCCGGTCCGAGACGCCCGAACTGGTCGCCCACGACTCCAGTCCTGCTTCTGACTGTCTTCCCTTATCCGTTGCCTCCGTTGCCGCTGACTTGGGTTCTCCGATACGGGACATAGTGGCCATGAAAACGGTCCGGGGTAGGCAGTCCTTCCTGGTCGATTGGGTGGATTGCGGCCCCGAGGCTCGGTCCTGGTTGTCCCGGAAGTACGTTGCTGCCCCTCTTCGGCGCGCCTACATGTCCCGGCCGCGGGGAGGGGGGCTTCAAGGGGGGGGGTACTGTCACGCTCCCGGTGTCCCAGCAGCCCTCCTTACCCACTGAGCCGGTTCCTGCATCGCACCACCGCTCCATACCCACTGATCCAGTCGTACCTGCATTGCACCACCGCTCTGTACCCACTGATCCAGTCACACCTGCATCGCACCACCGCTCCGTACCCACTGATCCAGCCTCACCGTCATTGCACTGCTCCTTACCCACTGATCCACTCCACGTGTCCACCGGTCATGGCCGCCGCTCCCGCTCGTGCTCTCCTGTGTCCTGCTCCTGGTCTCATGAGTCTGACTCTGAGTATTAGCCTCATGCCTCTGTATAGGACCAGGCCGCGCCCACTCTCCTGGTTTTATGGACCCAGCACACCTGAAGCAGGATGTGACATACGGCTGTGCTGGATATATAAGACTGGCCTTTCCATAGGGGCGTTGCCTGATCAACGTGTCTAGAAGCTTTGTCTTTTGTGCTAGGTGCTCAGGCCCCCTGGTGCCGTGTCCTGTAGACTTCTTGTCTTTGCTCCCTGGTACCTGTGCCTGTTTTCCTTACCGTCCTGAAGAACTTTGTGACTCTGCTGACCTGGTTATACCTGTCCCGGCCACGCCAGTGCTCCGGCTGCCGTGTACCCTGCCCCCCGGTGGGATACTCGGTCCAGTGGATCCACCTCCTGGGCCCATCAGTCCTCCCGGTCCTGACATAGACAAAACATCAACAAACCGCAATGACATTGGAACAGTATAAAAGAAAACTAAATATGCATGATATCAACCATTGTTAATATTAACCCATTATTACACATTTTCAAAACGGTCAAAATTTCATTTTCTGTAAGTCATGCATATTTTTTCATAAATGTCTGAGCATACCGGTGGCTAGAGAGGAGCTAAAATATTTTACAGTTATTCATGTTTATTTTCTATCCATGTGCACCCGGGCTTATATGCAGCCGACAATACCCTAAGGGAAGAAAGAGCCTCCTGACCCTGCAACGGGAATAAAGGGGAAGCATCTTTGTTTTTTAATTTTTAATTTTTAATTTATAATTTTTAATTTATCCCCTAAGGTTTTTTTGTAACATCTATTATATACCGAATAGCTCTTACTTTATGTCCTGGACTGGCAAGGGAGAGTAACGAGCACAGATCATGGACTCCTGGACCTATTTGTTTTTTTAAAAAAGGAAAATATTTTTTCCTTCTAATAACAACTGGAGAAAAAGCTTTAACCCTCATTGCTTCTATGGACGATCAGGGGCCACAGAAGTCATAAAAGACAAAAAAGGCTGACAAAAGACGAAAAAAGGAGAAAAACAGAAAAAAAGGAGAAAAAAAAAAAAAGAAGAAAAAAAAGGGGGGGGGGAAACAGCAAAATGGAAAAGTAGGAAAAATAGGAAAATAGAGAGACCCGAAATACCAGTAAGGGCCCACTTATGTTCATTGCCACGTAACCAATGGTAATAGGAAACTAAAAGATACCCTGTTTAGAAAGTTGCACTTTAGCGCTACCTTATATGTAACGTTGTCTGACTCCTAATTTTTTAATAGTTTACTGATTTTATTTTATTTTATTATAATTTTAAATTCCACTACTTGTTATCATAACCTAAGGTCATCTCATCAAAGGAACACAGCCATATCGTTACGATCGTTAAGACCCAAAGGGCCCATTGCCCTTGTTCTTATAATCAATCGCGATTCTTTCTGCAATAGTGTCTTGTGGGTGTCCCCCCCCAGTATCGGACGGAGACACCCTCAAGACACCGGCAAATCTCAGGGACTCAGGATTTCCCGCATGGCATTCCCTTATGTGTTGGATGAGCCTTGGTGACCCTTTACCAGAGGTAATGGAATTAAAATGCTCCCGAAAACGCACATATAAGCATCGGATGGTTTTACCGATGTAATATCGTAAACATGGGCAGTAGATGACATATACCACATTCTTTGTTTTACACGAGATAAAATCTGTTACATTAAAGGTGACATCACCCATACGTAGTGTTTTTTCTATAAGATGGAAAGGACAGAACCTACAATTTCCGCACTTGAAATTTCCCTTCATGGGGGTTTTTTCAAGCCATGTACTACTTCTGTCCCTCCACCTATTGTGCACGAGGACGTCTCCTAAATTCCTACTCCTCTTGTACGTGATCAGAGGACCAAGGGCTACTCTATTTTTCAATACAGGATCGTTTTCTAACACATGCCAGTGTTTCCTAATGCTTGCCTTTATCTGATGGTCCATAGGGCCAAATTTGAAAGTGAATGGGAATTTTTTGTCATATACGTTCCTTCCACCTCTGCCCGTACCTATGACCTCCCTACTGGTTTTTTCATTGTTACTATCGCCTTCCTCTGTTCTCAGTAGCGTGCGAATCTTTGCAGCCTCAATGACAGAGGACGGATATCCTCTCTCCTTGAGGCGACCAGTAAGCTCCAGGAACTGTTCGTCTCGAATTTTTCTGTCATTAATTCTATTGGTTCGCAAAAATTGACTAAAGGGTAGGGATTTTTTTACATGCGGGGGATGAAAACTGCCGTAGTGTAATAGTGTGTTATTAGCCGTGGATTTTCTGAAGACCTCACGGGTGAGGGAACCGTGATTCAAGGATAATTTTACATCCAAAAATTCCAATTTTTTATCCCCAAACACGTGGGTGAATCTCATGTTGTAAACGTTGACCCTATTCAAGTATGCTACAAAATTTTCAAATTCCTCCTGTGACCCGTCCCATATGATGAAAATATCATCGACATATCTGAGATATGTTTTGATATGTCTCAAGAAAGGATTTTGCATACCATAAACTAATTCAGTTTCTATAGCCGCCAAAAATAGGTTGGCAAAAACACATGCGACGGGGGTACCCATCGCGGTACCCCCGCATTGTTTATACCACTGAGCTCCAAATTTGAAGGAGTTGTTTTTGAGCACCAGCTTCAGAGCCTCTTCAATGAAGTCGATGTTTTTTTTCTCGACATGTACTTTTTCCAGCAAACCCCTTATTGTTTCTATCCCCAGATCCTGAGGGATTCTTGTATATAAACTTTCTATATCTATAGATGTTAAGTGAAAGTTATCCTGCCATTCAATAGTATCAATTACCTCTATGAACATTTTACCTCTATGAACATTCTATATCTATTAAAGCAGGTGTCGTGGAGGGATTAGTGACCAATATCCAAAAGAAAGAAACCATCTGGAATTTGTCAACTCATGCCCTCGACAATAATATGATTTCCCTCCTCAATAAGGGACTGAATTTTTGTATCCCAGAGAAATTCGATTTTTGTGATTTTTCTGTTGAGTTGTATAAAGGGTGTCGCAAAATGCATCTTGCTAAGTTCTATGGCAGCACGGAAAAATCCGTTGAACAACAAAAAAAGGTATCCACTGATAAGAATCCAATAAGTATTGGACCCTTAGGCTTTTTTCAAATTAATGAAGCCATGGATGCCATTAAGGATGATGCCCTGCTGCTACTGGAACTTACAGAACCAAACATTATTGAGCAGTGTAGTGGTGAAGAAATAGCGGATTTATCCGCCCCCTTTGTGGGGGGGTTAAAATCTAATTTTCATCCCCCAACCACCCCAGGCAACACTATAGATCTTTTCCAAGATCTTGTTAAACGAGATATTGAGGCTCTCATATATCCTGAAGCGCCGCATAACTTGTCATCAGGTGAGAAGAGAGCCTTAAAGGAGCTATCTGCATGGGATGATGTGGTTTTCAGGAGGCCCGATAAGGGTGGGGGGACTGTGATTTGGCCAAAAACTTTATATTTGGCAGAAGCCAAAAAACAACTGGATGATGCGTCCACGTATTCCAAGCAATTGTTTGACCCTACAAGTCAGTATAAAGAAAAACTGCGTAGTTTTTTGAACCGTAAAGTCACAGAAGGATTCATTTCAAAAAGTAGAGCAGAAAAATTACTCCCCCTGCACCCGTCCTCGCCACATTGGTATTGCATACCAAAAATTCATAAAAACAAAAATATGCCACCCGGTCGACCAATAGTGTCATGCATCAATTCGATTTTTGAACCACTCTCGCAGTACCTTGACGGGCTGTTAAACCCCTTGTTGGAAAAAATTCCAGCCTTTATAAGGGACACTAAAATGTTCATAGAGGTAATTGATACTATTGAATGGCAGGATAACTTTCACTTAACATCTATAGATATAGAAAGTTTATATACAAGAATCCCTCAGGATCTGGGGATAGAAACAATAAGGGGTTTGCTGGAAAAAGTACATGTCGAGAAAAAAACCATCGACTTCATTGAAGAGGCTCTGAAGCTGGTGCTCAAAAACAACTCCTTCAAATTTGGAGCTCAGTGGTATAAACAATGCGGGGGTACCGCGATGGGTACCCCCGTCGCATGTGTTTTTGCCAACCTATTTTTGGCGGCTATAGAAACTGAATTAGTTTATGGTATGCAAAATCCTTTCTTGAGACATATCAAAACATATCTCAGATATGTCGATGATATTTTCATCATATGGGACGGGTCACAGGAGGAATTTGAAAATTTTGTAGCATACTTGAATAGGGTCAACGTTTACAACATGAGATTCACCCACGTGTTTGGGGATAAAAAATTGGAATTTTTGGATGTAAAATTATCCTTGAATCACGGTTCCCTCACCCGTGAGGTCTTCAGAAAATCCACGGCTAAAAACACACTATTACACTACGGCAGTTTTCATCCCCCGCATGTAAAAAAATCGCTACCCTTTAGTCAATTTTTGCGAACCAATAGAATTAATAATCACAGAAAAATTCGAGACGAACAGTTCCTGGAGCTTACTGGTCGCCTCAAGGAGAGAGGATATCCGTCCTCTGTCATTGAGGCTGCAAAAACCTGTTAGGTTCTTAGTGCGTCCGTGCTTGCATTTAAAAACCGCACGTGTGTGCCTGTCGGTGGCAGCGTACAGGTGCACTTGTGTGCGTTTTGCACAAACTAGTATATAACGCACAAGTCTAGTGAATAATACACGTCAGTCAGCAGTGTCTGATAGTGTCAAACTTCTCAGTAATTGTCGCTCCTAAAAACCTGTTAGGTTCTTAGTGCGTCCGTGCTTGCATTTAAAAACCACACGTGTGTGCCTGTCGGTGGCAGCGTACAGGTACACGTTTTGCACAAACTAGTATATAACGCACAAGTCTAGTGAATAATACACGTCAGTCAGCAGTGTCTGATAGTGTCAAACTTCTCACTAATTGTCGCTCCTAAAAACCTGTTAGGTTCTTAGTGCGTCCGTGCTTGCATTTAAAAACTGCACGTGTGTGCCTGTCGGTGGCAGCGTACAGGTGCACGTTTTGCACAAACTAGTATATAACACACAAGTCTAGTGAATAATACACGTCAGTCAGCAGTGTCTGATAGTGTCAATCTTCTCAGTAATTGTCGCTCCTAAAAACCTGTTAGGTTCTTAGTGCGTCCGTGCTTGCATTTAAAAACCGCACGTGTGTGCCTGTCGGTGGCAGCGTACAGGTGCACGTTTTGCACAAACTAGTATATAACGCACAAGTCTAGTGAATAATACACGTCAGTCAGCAGTGTCTGATAGTGTCAAACTTCTCAGTAATTGTCGCTCCTAAAAACCTGTTAGGTTCTTAGTGCGTCTGTGCTTGCATTTAAAAACGCACGTGTGTGCCTGTCGGTGGCAGCGTACAGGTGCACTTATGTGCGTTTTGCACAAACTAGTATATAACGCACAAGTCTAGTGAATAATACACGTCAGTCAGCAGTGTCTGATAGTGTCAAACTTCTCAGTAATTGTCGCTCCTAAAAACCTGTTAGGTTCTTAGTGCGTCCGTGCTTGCATTTAAAAACCGCACGTGTGTGCCTGTCGGTGGCAGCGTACAGGTGCACTTGTGTGCGTTTTGCACAAAATAGTATATAACGCACAAGTCTAGTGAATAATACACATCAGTCAGCAGTGTCTGATAGTGTTGATAGTGTCAAACTTCTCAGTAATTGTCGCTCCTAAAAACCTGTTAGGTTCTTAGTGCGTCCGTGCTTGCATTTAAAAACCGCACGTGTGTGCCTGTCGGTGGCAGCGTACAGGTACACGTTTTGCACAAACTAGTATATAACGCACAAGTCTAGTGAATAATACACGTCAGTCAGCAGTGTCTGATAGTGTCAAACTTCTCAGTAATTGTCGCTCCTAAAAACCTGTTAGGTTCTTAGTGCGTCTGTGCTTGCATTTAAAAACCGCACGTGTGTGCCTGTCGGTGGCAGCGTACAGGTGCACTTGTGTGCGTTTTGCACAAAATAGTATATAACGCACAAGTCTAGTGAATAATACACATCAGTCAGCAGTGTCTGATAGTGTCAAACTTCTCAGTAATTGTCGCTCCTAAAAACCTGTTAGGTTCTTAGTGCGTCCGTGCTTGCATTTAAAAACCGCACGTGTGTGCCTGTCGGTGGCAGCGTACAGGTACACGTTTTGCACAAACTAGTATATAACGCACAAGTCTAGTGAATAATACACGTCAGTCAGCAGTGTCTGATAGTGTCAAACTTCTCAGTAATTGTCGCTCCTAAAAACCTGTTAGGTTCTTAGTGCGTCTGTGCTTGCATTTAAAAACCACACGTGTGTGCCTGTCGGTGGCAGCGTACAGGTGCACGTTTTGCACAAACTAGTATATAACGCACAAGTCTAGTGAATAATACACGTCAGTCAGCAGTGTCTGATAGTGTCAAACTTCTCAGTAATTGTCGCTCCTAAAAACCTGTTAGATTCTTAGTGCGTCCGTGCTTGCATTTAAAAACCGCACGTGTGTGCCTTTCGGTGGCAGCATACAGGTGCACTTGTGTGCGTTTTGCACAAACTAGTATATAACGCACAAGTCTAGTGAATAATACACGTCAGTCAGCAGTGTCTGATAGTGTCAAACTTCTCAGTAATTGTCGCTCCTAAAAACCTGTTAGGTTCTTAGTGCGTCTGTGCTTGCATTTAAAAACCACACGTGTGTGCCTGTCGGTGGCAGCGTACAGGTGCACGTTTTGCACAAACTAGTATATAACGCACAAGTCTAGTGAATAATACACGTCAGTCAGCAGTGTCTGATAGTGTCAAACTTCTCAGTAATTGTCGCTCCTAAAAACCTGTTAGGTTCTTAGTGCGTCCGTGCTTGCATTTAAAAACCGCACGTGTGTGCCTGTCGGTGGCAGCGTACAGGTGCACTTGTGTGCGTTTTGCACAAACTAGTATATAACGCACAAGTCTAGTGAATAATACACGTCAGTCAGCAGTGTCTGATAGTGTCAAACTTCTCAGTAATTGTCGCTCCTAAAAACCTGTTAGGTTCTTAGTGCGTCCGTGCTTGCATTTAAAAACCGCACGTGTGTGCCTTTCGGTGGCAGCATACAGGTGCACTTGTGTGCGTTTTGCACAAACTAGTATATAACGCACAAGTCTAGTGAATAATACACGTCAGTCAGCAGTGTCTGATAGTGTCAAACTTCTCAGTAATTGTCGCTCCTAAAAACCTGTTAGGTTCTTAGTGCGTCCGTGCTTGCATTTAAAAACCGCACGTGTGTGCCTTTCGGTGGCAGCATACAGGTGCACTTGTGTGCGTTTTGCACAAACTAGTATATAACGCACAAGTCTAGTGAATAATACACGTCAGTCAGCAGTGTCTGATAGTGTCAAACTTCTCAGTAATTGTCGCTCCTAAAAACCTGTTAGGTTCTTAGTGCGTCCGTGCTTGCATTTAAAAACCGCATGTGTGTGCCTGTCGGTGGCAGCGTACAGGTGCACTTGTGTGCGTTTTGCACAAGCTTGGATATAACGCACAAGTCTAGTGAATACACGTCAGCACAGCATTGCAAAATGCGCAAGGGCGTTGGCAACAAACAAGGAAGTGGACGTGATGGTGGTGCAGGCAGAGGCCGAGGTCGTGGGCAAGCTCTAATTTCGCCACAACAAAGGGCCACATCTACTCGCTCGCACGTCCTGTCCCAAATTCTTGGGGACCGCAGCAGTACACCGCTCTTGGTGTGTGGGTCATGAGGAGATCGTATGTACAGATGCCCAAATATTTGAGCAGCCACGTTCTCACGAAGTTGGCAATGTGTCTCAACAAGGGGTGGACGATGATGAGACACAATTGTCAGGAAGTCAGGAGGAGGAGCAGGGTGCGGAAGAGGAAGACGACGTGGTGGATGATCCAGTAACTGACCCAACCTGGCAGGAGGATATGCAGAGCGAGGACAGCAGTGCACAGGGGGAAGGAGGCGTAGCATCCCAACAGGCAGTAAGAAGCAGGGTGGTGGCCCCAGGCAGAAGTCAGGCAACCGTTCCCCGGAACAACAACACGACACAAGGTGCCTGTACAAATGTTAGGTCTTCCCGAGTCTGGCAGTTTTTTACGTTGGCTCCAGATGATTCTAAAAAGGCCATTTGCAACACCTGCCGTGCCAGCATCAGCAGGGGTACCAAAACTAGCAGCCTGACCACCACCAGCATGATCAGGCACATGTCAGCCAAGCACCCGACTTTGTGGGAGGTACAACAGAGTCGAGGAGCAGTGCTTGCTGATGTCACTGCTACGTCTTCGCTTGTTGTGCATGCGAGCCAATCCCCTGTCCATGCTGCCTGCGAACAAGCCTCCTCCGGCCCTGACCTGCAGTTGCCTACGCAGAAATAACACCATCATCAACCACGTCCTTGTCCCAGCGCAGCGTTCAGTTATCCATTCAGCAAACCTTTGAACGCAGGCGCAAATACACTGCCAACGCCCCACATGCCACAGTTCTAAATGCTAACATTTCGCGACTGCTTGCGCTGGAAATGTTGCCTTTTAGGCTGGTGGAGACAGAAGCATTCCGCGACCTGATGGCGGCAGCTGTCCCACATTACTCGGTCCCCAGCCGCCACTATTTCTCCCGGTGTGCCGTCCCCGCATTGCATAATCACGTGTCACAAAACATCACACGTGCCCTGAACAACGCTGTTTCAGCCAAAGTCCACCTAACCACAGACACGTGGACAAGTGCTTGTGGGCAAGGCTGCTACATCTCGTTGACGGCACACTGGGTTAATATTGTGGAAGCTGGGACCCAGTCTGAGCGAGGGACGGAACACGTCCTTCCCACACCAAGGTTTGCAGGCCCTAAATCAGTCAGGGTTTCACCCACACTCTACAGCTCCGGAATGTCATGCTCCTCAGCCTCATCCTCCTCCTGCACATCCTCATCCACTTTACCCTCCACACCAGTCCCAAGCTGGAAGCACTGCAGCACTGCCTCGGCGAAGCGGCAACAGGCTGTGCTGAAGCTAATCTGCATAGGTGACAAACCCCACAATGCAGAAGATGTGTGGACAGCTCTGAAACAGCAGGCAGATCACTGGCTCACACCTCTGAACCTAAAGCCAGGAAAGGTCGTGGGTGACAATGGCCGGAACCTGGTGGCGGCTTTGAGGCGAGGCCAGCTGACACATGTTCCATGCGTGGCCCATGTGCTCAACCTCATGGTTCAGCGGTTTCTAAAGTCATACCCAGAGCTGTCTGATCTGCTGGTAAAAGTTCGCCGCCTGTCTGCACATTTTCGAAAGTCACCTTGCCGGCTTTCAGCGCCGTTTGCATCTTCCGACTCACAGACTGGTGTGTGATGTCCCCACGCGTTGGAATTCAACTCTGCACATGTTGATCAGGATATGTGAGCAGAAGAGGGCAGTTGTTGAGTACCTGCATCACCTAAGCCGTCGGGAAATGGGTCAAACTCCACACATAACACTTGAGGAGTGGAGATGGATGTCCGACCTATGTACCATCCTCCAAAACTTTGAGGACTCCACCAAGATGGTGAGTGGGGATGACGCCATTATTAGCGTCACCATACCGCTTCTCTGCCTTCTAAAACGGTCTCTGCTCAAAAACAAACATGATGCATTGCAGGCGGAGCGCGATGAGTTGGAGCAAGAAACAGTAGTGGGTGTGGGTGATAACACACAGCCGAGCCTCGTCTCATCACAACGTGCAGTGGAGGACTATGACGAGGAGGAGGATGAAGACATGGAGCAACTCTCCGGCCAAATTGAGGATATGACATGCACACCAGTCATATCCTCGGTTCAGCGTGGCTGGCCAGAGGACAGGGTAGATGAGGAGGAGGAGGAGGAGGAGGACAGCATGTTCAGTCATCGTGTTGGTCAGGATACTGAAGTACTGGCTGCTAAGAGTCTGGCGCACATGGCTGACTTTATGGTAAGCTGCCTGTCTCGTGACCCTCGCGTTAAGAACATCTTGGCCGACAATCATTACTGGTTGGTAACACTGTAAGACCCACGCTACAAGGAGAACTTTATGTCTCTTATTCCCGAGGCGGAGAGGTCAGCCAAAATGCAGCAGTTCCGGAAGGACATAGTCACGGAAGTAGGCAAAGCATTCCCCTCACAAAACGCTAGCGGCATAGGTCAGGAATCAGTGGACAATCAAGGCGTACAGCCGAAAGGGGCACAAGTTCAATCCGCCAGAGGTAGGGGAACAGTCTTTAAGATGTGGGACAGTTTTCTCAGCCCCTCACGTACCACAGCCCCTGAGGTGCGGGGTAGTGCCACAAGAAATCCTAAGTTTGCCCAGATGCTCAAGGAGTACCTTGCAGATCGAACAACTGTACTCCGACATTCCTCTGTGCCTTACAATTATTGGGTATCCAAGCTGGACACGTGGCATGAATTGGCTCGCTACGCCTTGGAAGTCCTGGCCTGCCCTGCCGCTAGCGTTTTGTCAGAGCGTGTTTTTAGTGCCGCAGGTGGAATCATTACAGATAAACGCACCCGCCTGTCAACTGAAAATGCTGACAGGCTGACTCTGATCAAGATGAACAAGGGTTGGATTGGGCCAGACTTCACCACACCACCAGCAAATGAGAGCGGAATTTAAAGTTTGTAACGGGAATTTGCCATGTACCTCCACTCACCCATGGGTACACACTTCTGGACTTTGGATAATCGCTGGACTGCTCCTCCTTCTCCTCATGCGCCACCATGATGACCGTTACAATAGTTAGGCCGTTGTTTCAGGTGTACCCCCAGTGGTAAATTTTTTCGCCCATTCTTTCAGAATGGACATTACAACGACAGGAGACCCGCTACTTTGCAATGGGAACAATGTTTTGAGGCCCTCATGCATGTCTCTATCCAGGGACAATGTGGAGCCTCCCAATTTTTGGCTGTCCTGCCAAAGGGCTATACTACAATAGACCCACTTCCTTACAATGGGCACTTCAGATTTACAGGCCCTCATGCACGTCTCTATCCAGGGACAATGTGGAGCCTCCCAATTTTTGGCTGCCTGCCTAAAGGCTATACTACAATAGACCCACTTCCTTACAATGGGCACTTCTGGTTTACAGGCACTCATGCACATCTCTATCCAGGGACAATGTGGAGCCTCCCAATTTTTGGCTGTCCTGCCAAAGGGATATACTACAATAGACCCACTTCCTTACAATGGGCACTTCAGGTTTACAGGCCCTCATGCATGTCTCTATCCAGGGACAATGTGGAGCCTCCCAATTTTTGGTTGTCCTGCCAAAGGGCTATACTACAATAGACCCACTTCCTTACAATGGGCACTTCAGGTTTACAGGCCCTCATGCACGTCTCTATCCAGGGACAATGTGGAGCCTCCCAATTTTTGGCTGTCCTGCCAAAGGGCTATACTACAATAGACCCACTTCCTTACAATGGGCACTTCAGGTTTACAGGCCCTCATGCACGTCTCTATCCAGGGACAATGTGGAGCCTCCCAATTTTTGGCTGCCCTGCCTAAGGGCTATACTACAAAGACCCACTTCCTTACAATGGGCACTTCTGGTTTACAGGACCTCATGCACGTCTCTATCCAGGGACAATGTGGAGCCTCTCAATTTTTGGCTGTCCTGCCAAAGGGCTATACTACAATAGACCCACTTCCTTACAATGGGCACTTCAGGTTTACAGGCCCTCATGCATGTCTCTATCCAGGGACAATGTGGAGCCTCCCAATTTTTGGCTGTCCTGCCAAAGGGCTATACTACAATAGACCCACTTCCTGACAATGGGCACTTCAGGTATACAGGCCCTCATGCACGTCTGTATGCAGAGGCATTGGTGAACCTCACAATTTTGGACTGCCCTGGCAAAGGAAAATACTACAAAGACTCACTTCCTCAAAATGGGCACATTAGACTCAAGAGGCCTTCATGTACGTCTCTTCTCAGGGACATCGGAGTGCCACACAATGTTTTCCCGTAAAATCTTTCATGTAATCTCCAAAAGTAACATACACCAGCTCTATCTCACTATTGGGTATGTGCCCTTAACATTTCCGCCATGAAAATTCATTTTGGTGTCATTTTTGAAGGTTTTCTGGTGAGTCCGTGAAAATGGCGTAAAACGCGGACAAAATTGTTCACAGCTGTGACTTTTGAGTGATAAATGCTTCAAGGGGTCTTCCCCATGCTGTTGCCATGTCATTTGAGCACTTTTCTGAGACTTGTGTGACATTTTTAGGGTTTCTACATGCTGACGGGGGTCATTTCATAAAAATACTCGGGTCTCCCATAGGATAACATTGGGCTCGGTGCTCGGGCCGAGTACACGAGTATCTTGGGATGCTCAGCCCGAGCCTCGAGCACCCGAGCTTTTTAGTACTCGCTCATCACTATTCCTCACATTAGACATACAGGATACAGGCTTCATTAAAAATTGGGAGGATACAAGTACTCTTTCATGTTGCTTGAATTACTCATTGGCTCTGACAAGGAAACATTAAAGACGCTTGAAAAGGACAATGATACCATCAGACAGAAAATCCAATCGGCACTTCCAGGGGAGGATCTTAAAATGTTGATTCTTCTTTGAAAGAGGTACTATGTAAATGGAAAACTGATATCCAAACCATCAAGACCAAGAAATTCCATCATGATCTTGATGATTATCAATCAACCCGTGTCTATCGAGGGCAATTAACTACTTTGAACAGATCCCGTTCAGAATCCAGTATTTCTTCCACCTCAGAAGAAGAATATAGACAATTTTTAGACAAAAGGCTTATACCTAGAGAAGGGCATGGGCCTGTAGGCAAGTCTGCACACCACAATCTGTCTACAAAAAATAAACAGCAACACGGCTACAATATAAGGAAAAGGAGGACTTAAAGGTGATAATTCTATCTAAATATCATTTAACGTCATCATAAATTCAAATACTCTCCCGGGGTCTGTCTTTATTTACCAGTGGAGAAGTTTGATTATTTCACAGCAGCTAAAGATTTAAAACTTGTAATGGCAATCCACCCACTAAGCAGGACTCTGAGGTACTCAAAACCCTTTAACCCCTATACAGGGACCTGGAATTACTGCAGAGTCCAGAGGTTCACTGCCTATGGTAGGCTGCAGTCCAGAGATGGAGATAGTTGACAGGCCGAGGTCAAACCGAGAGTTCAGGCGAGGTACAAAACAGCAAGCAGGAGGAATGTCCGGAAAACAGGCCAAGGTCAAACCGAGATGTCAGGATAGGTACAAAACAGTAGGCAAGAGGGACATCAATAAACAAAGCTGACTTCATATGAGACATAAAACATGGTGCACAGTACCAGTCAGGATGTGGCTCAAAGCAACACAAGACTATCTCTGGCAAGGAATCAGGGACACTGAAGGACATGAAAAGGGTATGGTGCGTTCCCATAGGCTGAAGAAGGAGCTGATACTAGTGGAAGGCACACACCCCTACAGTCAGTCAGCAGTACTGCAAGTTCCAGCCAGACCAAGCTTGGTGAATTTGTGGCGACTACGCCCACCAGAGCCACTGGAACTGACTTCTTCCTCATCACCAGCACAGGCTGCAGTGTGAGCAGAGCAGTGCCTTGTGACCGGGGCAGACGTCACCGGAGCAGGCCTTGGTGGAGATGTACTGCCCCGGGCTCGGCTGCGACCGAGCCGCTCGGATCCAGGCTCGCTGGTGGGTGGCTCGAGCGTCTCCAGACCCTGGGGGCCCCGTGGTCACTTCGATCTGAAAGGGGGCTGGCGGTTTAGGGGACGTAGGTGTACGGCTGGAGCCGTGGTTAAGTTCTTGACGCCACCCACGGGTTGTGGTGAAGGTGGACACCACCGCTGCAGTTACGGGGCACCCGGGGGAGATGTTGCGCAGCAAGATGTTAACCCCTCCATGGGTAGGGATGGTGGCCCCGGGACCCGTTGGGGGGGTAGTTTGGTAGTGGAGGGAGGTGCACGGCCAGAGGGCACTGATGTACTCACCATTAGTAACACACACAAGTCTTTGGTAAACCAAGATGATGGTGGTCAGTGCCCGCAGCCGGCTGCGGTCTGGTCCCCCACCCGGTTGGTGGTCTCTGCCTTTCTCCTGCACCTGTTTGAATGTTGATGGACTACTTGAACTTGCAATACAGGAGTCCGCTCCCCGGCTTGTGATTGTCGGAAGAGCCCTTTGCCCGCAGTCGCTGGCCCGTGGGATCTCTCTGCCTGGGCGGTGGCTTTCTATCCCCCTCGTTGGGCTGTTGTCTTCAGTCGGGACTTCGGGTGGTAAAGGACCTATAGTCCTGGCCGCAATCAGCTAATTAGCTAGCCCCCAGTAGCTTCTGGACCTAGCTTCAGGGTCTGAGTACCCCCCTTTCTGCTCCGGTTTCCAGTCGGTTCCCTGGGTCGGTACCGGTGGGCCACTACCCTGTCCTGGTCCACCACAGTTCCACCGAGCCGTCTTCCTGGCTCCTGCAGGCAGAGGCCTGCATATGCCTCCTAGCCAAAGGTGCCGGGGCTCCAATCCTGGCACCTGTGAGACTGTTACAGGCCCGTCACACAGGCCTGTCCTTCTCCACTGCACTCTCCAACTCAACTCCATTGAACTTCACTTCACTGAACTGACGTTTCTCCCCCCTCAGGCTCTCCGAACTCCTCGGTGGGCATGCCAACCACCTGGCTCTGCCCCCTGGTGTGTCCATCGAGCCCTGAGAGGGGTGACTAGGGTTTTAATGGTTGGCTGATGACACCTTTTTAGGGGACATGTGTTGTGCGGGGCTCTAACTGTGACTACCTGGCTAGTCCAGGGCGTCACAGAGACATGAATGTAGAGTGGTGCCTGGTGACCGGGGCAGACATCACCGGAGCAGGCGCTGGAGACATGACAGAAATTTTTGCACGTAAACTCATTATTAAAAAACAATTTAGCGGTGATACTTCCCAGTTTTCTACAGAGGAGGAACTGCAGGCCCTCCATAATTTGGAGTCTTTTGCATGGGAACATACTGCTGATGATCATTCACAATTGCCCATACATCTGCACCGCCATTCCCGACATTTTCCCCCCTTGCAAAGCTGCCCTGAGGTAAATATTTTTGTCCAACTGGTGAAAGAAGATCTGTTACACCTGCAAACTAATATTGGCCATGATAACTTTTCATGGGCCAACAGATTGGCCATTAGATCATTGCAAAAAATGAATGATATTGTCATTAAGCCATCTGATAAGGGTGGAAATGTTGTGACTAGAGATGAGCGAACCGGCCGCGGTTCGGCTCGAGTTCGGTACGCCGAACGGAGGTCTCGTTCGAGTTCGGTTCGGCGAACCGGTTCGGCGAACCACTCGAACCGCATAGGAAACAATGGGAGGCAATCACAAACACATAAAAACACCTAGAAAACACCCTCAAAGGTGTCCAAAAGGTGACAAACAACTCACAGCACAACACAAACATATTGGAAAGTGACAAGGACATATACTCATGCGAAAACAAAAGAGATAGACAAGGAAAAAGAGGAGGAGACACAGATATGCAAGGAAACATCGATGCTATTACTGTGCAACTTGAGCCCTGCTCATTTTAGGCTTCCAATCTGGATAAATTGCCTGAGCTTGCCACGTACGCCTTGGGGATCTTGTCGTGTCCTGCAGCCAGCGTTCTCTCGGAACATGTCTTCAGTGCTGCTGGGGGTCCGCTGGCAGATAAGCACACGTGTCTGTCCACTGACAATGTGGACATGGCTCTCAGAGGACTTTTCTTCCCCTGGGTCAGCCAGGGGAGGCGAAAGGCACGCGTATTTTTGAGAGTGCTTCATGCAAAGCATCTTTTTCATTTTGAAAAAGGGGGTCAAGTGATGCCAGTCAAGTGGGGTGTGTGTGGCCCAATTAGTGGCAACGAGGGTGACTGTGGTTGGAGTCCCCTCGCTGTGTTTCTAAAAGAACCAAGATGAACAAGTCATGGCTCTCAGAGGACTTTTCTTCCCCTGGGTCAGCCAGGGGAGGCGAAAGGCATGCGTATTTTTGAGAGTGCTTCATGCAAAGCATCTTTTTCATTTTGAAAAGGGGGATCAACTGATGCCAGTCAAGTGGGGTGTGTGTGGCCCAATTAGTGGCAACGAGGGAGACTGTGGTTGGAGTCGCCTCGCTGTGTTTTTAAAAGAACCAAGATGAAAAAGTCATGGCTCTCAGAGGACTTTTCTTCCCCTGGGTCAGCCAGGGGAGGCGAAAGGCACCCGTATTTTTGAGAGTGCTTCATGCAAAGCATCTGTTTCATTTTAAAAAGGGGGATCAACTGATGCCAGTCAAGTGGGGTGTGTGTGGCCCAATTAGTGGCAATGAGGGAGACTGTGGTTGGAGTTTCCTCGCTGTGTTTCTAAAAGAACCAAGATGAACAAGTCATGGCTCTAAGAGGACTTTTCTTCCCCTGGGTCAGCCAGGGGAGGCGAAAGGCACACGTATTTTTGAGAGTGCTTCATGCAAAGCATCTTTTTCATTTTGAAAAGGGGGATCAACTGATGCCAGTCAAGTGGGGTGTGTGTGGCCCAATTAGTGGCAACGAGGGAGACTGTGGTTGGAGTCCTCTCGCTGTGTTTCTAAAAGAACCAAGATGAACAAGTCATCGCTCTCAGAGGACTTTTCTTCCCCTGGGTCAGCCAGGGGAGGCGAAAGGCACGCGTATTTCTGAGAGTGCTTCATGCAAAGCATCTGTTTCATTTTGAAAAGGGGCATCAACTGATGCCAGTCAAGTGGGGTGTGTGTGGCCCAATTAGTGGCAACGAGGGAGACTGGGGTTGGAGTCCCCTCGCTGTGTTTCTAAAAGAACCAAGATGAACAAGTCATGGCTCTCAGAGGACTTTTCTTCCCCTGGGTCAGCCAGGGGAGGCGAAAGGCACGCGTATTTTTGAAAGTGCTTCATGCAAAGCATCTGTTTCATTTTGAAAAGGGGGATCAACTGATGCCAGTCAAGTGGGGTGTGTGTGGCCCAATTAGTGGCAACGAGGGAGACTATGGTTGGAGTCCCCTCGCTGTTTTTTACATGATTTTCGAAGTGCATGACATGCCTAAGAGGTTTAGTTTCAGCATCTCAAACATGTTAGCTACAGAAAGGCTGCCTTTACACCCTTTTGTCACCGAGGATTTTCGAGACCTTATGCCCATTGCAGTGCCCCAAGAGCCGATGGCCATTTGCCACTCCTTCTCCAAGAAAGGGGTGCCCGCGCTAACACAGCAGGTCGCACACAACATCACCGCTTCCTTGAGAAACTCTGTATGTGACAGGGTGCATTTCACCACAGATACTTGGAACAGTAAGCATGGACAGGGGCGTTACATGTCGCTGACTGGGCACTGGGTAACTATGGTGATAGATGGAGAAGTGTCTGCTGTACAAGTCTTTCCGTCCCCATGAGTTGTGTATTTAAATCCTTCCTCTGTATGTACAAGTTCCTCCACTGCTTCTGCCTCATCAACCTCGTGTTGTTCCTGCACCTCAGCCCAAACCCTGTGTGGTCAGGCCACCCTTCCTTGTAACTGCGCCCAAGGAATCCCACACACCTCCTTACTATGCTGGCAGCAGAACTCAAGGCCATCAGGCGGTCAAATGTTTACTTTGAAATGTAGGGGAAATGTGAGACACCGCTGAGGAATTGTGGACGGTTAGCTCTGTAGAGTGAGACCAAGTTTCATCAATGGTTGTCTCCACTCAACCAGCAGCCAGGGAATGCCGGGTGTGACAATGATGCTAAACAGTCTGCGGCCCTTCTTCAGGGCAATGTGACACACGTGCCTTGTATGGCTAACGTGTTGAATCCGAAACTCCAGCAATTTTTAAAGCACTATCCCGGCCTACATGTCCTTCTGTCGAGGGCACAGTGTAATGCCTGCCTGGATTCCCATACTCAGACGGGCTATAAAGGATATGCTAGAGGGAACCCACTCACCAAGCTGGACCCCCAGAACCCTGAATCCCTTTAATCCCTATACAGTGATGTTGAATGGCACAGGGCCCAAGTTGATCAATACCTGTGGAAGGCTGCAGTTCCAGAGAATAGTAGTCATGCAGGGTCAAAACATTAATTGAGGAAGAGGAACAGAATGGGAGGGACAGGACTTAATCAGAAAACAAGCAGAGGTGAAATGCAAATCGGCCAACGAGGTACCTAAACAGCAAGCAGGAAAAGTAGTCAGGTAACAAGCACACAAACTTATAAAACTAAACTGGGGGTAACAGTAACCAGAGGTTCATAGCTATGTCTGGCAGTGGTCTTCAGACAGGAGGGGCCTAAAAAAGGGTGTTGTGTCTTCCCATTGGTTGTAGCTGAATGATGGTACTTCATCTGTGAGATACCCACCACCTGCATTCAGCCTGTGGTTCTGCATCTGTCAAGGTAACGCATCCCAGTGGGTGAGCATAACCTGTGTCCACCTGCGCCGCTGGCGTCGACTCCTCTCCCATCATCAGCACTATGCACGAAAGGAACACGTTGTCACCTTGCGACAGGAGTACAAATTGACGTAGCGGACTACGGTGGTGACTTAACAGCTGTGTGCGGCAATGATGCAAACATGGCAGCGTGCCTTCGTCAGGCCCATGTGACACATGTGACTTGTATGGCTCACGTGTTTAATCTGATTCTCCAGCAATTTTTAAAACAACATCCCGGCCTACATGGCCTTGTAAACCGGGCACGCTCACTATGTGCTCACTTCCATCGTTCGCACCCAGTAGCTCAACAACTTTCATCACTCCTGAAGTCTTAAGGTCTGGCGGTTAAACGTCAGAAATGCAATGTTCCGACACGCAGGAATTTTAATCTGCACATGTTGCAGCGTCTGTGGCAGCACCGCAGAGCCCAGCTGAAATATGTTATTATGACGTATACCCTGGGCTAACTTGATCCAGAGGTGGTGCAGATCACGCTGCTGGAGTGGTGTCAGATCAAGGACATATGCACCGTTCTACACAGTTTACAAATGTCGACGCAGATGTTTAACACTGGCGATGACATTCTCAGCGTGACAATTTTGGTCATCTACATGATGGAACACACTGTAAGTATTATTCGGAGTCAGGTGTTGGTCCAAGAGGAAGGGAGGAAGTACTGGAGGAGTCATATGCGGAAGGGATAATAAGATCTACAAGGTCCAGATGGTCAGCGGCACCTTGGCGGCAGTCATGGTACGGTGGGGGAGAGGGATTATCAAGGGAGCATAGTATCAGCAAAACAGTTGAGGAAGGTGCAGGAGCCCAGGAAGAAATGGAGGACGAACTGGCGATGGGCATGGAAGACTCAGCAGATTAGTGAGAGCTTGCTCACATTTTGGTTGCGCGAGGTTGTGGGGACAGGGCAGAGGAAGGAGGCACGATTCTCACCTCTCCGCCACCAACACACCAAGGACTTTGTCCTCCTGGATGCTCAAGACACATGAGCGCCTTCTTGCTGCACTACCTACAACATGACCCTCGGATTGTACGAATTACAAGTCATGCTGACTACTGGGTTGCCACACTGTTAGATCCCCGGTACAACACAAAATTTTGCGAAATAACTCCTACCATAGAAAGGGACGCACGTATGCAGGAGTATCAGCAGAAGGTGGTACGCAATCTTACATCTGCTTTTCCACTAAACACCAGTGGTGCACAGAGTGAATCTCAACGCTTTTTCATCGATGGCAGGAAATGGTCTTACTTGTCCACATCTGAGGGACCGAGGGCTGGCTGCTGTGCTGAGACGGCGTTGAGTACGGTGTCTCTGCAGAGTTGCATTTTTGGTCATATACAAACTGAGTTGAAAAAGGACAGATGCTGGTGGAAAGGGGAACAGGTGTGTTGGAAAGGGTAAAAAAGTTTGTGTCCGTGGGTTTGGTGGTTAAGCAACATTAACATTTGCTGAAGAAACAACATCTGGTATGGTGGGACTGGCAGATTTGGATAAGGTGGTATATACTATGTTACCGCTATATCAAAAATATTAAGAAGAAAAGAAAGAGAAAGGTAGATATCCCAATCGCCATTCGGTGTCCACCGTGCTCATAGATGGAAAAGGAGAGGTTGGCAACTGGAAGGTTAGGTGGAGGATACAGAGCAGGTTGACTCTCAAACAAATAGTAGCCTGAACCGAGTTAGACGCAACTCGGATCTGGAGACTTGGAGCCCTGTTAGCGTGACAGGGTCCACACGACCACCCAGCCCCGGAACTCCCTGTTAACAACACAGGGGCCATTGGTTACGCAGTCCGTGTGCGTAGGGGACACACCTGTGGACAGCAGGCGCATCAGCAGCAGCAGGCCTGTTTATGCCACTGGGCTGCACTAGCAGGACTGGTAGGATAGGAGCTGTTCTTAAACGTTTTGCGTTACCAACTGTGGTGGCGGCCTGCATCGATGACCTATCCCTGCCTACCTCTGGCCTAAAGCCGCAATGGGTTCAACACATGGAGGTGTGCTCTTTCGGAGCATAATAGAAGACTGGGCACCTTCTTCTTGGCTCCAGCCCCTTTTATAACCTGGGTCCGTCCCAAACCAGGGTGGACCACAATGCACCTCCTGGAGACAAAAGCAGAGTGACACGTCATGAGTGGCATAACTAGCGTCCTATTTTGAACCGCCACTTGAATGATGACCTCATGGCTGCCACAACCAAAACACCTCAACAGTCATTGTCTGACCAACAACAATGAGGTGACAAGTCATAGGGGCGGCCCTCTGCAAGCCTGTTGGGAGTAGCCTGGCCAAATTGTCAGGACACCTGATTCCCTGTGGTCTATATGGGCTCCCCACATCAGGGGCAGGGCCAAAGAGTTCATTATCCGACCTAGCCTCTGATTCAGTAAGTGCCTGAGCATGATCAGTAGCATGAAATACAGTTTCTGAAAAAAAGACTATCCGCTTCAGCATGCTGTCTAGGCACAACACAGGACTTAGACCCGGCACGGAGTGCAAGTACCTGTGCAAAGAGGCTTTTCTCAGTCAGTGTGAAGCCCCACAGGTGTTGTGTTGGTGCATTACCTTCAGGGACTCCACGTGGAGGAAGAGTCTGTTCACACTTAGGTTGCTTCTTTATATGCATTTTCGTGATGCCACTCTCAGTATTGCGGTCAGAGGGGACCGCCACTGCAGTGTAAGGGGACACCTGGGGCTGATGTTGGGTGCAGTTAGTTTTAGTGGCCTCCCAAGAGTGAGTCAAGCACCAGGGCCCTGTGTAAGTGTGTTGAGCCACAGGTCGCAGAATGACTCAGGCACAGTCCAAACGAGCATGCGCTGTAGCCCAAAATTAAGACTTTGCCTCAGGAATGACACAGTCAGGCAGAACATGCTCAGTTGGCGAAACACTGGAGTTAGGCTGCGGCTGGAGTAAATCGGCACACAGGAAGGAGCAACCGCGGAAACACTTCGTTCAATTGTGAGGGGAGTCATTTTGGAGTTTGGTGAGGAGTACCGTAACGCCAGTGAGCAGCATCCTGTGCCACAGACTAACATTCTTCCGGTGCTGTCTATACTGTTAACCATGATAGGAGCGTAAAGTCTGTATTTATGGCAACTGGACATCACATTACCCGGGTATGGTAGGCTGTGCCCAGACAGTAATGCGTGCATGCAACACTTTGTTTTATTATGAAAACACATATCTGTTCTGGGTAGGACGACTATATAGACAATCACACTTGCTGCCTCTGCACTGTCAAATTGTCACATACAGTTTAAATCATAGACGGACAGCGACACATGTTTGCATTGAATGTTGCTTTTCAATATTTCCATGACTGTGTTGCAAAGCTGTGTGGTTTGCATTCACACTGTTATCATCTGCCTTATCTGTGAGGCTTCAGCTAACAAGGGTATTCAGGGTGGGTGATGTGTTTTGTCTATGTTTAGGTAGATAACTGGGAAGCTCTTGTGATGCGCCACTAGTAAGTTGTCTTCGCACACACACACACACACAAACACACACAAACACACACAAACACACAATTACTGCTGCTACGCAGAGGGCTTAGCAAGCAGTAGGCAACTGAATAAATTGTTCTATTATTTCAATTTAATGCATGGTTCTTATTGTTTGTTTTGGGAAAGTGAAACAATCATTTATGAACCCAACTGCAAACAGTGCTTTTTATGTTGCGTGGTTTTGCTGCATACTGTGGATCCCACCAAATACAAGACTTAAAATGAAGCATAAGTCGCAAAGGGAATTTCACTGTGCTACAATGCGGCCTAGCGGGGCTGTGCAACCACCGCCTGCCCCATCACGTGCATCTGCGTGCTCTTCATCCTCTGTGACTGTGGGGACAGCAGTCACACATTCTTTTTCACACTGAATTTCCACCCCGTTACCTGTAAGTGGGAGTGTGATTGGCAGGTCGTCACTTGTTTTTTAAGTGCAAACAGATGGTATTGTTGAGCTGTCAGACATCGAGAGAACCACCATTGGATGAAGGAAACATTATATCCACGCCTGCACCTTCGTGAAAGATTGGCTGGACTACCTGCAGTTAATTATTGCGTTCCAGAAATGGAAAGGAGTGTAGAATGCACAGGTGTTGTACCTTGCTTGGCAGCAAAGGAACAATATCTTAGTATTCCAGACAATTTTAGGATGGCAGAAAAAGTGTCAGCTCTTTGGGCAAATTAAATAGCATGGCAAAAGTGGGCAGGTGGGTACAGTGGCCGTGTTCTGTGTCTACCAGGACAGTAAAGAAAGCCTCACTTTCTATCCCTCCTAATGATGAAATGCAATAAGGAATTCCCTGAGTTTGCTATAAAAATAGCGTTGCAAAATGTGCATGAGGGTGTCATGCAGAGGTGCTTGAAATAGCTTGGCACCAGTGGGGCACAAATGGAGTACAACAGCCACTTTTTGTATGCCACTAAATGGCAGCATTTTTTGCTATTATTATAGCTTATTAAAAACAGAGCAGGAGGGTGTAATGCAGAGGTGCTGGAAATAGCTTGGCACCAGTGGGGCACAAATGGAGTACAACAGCCACTTTTTGTATGCCACTAAATGGCAGCATTTTTTGCTATTATTATAGCTTATTAAAAACAGAGCAGGAGGGTGTAATGCAGAGGTGCTGGAAATAGCTTGGCACCAGTGGGGCACAAATGGAGTACAACAGCCACTTTTTTTATGCCACTAAATGGCAGCATTTTTTGCTATTATTATAGCTTATTAAAAACAGAGCAGGAGGGTGTAATGCAGAGGTGCTGGAAATAGCTTGGCACCATTGGGGCACAAATGGAGTACAACAGCCACTTTTTGTATGCCACTAAATGGCAGCATTTTTTGCTATTATTATAGCTTATTAATAACAGAGCAGGAGGGTGTAATGCAGAGGTGCTGGAAATAGCTTGGCACCAGTGGGGCACAAATGGAGTACAACAGCCACTTTTTGTATGACACTAAATGGCAGCATTTTTTACTATTATTATAGCTTATTAAAAACAGAGCAGGAGGGTGTAATGCAGAGGTGCTGGAAATAGCTTGGCACCATTGGGGCACAAATGGAGTACAACAGCCACTTTTTGTATGCCACTAAATGGCAGCATTTTTTGCTATTATTATAGCTTATTAAAAACAGAGCAGGAGGGTGTAATGCAGAGGTGCTGGAAATAGCTTGGCACCATTGGGGCACAAATGGAGTACAACAGCCACTTTTTGTATGCCACTAAATGGCAGCATTTTTTGCTATTATTATAGCTTATTAAAAACAGAGCAGGAGGGTGTAATGCAGAGGTGCTGGAAATAGCTTGGCACCATTGGGGCACAAATGGAGTACAACAGCCACTTTTTGTATGCCACTAAGTGTCAGCATTTTTTCCTATTATTATAGCTTATTAAAAACAGAGCAGGAGGGTGTAATGCAGAGGTGCTGGAAATAGCTTGGCACCAGTGGGGCACAAATGGAGTACAACAGCCACTTTTTGGATGCCACTAAGTGGCAGCATTTTTTGTTATTATTATAGCTTATTAAAAACAGAGCAGGAGGGTGTCATGGAGAGGTGCTGGAAATAGCTTGGCACCAGTGGGGCACAAATGGAGTACAACAGCCAATTTTAGGATGCCACTAAGTTTCCTCAGTATTTGCTAGTTTAATGGCTTAGTAACAATGAGTTTGAGTGTGCAATGCGGAGGTGCTGCACATTTGCACCAATGGGACACTAATGGAAGTCCAACAGCCACTTTTAGGATGCCACTAAGTTTACTCAGTGTTTGCTAGTATAATAGCTTAGTAACAATGAGTTTGAGTGTGCAATGCAGAGGTGCTGCACATAGATTTGCACTAGTGGGACACTAATGGAAGTCCAACAGCCACTTTTAGGATGCCACTAAGTTTACTCAGTGTTTGCTAGTATAATAGCTTAGTAACAATGAGTTTGAGTGTGCAATGCAGAGGTGCTGCACATAGATTTGCACTAGTGGGACACTAATGGAAGTCCAACAGCCACTTTTAGGATGCCACTAAGTTTACTCAGTGTTTGCTAGTATAATAGCTTAGTAACAATGAGTTTGAGTGTGCAATGCAGAGGTGCTGCACATAGATTTGCACTAGTGGGACACTAATGGAAGTCCAACAGCCACTTTTAGGATGCCACTAAGTTTACTCAGTGTTTGCTAGTATAATGGCTTAGTAACAATGAGCTTGAGTGTGGCAAAGGGCAGGAGGGTACAGTGGCAGGGTTGTGGGTCTGGGTAGAGGAAAGGAAGCCTCACTTTCTATCCCTCCTAATGGGGAAATGCAGCGAGGAAATCCCTGACCTTAGCTACAGAGAGGCTGTCATCTTGTGTAGCTGTTAAAATCTGTTTTCACGGACCTGACTGCCACCTATGGCTCTGACCCTGCTGGTATTAGCCCTTACAAGGACTAATAGAAACTTCTATCCCTATTCTGTATAGCGCTGTGTGTAGAGCGTACACAGCAGTATCGGAGACAGGAGCTACACCAGCGGTGACTGACACCCAGACGCAGATGGCAGATAATGGCGTGCTGGAGAAAAATGTCCGTTTTTATAATGCAGGGACATGTGACATGGACATCCTATCACACATGCCGTTGCTTCTCTGGCTAAAAGTCCACTTAGCTGTGTGTGTGTCTGGGATTGGCTGACATGCTGTCCCGCCCCACTACACGTGCGCGCTTAGGGAAGGAAGACAAGGAAAAAAAAAAATGTCGATCGCCTTTATCCAAACAGCAGTGATCTGAATGCGCTGTTCCCGCACACTATACGCTGAAATTTCATAATAGTGTGAGTCACAGAGTGACTTACACTATTACAGCGGAAAGCCAGCTAGTAATTAGCTTGTCTTTTTGCTGCTAGAACCGTTCTCGAACGTAACTAGAACTATCGAGCTTTAGCAAAAAGCTCGAGTTCTAGTTCGATCTAGAACAGCCCCCAAAATCACTCGAACCGCGAACTGGAGAACCACGAACCGCGAACCGCGCTCAACTCTAGTTGTGACCTGGCCAGTGCAGTTGTATGAGGCAGGAGCCTTTAAACAATTGGGTAATACACATTTGTGCCGCCTCCGTGCCAGCAGCCGGGCTGCTCGGGTCCGGATCCACAGTGTGGATGAGAGGGATTCTACCGGACCCGGGAGTTGCGCGGACACTTCAAATAAAAGGGGGACGTATTTGTACGAGATTTGCCATAAACTGTTTGTGACGCCACCCACGGTGTGTGGTGAAGTGTGGCACCACTGCTGCTGTTGTGGGACTCCCGGGGGTGATGGAATGGCAGCTGGATGTTAACCCCTCCGCAGGTAGGGACGGATGCCTTTGGGCCCAGTGTCTCTGTTCCGGGGATGGTGACTGCAGGGGGCGGCATGCCCAGTCGGACCGGGGGATGTTAGGTTACTCACGGTTGAAAAAATCACACAAGTCCAGTGGTAAACCAAGGTTCTGGTGGCCGGCCGGCGCGCTCGGGTGTTTCTGGCCCCACACCCGAGCTGATGATCCGTGTCTCTTTCCTCTGCACTCAGTGTGTGGTGCGTTGGACTTCCCGGTGTGAAACACGGGAGTTCGCTCCTGGTCCTTTTTGTTGGGAGCCTTGCCCGCTGATGCTGACCCTTGGGATCTACCGGGCCCTGGAGGATGCCCCATCTGTCTTGGTGGGTGGTTGTCTGCTTTTGGGACTTTGGTTGGGACAGGACCTATAATCCTGCCCTCAATTTGTTATTTAGCTAGGCCGTTGGTTCCGGTCCTGGCTTCAGGGTCCAAATACCCCTTCTGTGCACGGTTTCCGGGTCGGTTCTCCGTGTGTCAGTACCGGCGGGCTCCAACCCTGTCCCGGTCCACCTCGGATCTCCGGCAGCCGTCTTCCCGTCTCCTGCTAGATACGGACCACCGTCTGCCACCTAGCCCCGACGCCTTTCCTTTCTGACTCCGCACTTCACTGGAGCTACACTGCTTCCCTTGAACTTCACCTCCTCTCCACTCAACTTAACTTTACTCAACTCTCTGTTTTTCCCGCCCCGGGTTCTCCAGACCCCTAGGTGGGCATTTCTCATCCACCTTGTCTGGCCCACTGGTGTGTCTGTCCTGCCCTAAGGGGGGTGGCTAGGGTTTCAGGTCGGCTGTATGTAACCCTGTGTGGGAAGGTGTTGTGCGGGGGCCTTACTGTGTGACTACCTGGTTTTGCCAGGGCGTCACACATTGCTATTGCAAATTGATTAATTGTCCTCTGATTCCTTTCAAACAATCCTTGAAGACCTTGTTGGACGATTTGGTGGAACTGTCAGTGATTACACCTTTGATACATAACTCTTTACTTCCGGGCCACCCTTTTATTCCGACTATTTATCTTCTACCGAAGATTCACTATTGGGCAGTTCCTGCATGCTTGCAGGATCTAGTAGAATGATAACACATTTCAGTTAACATATGCTAAAAAACGGTTTTGATTCCTTAGTATGCACTGGATTTCAGCACCAAATTTGCATTTTCTGTCTGAAAACTGCACCAAAACAGAGTGAAAACCGTTTTTGGGCATTTTTTTCCAAGAGATGCAGATTTTGTGCTGAACTTTATACACCAAATTCCTGCACTAAATTTGCATCTACTGGCAGAAAACTGCACCGAAACTGCGTCAAAACCATTTTTGTGCATTTTTGCCAAGAAATGCAGATGTGGTGCTGAAATTTATACACCAAATTCCTGCACCGAATCTGCATCTCTTGTCATCGGCTCACTTACCTCAAACCTTGCAGCTTACTGTATATTGATTCTATTTGTAAATCCATGTTCATACTTTGAGAAGTTATCTGAGAGATTTGTCACAACTTACCGGTCTACTTAATAACATACAGTAAAGACCAAAAGTTTGGACACACCTCCTCATTCAAGAGTTTTCTTTATTTTCATGACTCTAAAAATTGTAGATTTACATTGAAGACATCAAAACTATGAATTAAAACATGTGGAATAAAATTCTTAAAAAAGTGTGAAACAACTGAAAATATTTCTTATATTCTAGATTCTTCAAATTAGCCACCTTTTGCTTTCATTACTACTTTGCATACTCTTGGCACTCTCTTGATGAGCTTCAAGAGGTAGTCACCGCAAATGGTTTTCCAACAGTCTTGAAGGAGTTCCCAGAGATGCTTAGCACTTGTTGGCCCTTTTGCCTTTACTCTGCGGTCCAGCTCACCCCAAACCATCTCGATTGAGTTCACGTCTGGTGGCCAGGTCATCTGGCATAGCACCCCATCACTCTCCTTCTTAGTCAAATAGCCCTTACACAGCCTAGAGGTATGTTTGGGGTCATTGTCCTGTTGAAAAATAAATGATGGTCCAACTAAACGCAAACCGGATGGAATAGCACACCGCTGCAAGATGCTGTGGTAGACATGCTGGTTCTGTATGCCTTCAATTTTGAATAAATCCCCAACAGTGTCAACAGCAAAGCACCCCCATACCATCACATTTCCTCTTCCATGCTTCACGGTGGGAACCAGGCATGTAGAGTCCATCCATTCACCTTTTCTACAAAGACACGGTGGTTGGATCCAAAGATCTCAAATTTGGACTCAGACCAAAGCACAGATTTCCACTGGTCTAATGTCTATTCTTTGTGTTCTTTAGCCCAAACAAGTCTCTTCTGCTTGTTGTCTGTCCTTAGCAGTGGTTTCCTAGCAGCTATTTTACCATGAAGGCCTGCTGCACAAAGTCTCCTCTTAATAGTTGTTCTAGAGATGAGAAGGTGTGTCCAAACGTTTGGTCTGTACTGTACATTGGAGAGATTCTTACCCCTTTATTTCCTTCCATGGACGTTTCATTACTTTATTCCAATATCCCTTATGATCTAGGTCTGTTTTGCTTTGAAAATTTTTTAATATATGATAGTAGGAATCCACAAAAGGAATTTTTTCACAAGGTTTGACATTTATTTTGAAAAATTAATATTTTACATTTCAGGGTCTGACGTGTCATCAAATACTGGGAACATCCATGGGTTTCAAAGCTGCACCCACCTATGCCAACCTTTTTATGGGGATTTTTGAATCTTTATTCATATATTATTCTTCCTTCAATTCCTCTATTATTCTCTGCAAGCGTTACATAGATGACTTGTTTTTCATCTGGGATAATTTGTCTGATAACATCGAACTTTTTCTTAATAGTCTAAATAACACATGGGGTGTGCATTTTTCCCCCACCATTGACAATTTGAAAATAGACTTTTTGGATTTAACCATTTTTCATGATGGGAGTTAATTATTCACTAAAATATTTTTTTTAAGAAAGTGGAAGCTAATGGCTTTATCCACTATAACAGTAGTCATTACCAGAAATGTCTAAGAAATATCCCAATAAATCAATTTAAACAGATCAGAAAGAATTGTTCTGTTGATACAGATTTCAAGGAACAATCAAAAGTACTTCAAAACAGATTCTTTGGAGGGGGCGTGGCTAGCAGCCGATGGAGCAGGAAGCTTAAAGTGCAGTCTCTGTCCACCATCTTCTAAAGCTTTGATTTTGCCAAACTAAAAATGGTCCACTACTAATTAATCTTTGCCTATATCAGACAAGTCTCAGGGTCATTTTAAGACCTCCCTAACTTTTTCTGTGCTGGCACAACTGAGATATAAGGCTTGGTCTGAGGCAGCATAAAAATAACTGGGAATTGTGGTTCTCAGCACTGTCATCTCCTCAGACTGACTAAACCTAACAAAATACCCGAGACAAACTCAGTAAAACTTGATTCGAGGTCTGGTTGTCTTCTTGGAGGAAAGAGAAGAGTTTTTTCATACAGAATTTAATTATTTTTTGTGTTTTTAGTCCCATCTGGCAGCCGCTGCTTGTTTTGCTCTCACACTCAACGGATCTCTGACTGACTTTGGGAGCTGCTGGTACAATGCCCACAGCCCCTGTTGCGTCTTTTGTGGCTTCTGACAGAGACAAGGGGAGCGGTCACTATGTTGTATTCTTGAAAATCCTTCTTGGGGTTGTCGCTTCAAGCTGCCCCACAGCTCCTTAGACTCGCTATAGAATTCCTTTTGGCTCTTTCCTGACAAATCTGCTGACTGAAAAAAAAAGAGAGATAACTCACTGGGACTGGCACTGGGGTTATCAGAGTAGGAGCTACACAATTTATTTAATAGCTCCACTGAGTTCCTGCTGTCTACCTATATCTATAACAATTGTCAAATTGTAGCTCATTGGGACTCTTTTTAACTTAAATAAAATCGCTAATTAGACCAATCAATCTAAAAATATATAAAGAGGAAACTACATTAAAAAAGTTTCCTTGCTTATTCCAACGAAACCTTATGTTACATACACTCCCTGATTGAACAGTTCTGGATATATTACTTAAAGTCTCTTACAGACTTTACATATTTTTACTAACTCATGCAAACTACATCAGGCTTTCTCCGTACTAAACAGCATACCACGGAGATTGTTCCTATGCCTCAGACAGGAAATAGAAGTCAAGCACGTCACTCATCTGGCAGAGAAACTATGGGTAAACCTGGCCTGGCTCCATAGCCGGCTTTATCTATGTGCGAGTGGTGCGGTCGCACAGGGCACCGGCAGGTCGACAGCAGAGGGGGCGCCCAGGGAGCAGAGTTGTTTACTTTCACTTTGCTGCTCCTAATGCAGAGGCTCCAGCAGGGAGCGCCCCCCTACCTCCATTCCGCTCTGCGTACTGTCAGCTCCCTGCACAGCGTCCAGCAGGGGGCGCCCTCATTTGCTCTCGGCTCTGTGTCCTCTCTCCTCCCGTCTTTACCAGAGAGAGGGGGAGGGGCAGCAGCACTGCCGGAGATGCTGTTACAAAAGCCCCACTGAAATCCTGGAGCCCAGGAAGTGACTGTATGTGAGTATAACATGCTGTGTCATCTGTAATGTATTATGTGCTGTCTGCATGTGTTATGTATAACATGTCTGTGTCCTGTATACTGTGCAATATCTAGCTGTCTGTCTATCTATTATCTGTCTGTCTATCTCTCTATTATATATCTGTCTATATCTATGTATCTCTATTATCTATCTATCTACCTATCTATCATACATCTCTCTATAATCTATCTATCTATCTACCTATCTATCATATATCTATCTATCATATATCTATCTATCTATCTATCTAGTATCTATCTATCAATCTATCTATCTATCATATATCTATCTATCTTTCTATCTGATATCTATTTGTCTATCATCTATCCAGCATCGATCTGGCACACAGACACCAGTCAATGCCCCAGAGGGCTCTCCAACTGGACATAGAGGGGACTCGCCGGCAGGGACACCACTGACATCAAGGATCCGGAGTTCCGTCCCAGAACTTCTTGGCCGGAGCCCCGAATCTTCTGCAACCACCGTACTAAATTATGTCGGCGTCACCCCGATACAGTTCAATCCTGTGACAGAGCAAGAGCTCCATGCTCTATCACTGCTCGTCTCCTAATCCACAGACTGCTGCAGGCCTGTGTCTTAGGAGACCGTATATGCACAAGGACAGTACAGTGACATCATTGCATCGCGCTGCCTCCGCAGGCCACCGTACAAGAGAAGACGGAGGCTGCGGTGCTGGGAATCAGGATTAGGTGAGCATAATTTTTTTCATGTCTATATGGGATCTGTGGGGGCTCCTGTTGTATATAAGAGGCTATGTGGGGGCCCATGCTGTGTATAAGAGTCTGTGTGTGGGCTCTTGTTGTGCATAGGAGGCTGTGTGGGGGCTCCTGCTGTGTATATGTGACGCCCCGGCCTATCAGGTCATCAAAGGGTATTGTGCAATCTGCCCTTCTGCACAGTATCCACCCTTCTTGGTTACGGATCCTGGTCCTTTGGTGTTGCTAACAGCTTAGCCAATCAAAATCCTAGGAACACTTCCCACTTTAACCTACCAGACATACCATTGGGGGGCCTGAAAGGTTGAGTTCAGACGGTGGAGAGGAAAGGAGGTGAAGTGACTCTCGGGGAGGGAGAGGTCTCGGAGCAGGGCTCTTAAGTACTAGGTGGCAGACGTTAGTCTGGGCCTGGTAGGAGCTGGAACCCGGTCGCAGGGGACAGTGTCAAAGGGCACGGACTGCCGAGGAGGGCAGCCGGCGGCCTTGAGCTATCACCGGGCAGGGGCCAGGGTACGACGGGGTACGTGGACCCCAGGCCAGAAAATAGCTTCACGCGTTCCGGTAATTTACCCGACGGGGGTGAAGACTTCAAGTGTCATCCCCAACCTGCTCCAAAATTGGGGTACTAGCGCACCGATGGGATAGGACTTTCCCACTACAGTCCAAAGAAATCCTACGCATGAACACTTAGAGCAAGCTCACTCCATTAGCCATACGGGTGAGCGTGACCCGAAGAGTTTTATACCCACGGGTCCAACAGAGACGAAGGTGCCAAGGACAGGGCTACAGGCTAACAGCAACACCAAGGGCACTGATCCAAGCATGCTCCCCGCAGGCTGCAGTGGTGCTCAGAATTCTGGTTTAAAAGCTGTTGGTGTAGTTATTCCAGGACTGAGTGAGTACGTTGAAGACCCCTGTTCCTATCTCCCACGGCACCCAAATACCATCACAACCATCAACGGGCCCCGGGACACAAACCCCCTACCCACGGAGGGGTTAAACATCAGGCTGCAACACCATCATCACCGGGCTCCCCCAACGGCAGCGGTGGTCCCTCACATTACCAAGTACCGTGGGTGGCGTCACGAACTTTCCAAAACCCCCCTGTACATATCTCCCCCCCTTATTTTAATCGAGTGGCCGCACGACCCCGGGTCCGGAGACCCCTCGAGCCACCGCGGATCCGGATCCGAGCAGCAGCAGCCCGGCTGCTCACACAGGGGCGGTACATATAGGAGGCTGTGTGAGGGCTCCTTCTCTGTGTAATAGGATGTGTGGGTGCACCTGCTGTGTGTAGAAGGTTTTGTGGGGGCTCCTACTGTGTGCAGGAGGCTGTGTGGGGGCTTCTGCTGTGTGCAGGAGGCTGTATAGGGGCTCCTGTTGTGTGCAGGAGGCTGTGTGAGGGCTCCTGCTGTGTGCAGGAGGCTGCGTGGGGGCTCCTGCTGTGTGCAAGAGGCTGTGTGGGGGCTCCTGCTGTGTGCAGGAGTCTGTGTGGGGGCTCCTGCTGTGTGCTGGAGGCTGTGTGGGGGTTCCTGCTGTGCATAGGATAATGTGTGGGAGCTCCTGGTGTGCATAGGATGCTGTGTGGGGGCTCCTACTGTGTGTAGGAGGCTGTGTGGAGGCTCCTGTTGTGCATAGGAGGCTGTGTGGGGGCTCCTGTTATGTGTAGGAGGCTGTATGGTGGCTGCTGCTGTGTGGCAGCTCCTGCTGTGCATAAGAGGCTGTGTGGGGGCTCCTGCTGTGCATATGAGGCTGTGTGGGGGCTCCTGCTGTGCATAACATACTGTCTGGGGGCTCCTGCTGTGCATAACATGCTGTGTGGGGGCTCCTGTTGTGCATAGGAGGCTCTGTGGGGGCTCCTGCTGTGCATAGGAGGCTGTGTGGGGGCTCCTGCTGTGCATAACATGCTGTGTGGGGGCTCCTGCAGCTATTTGCATATAGTTGTTGTGTGGCCCCTAGAGTTAACTCTTCCTGTGGACCCCAGACACCCCAGTCCGACCCTGCATCCATCTATCTTTTCTATAGTATCTATGTGTGTGTCATGTATATGGTGTAATTTATACAGTGGCAAAATGACTGGGCCTGTGGGTGATGGAGGTCATTGCTATTTTCTCGGATGCATAGTTGAAAAGCATTGAGGAGCAGTTGGCAACTGGCTCTCTGTTTCGCCCTTGCTCTGCAGCTGTGGGCCCTGGATAGGTGTAATGACATCATGGGGAGCCTGTGACGTGATGTCAGTGGCCCCTGCAGCTGCAGCCAGAGTGGGTGCAGAGCATGTGTAGGGGGTAATAGATACATATATATATATATATATATATATATATATATATATATATATATATATATATTTACTAGCTGTAGTACCTGGCGGTGCCCGGGATAGTAACTGTCTCTCTCCATTCTCTCACTCTCTGTGTCCCTCTCTGTCTGTCTGTCTCCCTCTCTCTGTCTCTGTGTGTCTGTGCTTGTGTGTATTTCTGTGTCTGTGTGCCTCTGTCTCTGTGTATCTCTGTCTATGTGTGTCTCTGTGTCTATATCTGTGTCATTTTGTGTCTCTGTCTCTGCGTGTCTCTATCTGTGTGTCTCTGTCTTTGTGGGTCTCTGTGTGTGTTTGTCTCTGTTTATCTCTGTCTATGTGCCTGTCTCTGTGTGTCTCTGCCTCTGTGTCTGTCTGTCTCTGTATAAGTCTGTATTAGTTTGTCTCTGTGTGTGTCTATGTGTGTCTCTGTATCAGTCTCTGTGTGTCTGTGTTTCTGTGTGTCTCTGTATCAGTCTTTGTGTTTATGTCTCTGTGTGTGTGTCTCTGTATTAGTCTCTGTATTAGTCGCTGTCTCTGTGTGTGTCTCTGTATCAGTCTCTGTGTGTGTCTCTGTGTCTCTCTCCCTTTGTCTCTGTCTCTATATCAATCTCTGAGATTCTATGTCTGTGTGTGTCTGTGTATCTGTATCTCTATCTCTTTGTCTCTGTCTCTCTTGTGTCTCTCTCTGTCTCTGTGTGTCTCTGTCTCAGTGTGTCTCTGTCTGTCTCTGTCTGTCTCTTTGTCAGTCTATGTGTGTCTCTGTCCCTGTGTGTGTGTGTGTGTGTGTGTGTGTCTCTCTCTCTTTGTGTCTCTGTTTCTGTGTCTGTCTCTGTGTTTCTGTGTGTCTGTCTCTGTATCAGACTCTGTGTCCCTGTATGTCTGTGTGTCTCTGTGTGTCTCTGTTTCTATATCAGTCTCTCTGTGTCTCTGTGTGTCTCTGTCTCTATATCAGTGTCTCTGTCTCTGTGTGTCTCTGTCTCTATATAAGTCTCTCTCTGTCTCTGTGTGTGTCTCTGTCTGTGTGACACTTTGTGTCTCTGTGTGTGTCTGTATCTCTCTGTTTGTCTCTATAACGACATCATATTATCTTACACATTACCTGTCTTATACTAACAATGTCCTTTGTTGCCTATAGCAACCAATTACAGTTCCTATTAATGACCTGTAGCTCCCAACTCCATTGATTTTAATGTAAGCAGGTTTTTCGACAAATAACTGTAAGGCAAGGGGTTAAATTTTCCCCTCAAAACATAATCTATGACGTTCCCTGAGTCACATGAGGCGGTTGTGCAAAATTTTGTGATTGTAAATGTGACGGTGCGGATTCCTTTAACGGACATACACACTCACATACATAAATATACTCAGCTTTATATATTAGACTAGAAGGTGGCCCGATTCTAACGCATCGGGTATTCTAGAATTTACGTATTGTGTAGTTAATGTATGATTTTTGTTATATATATAGATGTTGTGTGTAGTTGCCGAGTGTTTGTGTAGGGCGCTGTAAATGTTCTGGGTGTTGTCTGGGTGTGGGGGGGTGTGAGAGTGGTGTTGTATGTGTGTTGCGTTGTGTGTGTTGCGTTGTTTGTGGAGCGCTGTGTGTCTGCAGCGTTCTGTGTGTGTGGTGCTGTGTGTGTTGCGCGGTTTGTGTGGGTGTGGAGTGCGTGTCTGTGTTTTGGGGGGAGGTATGTTTTGTGCAGTGTGTGTGTTGCGCGGTATGTGCGTATATTTGTGTATGCCGCGGTGTTTGTGTGTTGGGTGTTGTGTGTGTGCGGCGTTGTCTGTGTGTGTGTGGGTGTCTGTGTAGGGTGGTGTTTGTGGTTCCCAGTGTGTGTGTGGTGTGTTGTGCGGTGCGCGTGTGGCGGTGTGTGTGTGTTTTGGAGGGAGGTGTGCACCCCCATCGTGCTCAATCCCCCATGCTGCGCACCCCCCATCGTGCTCCTTCCCCCATGCTGCGCATCCCCATCGTGCTCCATCCCCCATGCTGCGCACCCCCCATCGTGCTCCATCCCCCATGCTGCGCACCCCCCATCGTGCTCCATCCCCCATGCTGCGCACCCCTCATCGTGCTCCATCCCCCATGCTGCGCACCTCACATTGTGTTCCATCCCCCATGCTGCGCACCCCCCCATCGTGCTCCATCCCCCATACTGCGCACCCCCCATCGTGCTTCATCCCCCATGCTGTGCACCCCCCCATCGTGCTCCATTCCCCATGCTGTGCACCCCCTATTGTACTCCATCCCCCATGCTGTGCACCCCCCATCGTGCTCCATCCCCCATGCTGCGCACCCCCTATCGTGCTCCATCCCCCATGCTGCGCACCCCCCATCGTGCTCCATCCGACATGCTGCGCACCCCCCATCGTGCTCCATCCGACATGCTGCGCACCCCCCATCGTGCTCCATCCCCCATGCTGCGCACCCCTCATCGTGCTCCATCCCCCATGCTGCGCACCTCCCATTGTGTTCCATCCCCCATGCTGCGCACCCCCCCCATCGTGCTCCATCCCCCATACTGCGCACCCCCCATCGTGCTTCATCCCCCATGCTGTGCACCCCCCCATCGTGCTCCATTCCCCATGCTGTGCACCCCCTATTGTACTCCATCCCCCATGCTGTGCACCCCCCATCGTGCTCCATCCCCCATGCTGCGCACCCCCTATCGTGCTCCATCCCCCATGCTGCGCACCCCCCATCGTGCTCCATCCGACATGCTGCGCACCCCCCATCGTGCTCCATCCGACATGCTGCGCACCCCCCATCGTGCTCCATCCCCCATGCTGCGCACCCCCTATCGTGCTCCATCCCCCATGCTGCGCACCCCCATCGTGCTCCATCTCTCATGCTGCACACCCCCCATAGTGCTCCATCTCCCATGCTGCGCACCCCCCATCGTGCTCCATCCCCCATGCTGCGCACCCCCATCGTGCTCCATCTGACATACTGCGCACCCCCCATCGTGCTCCATCTCCCATGCTGCACACCCCCATCCTGCTCCATCCTCCATGCTGCACACTCCCCATTGTGCTCCATCCTCTAGGCTGTGCACCCCCCATCGTGCTCCATCCCCCATGCTGCGCACCCCCCATCGTGCTCCATCTCTCATGCTGCACACCCCCCATAGTGCTCCATCTCCCATGCTGCGCACCCCCCATCGTGCTCCATCCTCCATGCTGCACACCCCCCATCGTGCTCCATCCCCCATGCTGGGGCCGCCGGAGGCGGGGCCGAGCGTGCCAACGTGTGCCGGGGGCGGGGCTGAGCGGGCGAGGCGTCAGCGTATGCCGGCTCCCTGCACATGTGTACCGGGAGCCGGTGTACGCTGGTAACCATGATACACATCGGGTAACTAAGGGAAGCGCTTCCTATAGTTACCCGATGTGTATCATGGTTACCAGCGTACACTGGCTCCGTCACGATCCCAGCATCGCAAAGTTATGTCTGCCGGGGGCGGGGCCAAGCGTGCCAACGTGTGCCGGGGGCGGGGCCAAGCGAGCGAGGTGTCAGCGTATGCCGGCTCCCTGCACATGTGTACCGGGAGCCGGTGTACACTGGAGCGGGCAATGCGTGCGGAGGGCCGGGGCGAGCGGCTAATCCATGCGGGGGGCGGGGCCAGGCCGAAGCGAGCGGCCAATCCGTGGGGGGCGGGGCCAGGCCGAGCCCAGCGGCCAATCCGACAGTTATCACTGTAACGACACTGTCACTGTGACACAATTTTGGAGCAAGACAGACAGACAGACAGACAGAATAAGGCAATTATATATATAGATTATACTCCGTACATCTGCCCTGCACCTGTCACGTACAGTGTGATGTAATGTAATTCTGAATATTGACCTGCCATATCCTATAGGTGTGTAATATGCACTGTGTTAGGATTTCACTTGCCGATTCGAGTAGTTGTCATCTTATCGCTCACTTGTGATTTGCAATGTGTGGTCATCTGCCGAATGATGTCTCCTCCTGTTTCTCTCAAATTGAAAATTATAACAAATTGAAAATTATAACAATGAGAGAAGTAAGAGGAGACGTCATTCAGCAGATGACCCCCAGTCTGCAAATCACTGGTGAGCAATCACATGACCACTCAAATTGGCAAATTAAATTTGCCAAATTCACAGTGTATATTACACATTTTGGGAGTTCGACAAGTCAACGTGCAGAATGTCAAACCCAGGGGAGATACCGGTCAGTCTAGGGCAGCAGAGCAAAGAGAAGCCATTGGGCACCAGCCTCCCAGGCTCCTCATCCTAGTAGCATCGTCCTCGGCCAGAGATAAAATGTGTTTTATCTGAAATATGGAAGCATCAGAGTAAAATATACACGACTGCAATAATGGAGCCGATGTCTGATTCCTTCTACTCGGGGGACGTGCAGCAGGAATCAACTGTCAGATTCCTTACCTGGCAGCAAAATAACAGTGGAGTCTCATATGTTACATGGCGTCACTGCTGTCTGCACATCACATGTAATGGCTTAGGGTATGTTCACATGGGGCATCTTTTTTACCACAAATATGCTGCATTTTTGTCCCCAGAGTGCACCAAAAACGCACCGCGGCAAAAACGCTAAAAAAATCCCACAATGTGTTTTTGACGTGTTTTTACCGCTTCTTGCCCAATGCGGTTTTTAAGTCTAATCTATTGACTGGAAGGGTTCAAAAACTAAAACGCAAAAAGAATTAACATGCTGCATCTTCAAAAACGCAACCAAGATGCAGCCAACAAAAGAGGACCAGTGTGGACAGCAAAATCGAAATCCCATAGACTTTGCTGGGAGGAGGAAATGCATGTAGGGGCATCTTTGTGACCTCAAAAATGCAACAAAAGATGTCCTGTGTGAACTTAGCCTTAAGGGTACTTTACACGCTGCGATATCGGTATCGATATCGCTAGCGAGCGTACCCTCCCCCGTTGGTTGTGCGACACGGGTAAATAGCTGCCCTTGGCGCACAACATCACTTACACCTGTCACACGGACTTACCTTCCCTGCGACATCGCTCTGGCCGGCGAACCGCCTCCTTTGTAAGGGGCGGTTCATGCGTAGTCACAGCGACGTCTCACAGCAGCCGTCCAATAGAAGCGGAGGGACGGAGATGAGGGGGCGGAATATCCCGCCCACCTCCTTCCTTCCTTCTTTTCCGGTGGACGCAGGTATGAGATGTTCGTCGTTCCTGCGGTGTCACACGTAGTGACGTGTGATGCCGCAGGTACGACGAACAACATCGTACCTGCAGCAGCAACGACATTATGGAAAGGAGCTACGTGTTAACGATCAACGTTTTTTGAAGTTTTGGCGATCGTTGATCGTCGCTCCTTGGTGTCACATGCTGCGATGACGCTAACGGCGCCGGATGTGCGTCACTAACGACATGACCCCGACGATATATCGTCGTTAGCAATGTGGCAGCGTGCAAAGCACCCTTTAATGTCGTTATGAAGGCCATTCTATCAATGTAATGCATCGTCAGCAGCTGAGGTGTATTATGAGGTTCTGCAGCAGCTGAGGTGTATTACACGGTTCTGCAGCAGCTAAGATGTATTATGAGATTCTGCAGCAGCTGAGGTGTGTATGATGAGGTCCTGCAGCAACTGAGGTGTGTATTATGGGGTTCTGTAGCAGCTGAGATGTGTATTATGGGGTTTTGCAGCAGCTGAGGTGTGAATGATGAGGTTCTGTAGCAGCTGAGGTATGTATTATGGGGTTCTGCAGCAGCTAAGGTGTAATATGAGATTCTTCAGCAGCTGAGGTGTGTATGATGAGGTCCTGCAGAAGCTGAGCTGTGTATTATGTGGTTCTGCAGCAGCTGAGATGTGTATTATGGGGTTCTGCAGCAGCTGTGCTGTGATTGATGAGGTTCTGTAGTAGCTGAGGTGTGTATTATGGGGTTCTGCACCAGCTGAGGTGAATTATGAGATTTTGCAGCAGCTGAGATGTGTATAATGAGGTTCAGTAGCATCTGAGGTGTGTATTTTGAGGTTCTGCAGCAGCTGAGTTGTGTATTATGACGTTCTGCAGAATATTACATTATTTGGTGTGGATTTATCTTACAAATTTTCCAACAAAATTATTTGCAGCATTGCCAAATGGGGTGAGCCCAGTCTGGTTAATAAAGGGATTACAGTATACATGCCATAGTTCTTCCATACACCGTGCCCCTCCCTCATGGTGTATGTGGTGCTGCACCTCAGTCTGTTCAGGTTATTTTAGCTGAGAGGCCGTGACACATATAACCTGAGGACTCTTTATTATGTATAAAGCAGAGATTTTTTCTAATTTCTTACATCCCCTTTAACATCTGTTTTTTGGACTTTTTGGTCCGGAGTACACGCAGCATCGGCCGCCGACTCAATGGTGCCTTGTCTGGTATCATCTGGTACATTTATCCACAGGATCCCACCAATGCGACCATGACCTGCGGCGCCCTAAGTGTATAGGAATTTATAACATCTCTCCTCAAAGAGCAGCAGCGCCTCATTCTCCAGATACATGTGCGCCCCATTGGGGGGATCCACATGTACCATCCATAATGTAATATCCAGGCATACAGCATGTACAAGATGAGAAGACCCCAATAAAAATAATTTCAGATGTGGTGGAATTAATGTGAATTTGAGAAGCAAATTCTCCAGCACAAATCTCGAGGACTTTATTGTACATTTGAAGAAATCAATTTTCTTAGGATATAAAAAAAATGGCCTCTGGTCCTCATTTGTTTCCTGGAAACTGGATAAAAAATCAGTAGGGGGGAGCACCAAAGGGCACTTTTACACAGGGCACCGTTTAGGCTAAGGCTATGTGCGCACGTTGTGTACTGTCACTGCAGAAATTTCTGCAGCGATTTGAACAGCACACGTGCGCTTCAAATCGCTGCAGAAACAGTCCATAATGAAAAAAAAGCCGATTCCATGCGCTCTGACTGCAGCCCCTCCCATAGACAGAGCGGGGACTGCAGGCAAAGCGCAGGAAAGAAGTGACATGTCACTTCTTAGAACGCGCGCTTCGGGCAGCAGCCGAAGCGCTGCACTGTAAGACGCCACGTGCGCACGGCTCCTGCATAATCTTCATAGATTATGCTGGGGAAACAGGACGCATGCAGTTACGCTACGGTGCAGATCGCAGCGTAACTGCATGTAAATACGCAACGTGCGCACATAGCCTAAGGCCGGCCCTGCCTGGCTCACCTAATACCATATTGCAAAAAGTCCTCTAATTCTCTGGAGGTAGTGAGACCTAAATCTGTATTTAGTCCTCCTACTTTTATACCTGACCAGAAAAACGATAAAGACAATTCTAATAAATAGAGCAATAAAGACCTAGGGAATTCTTCAGAAAATCCTTCAAAGGGTCAGATTATACCGCATGATTGTATAGGATCCTCTCAATGCCTGGGTGAAGATGCATTTTCTGAAATGGACACTTATGACTTATCTTCAAATAAGCGTAAAGAGGCTGCCTCATCAAGATCACAGACAAATTTGGACCCTGATTCACATAAAGGATCACCACCATATAATCCAAAGAAGAATAAACCTAGGTACGAACAAGGGGATGATGAAGATCAATTCATTATACCTAGACCTTTACCGGATGAGTTTTCTGTCTGCAGGAGGACAGACTATAGAGTCATTTCTATCAGACATTGTCAAGAACCTCAGCAGAAATATAGACTTAAGGGCCATTTACACGCTGCAACATCGCTAACGATATATCATCGGGGTCACGGTGTTTGTGACGCACATCCGGCGTCGTTAGCGACATCACAGCGTGTGACACCTAGGAGTGACCTTAAACGATCGCAAAAGAGTTAAAAATCGTTGGTCTGTAACACGTTCATTTATCAAGAATCGTTGTCTGGTCAGTAGCGAGGTTGTTCGTCGTTCCTGCGGCACCACACATCGCTACGTGTGACAACGCAGGAACGACGAACATCTCCTTACCTGCCGTCCACCGGCAATGAGGAAGGAAGGCAATGGGCGGCATGTTCCGGACGCTCATCTCCTCCCCTCCTCTGCTATTGGGCGGCCACTTAGTGACGCCGCAGTGATGTCGCTAGGACGCCGAATGCACCTCCCACTTGAAGAAGGGATTGTTCGGCGGTCACAGCGACATCGCTGAAAAGGTATGTGAATGTGACGCTGCCGTAGAGATAATGTTCGCTACGGCTGCGATCATCAAATGTCGCTCGAACGACGGGGGGCGGGTGCTATCGCGCACGACATCGCTAGCTATCGCTGGCAATGTAGCAGCATGTAAAGCACCCTTTAAACTTTGAGAAGCAGAACCAGTTACTACAAGCCAACCTTGATAAATTCTCGCAAAGAATTGATACTCAGGAAAAGAGGGTGGATGTCTTAGAGGAGAAAAGTGAGCTCTATTTAAAAAGTCAATCTGATCTTCAGCTGGAGGTGTGCTCTTTGCGCTTAAAATTAGCAGACATATAGAAATAGGAGAAATAATCTGAGAATAAGAGGCATTCCAGAGTCCATTTCTTCATGTAATTTGAACAACTTTGTTACTAGCATATTTAAGAAAATTCTCCCTTAACTTCCAGAGTTAGAACTATTAATAGACAGAGTTCACCGTCTCCGTAAACCTAAATGGATTCCCCAAGATCTTCCTAGGGATATAGTCCTAAGGCTACACTTTTTTCGAACAAAGGAAAAGATTTAAACTAAATGAGAAGGAATGGTCAACTCCTCAATCCTTTTGAACACAAAGATCTTTGTGGACGTGTCAAAAGATACTATATAGTTACATAGTTACGTAGGTTGAAAAAATAGCTAGGTCCATCTAGTTCAACCTTCCTCCACCAGTTCTACATTTCGTCACTAAGTCATTTATAACTAACAATGTTATGTGTACTGAGGAAATCATCCAGCCCTTTTTAAAAGCTGTTATAGTATGTGCCATTACTACCTCTTATGGTAGGGCATTCCACAGTCTGACTGCTCTAACTGTAAAGAACCCTTTCCTATTTAGCTGCCGCAATCGCTTTTCTTCCACTCTCAGTGTATGCCCCCTGGTCCTTAGTATTGTCTTTGGAAGAAATAAGTCACGTGCCAGTCCTTTATATTGACCACACATGTATTTATACAAATAAATGAGATCTCATCTGAGACGCCTTTTTTCTAAGCTAAACATATCTAACTTTTTCAACCTGTCATCATATGGGAGGCCTTCCATTCCTTGTAGTAGTCTAGTTAGCCGCCTTTGAATTGACTCTAACTTCTGAATGTCCTTTTTAAAATGTGGAGCCCAAAACTGGATCCCATATTCCAGATGTTGCCTTACAAGTGAGTTATAGAGGGGTAACATTATGTTGGGATTAGAGATGAGCGAACCGGTCGCGGTTCGGCTCGAGGTCGGTTCGCCGAACGGGGGTCCCGTTCGAGTTCGGTTCGTCGAACGTTCGACGAACCGAACTCGAGCCAATAGGCTATAATGGGAGGCAATCACAAACACATAAAAATGCATTATAAATGTACACAAACAGTTAATAAACATTGCCATAACACTTACCGGTCCTCGCGATCCCTTCTGCACTCTGTCTCCTGCCGCTATTCCATCCGATGATCGCTGAATCCTCCCGGTGACGGCACTGCCAGCAGAGAAGCAGGACCTATCGTGACGTCAAAATAGCCATGTGACCAGTCACGTGGCTATTATCTCATTGGCTACAGACTGGTCACATGACTATGACGCGTCATGTAGGACCTGCGAGTGCATCTCTCCGGTACACGGTGCACATATGTGTATCGCCGTGTACCAGCGACATGCTCTAGCACACGGTCGACTCCCCGTTCCGTTAGGGACCGGCTGACACAGCCGGTCATTAACGGAGATCACCGTTGCCATAGCAACGCAGTTAGCGGTGACGTCACCGCTAACCGCAGCTCCGAGAGCACCGTTGCTATGGTAACGCGTCTGTCAGCGTTACCGCTGTTACCGCTGACAGCCAGCACTGATCACTCACGGAGTGAAGGCTGCACGCTGCTTCCCGATTGTAGTGAGGATTGTACTGAGGATGAGGTTCCCCAGCCCCAAGTGATGGGCTGGTGAACCTCATCCTCACTACAATCGTCACTACTACTACACTAGAAAGAAAGAAGACAGAAAAGCAGGATCATGGAGGGCTGACAGGGGGCAATAAAGATGGAGTCTCTAATGTGTCTGTGTACTTATTTCTATTAAAGTATTTTTTCTCTGTGTGGTGTCTTTTTTTAACCCTTTATTGGAGATTCTTAATGGCCGGGTCAAACGTGCCTGACATTAAGAATCTCTGGCTTAATACTGGCTAGTAAAACAAAGCCAGTATTAACTCATGATTACCCAACAAGCCACCCGGCTCCAGGGCTGTTGGAAGAGTTGGATACAGCGCCAGATGATGGCGCTTCTATGAGAGCGCCATTTTCTGGGACGGCTGCGGACTGAAATCCGCAGCAGAGGGGCCCAGAAACCTCGGGCTAACCTGTGCTGCGGATTCCAATCCCCAGCTGCCTAGTTGTACCCGGCTGGACACAAAAATGGGGCGAAGCCCACGTCATTTGTTTTTTAATTATTTCATGAAATAAGTGAAATAATTAAAAAAAAATGGGCTTCCCTATATTTTTGGTTCCCAGCCGGGTACAAATAGGCAACTGGGGGTTGGAGGCAGCCCGTGGATGCCTGCTGTACCTGGCTAGCATACAAAAATATGGCGAAGCCCACGTCATTTTTTTGGTGGGCAAAAAACTTCTGCATACAGTCCTGGATGGAGTATGCTGAGCCTTGTAGTTCTGCAGCTGCTGTCTGCTCTTCTCCATACAGACAGACAGCAGCTGCAGAACTACAAGGCTCAGCATACTCCATCCAGGACTGTATGCAGAAGTTTTTTGCCCCCTGAAAAAATTATGTGGGCTTCGCCATATTTTTGTATGCTAGCCAGGTACAGCAGGCAGGTACGGCTGCCCCCAACCCCCAGTTGCCTATTTGTACCCGGCTGGGAACCAAAAATATAGGGAAGCCCATTTTTTTTTAATTATTTCACTTATTTCATGAAATAATTAAAAAACAAATGACGTGGGCTTCGCCCCATTTTGTGGAGAATAGAATGGAGAAGTGGAGAATAAGTGGAGAAAAAGTGGAGAAAAAGTGGAGAAAAAGTGGAGAAAAAGTGGAGAAAAAGTGGAGAAAAAAAGGAGAAAAAAATGGAGAAAAAGTGGAGAATAAGTAGAGAAAAAATGGAGAATAAGTGGAGAAAAAATTGAGAAAAAGTGGAGAAAAAGTGGAGAAAAAATGGAGAAAAAAATGGAGAAAAAGTGAAGAAAAAGTGGAGAAAAAGTGGAGAAAAAGTGGAGAAAAAGTGGAGAATAAGTAGAGAAAAAATGGAGAATAAGTAGAGAAAAAATGGAGAAAAAGTGGAGAAAAAGTGGAGAAAAAGTGGAGAAAAAATGGAGAAAAAAATGGAGAAAAAGTGAAGAAAAAGTGGAGAAAAAGTGGAGAAAAAGTGGAGAATAAGTGGAGAAAAAGTGGAGAAAAAGTGGAGAAAAAGTGGAGAAAAAATGGAGAAAAAAATGGAGAAAAAGTGGAGAAAAAGTGGAGAAAAAGTGGAGAATAAGTGGAGAAAAAGTGGAGAAAAAGTGGAGAAAAAAATGGAGAAAAAGTGGAGAAAAAAATGGAGAAAAAGTGGAGAAAAAGTGGAGAAAAAGTGAAGAAAAAGTGGAGAAAAAGTGGAGAAAAAGTGGAGAAAAAATGGAGAAAAAAATGGAGAAAAAGTGGAGAAAAAGTGGAGAAAAAGTGGAGAAAAAAATGGAGAAAAAGTGGAGAAAAAGTGGAGAAAAAGTGGAGAAAAAATGTAGAAAAAAATGTAGAAAAAGTGGAGAAAAAATGGAGAAAAAGTGGAGAAAAAATGGAGAAAAAGTGGAGCACCCTTTGGTGCCTTTCATGTGGCACTAAGGGGTGCTTAGCTTTGTTTTTAGCCAAAAAAATGAAAAAAAAATGACGTAGGGTTCCCCCTAGTTTTGTAGCCAGCTAGGGTAAAGCAGACGGCTGCAGCCTGCAGACCACAGCTGGCAACCTCACCTTGGCTGGTAATCCAAAACTGAGGGCACCCCACGCTGTTATTTTAAATTAAATAAATAATTAAAAAAAAAACATGTAGGGGTCCCCCAAAATTGGATCACCAGCCAAGGTAAAGCAGACAGCTGGGGCCTGATATTCTCAGACTAGGGAGGTCCATGGTTATTGGACTCTCCCCAGCCTAAAAATACCAGGACGCAGCCGCCCCAGAAGTGGCGCATCCATTAGATGCGCCAATCCTGGTGCTTCGCCCCAGCTCATCCCGCGCCCTGGTGCGGTGGCAAACGGGGTAATATATGGGGTTAATACCAGATGTGTAATGTCACCTGGCATCAAGCCCTGGGGTTGGTGAGGTCAGGCATCTATCAGATACCCGACATCACCAACCCAGTCAGTAATAAAAAAAAAATAGACGACAAACACATTTTTATTTGAAAAAACACTCCCCAAAACATTCCCTCTTTAACCAATTTATTAGAATGAAAAACAAATCCAGGTCTGCTGTAATCCAAGGGGTTCCCATGACGATCCACACTGTCCCAGTCAATGAAGAGCAGGATGTTCCCCATTGGCTGGGAGAGCAGTGCAGTGACTTGAGCTAACATCAATGGGTCAGCCCAGGTCACTGCAGGGGATGACAAGTGCTGCTGTCAGCGAGGTACATTACCTGCGCTGATCTCCAGCACACTGACAGCCCCTGTCACTGAGTTCAATGACCGGCGCCTTCACACCAAGTATCGCGAGAGGCCCATGACGTCACCGCTAGTCAGTCTCGGGTCGGAAGCGAGGGGTGATGTGACAAGCGGCGGCCATGGAGGACAGTGACAGCGCTGAGGTCGGGATGGCGGGACTTCATCACCGCAGGTAAGCCGAGCGGGACCATGTGTGTGTGTGTGTGTGTGTGTGTGTGTGTGTGTGTATGTATGTATGTGTACATGCCGCGGGCAGGAGGGGACGGAGCGAGCTGAGCGGGGAAGTGTGGGCTTCCTGCACGTAACTAGGATAAACATCGGGTTACTAACCAAAGCGCTTTGCTTGGATACCCGATGTTTATCTTGGTTACCAGCTTCTGGCAGGCTGCCAGCGATGGCTCCTGCACACTGTAGCTGTAAAAAGCCCTGCTTTTTGCTGCTAGAACCGTTCTCGAACGTATCTAGAACTATCGAGCTTTTGCAAAAAGCTCGAGTTCTAGTTCGATCTTGAACAGCCCCCAAAATCACTCGAGCCTAGAACTGGAGAACCTCGAACCGCGAACCGCGCTCAACTCTAGTTGGGATCCTGGATCTAATCTCTCTTTTTATACATCCTAAAATCTTGTTTGCTTTAGCAGCTGCTGCTTGACATTGAGTACTGTTGCTGATCTTATTTGTAATAAGAATACCCAAGTCCTTCTCCTGTTCTGTAGTCACAAGTTTACTTCCATTTAATGTATACGCAGTTATAGGATTACTCCGTCCTAGGTGCATTACTTTACATTTATCAACATTAAATCTCATTTGCCAAGTATCTGCCCATTCTGACATCTTATCCAGATCTTTTTGTAATATGGTACTATAAAGGTCAGTTTTTAATATCCTACATAGTTTGGTGTCATCAGCAGAGACTGACACTTTACTATCAATCCCATCCACAAGGTCATTAATAAAGAGATTAAAAAGAATCAGTCCTAGCACAGATCCCTGCGGCACCCCACTGCTGACTGTAGCCCATTTAGAGAATGTACCATTTATGATTACTCTTTGTTTCCTATCTTTTAGCCAATTATGTGGTACAGTATCAAATGCCTTTGCAAAGTCCAAATAAATATCAGCTGCATTACCAATATCCAGGTTTGCACTTACCCCCTCATAGAACCCCAACAGGTTGGTTAGACATGACTTATCTTTCATGAATCCATGCTGTCTGTCAGATATTATATTATTTTCTGCAATATATTTTTGCATGTCATCCCTTAAAATGCCATCAAAAACTTTGTATACTACTGATGTCAGGCTTACTGGACGGTAGTTGCCTGGATCTACCCTATTACCTTTCTTAAATATCGGTACCACATCAGCAATCCTCCAATCCTGAGGCACCAACCCTGTTACAAGCGAGTCTAAAAAGATGAGATACAGTGGTTTGTTGATTACAGAGCTCAATTCCCTCAATATTTGTGGATGAATGCCATCTGGCCCGGGGGATTTGTCAATGTTTAATTTACTCAGACACAGGCGTACTTCTTCTTGTGTTAAATTAATTATATCGGGTGGTGAACTTTGATTTTTCACTTGTTGAATGATCCCTGGTACAGTCAGTTCCTTGGTGAACACAGATGAGAAATGCCTATTTAATATCTCAGTCTTTTGTTTGTCCTCTATAACTAACTTGTTGTTATATTTTAAGGGGCCGATACTATCCTTTGTTTTCCTTTTTGCATTAATGTATTTATAAAAGATTTGGGGATTTATTTTAATGTCATTGGCGATTTTTGTTTCAGTAGCTAATTTTGCTTGCTTGATTTCTTTTTTACATTTCCTATTGATATCTTTATACTTCTGAAATGCTATTTCTGTATTCTCAGCCTTTAAGATTTTAAACGCTCTTTGTTTTTGTTTTATTATACTTTGTATAGTCTTATTTTTCCATAGTGATTTCTTTTTATTCCTGGACATTTTATTACCAGAGGGTATAAGTTTTTTACAGGACTCTAGCAGTATATCCTTGAACTTACCCCATTTATGTTTGGTATCCCCAGTTACCATGACTTTGTCCTAAGCTACACATTTAAGCTCTTCCCTTAATTTGTTGAAATCAACTTTCCTAAAATTCCAGGTTTTAGAATTTCCTCTTTTAAATGTTCTATTGAAAATTACGTTGAAGCTTACCATATTATGATCGCTGGTGCCCAAGTGCTCCCGGACCTTTAGATCTGAAACTGTATCCGGTCTATTTGACAGGACCAGATCTAGCAAATTATCTCCCCTTGTCTGCTCATCTACCATATCAGAAAGGAAATTGTCTTGAATAGTAAATAAGAACTTACAGCTTTTAGCACAACCAGAAGATTCTTTGTCCCACTGTATGTCTGCATAGTTGAAATCCCCCATAATAAGAACCCGATTATTATTATTATTATTATTATTAGCTGCTTTTTCAATTTGTTGCAGCATTTCACCCTCTACCTGTTCAGGTATGTTAGGAAGCTTAAGGGTGCTTTACACGCTGCGACATCGCTAGCGATTGCTAGCGATGTCGCGAGCGATAGCAGCCACCCCCGTCGTTCGTTCGACATGTGGTGATCGCTACCGTAGCGAATAATATCGCTACGGCAGCGTCACATGCACATACCTGTTCAGCGACGTCGCTGTTGCTGCCGAACAATCCGTCCATCAAGGGGGAGGTGCGGTCGGCGTCACAGGGACGTCACAGTGGCGTCACAAAACGGCCTCCCAATAGAAGAGGAGGGGAGGAGTGGCTGGAACATGCCTCCCACCTCCTTCCTCCTTTCCGATGGACGCAAGTAGGATAATGTTCATCGTTCCTGCGGTGTCACAGACAGCGATGTGTGGTGCCGCAGGAACGACGAACAACCTGCGGAATAAAACACCAACCACATTATGATTTGGAGCGATGTGTCAATGATCAACGATTCTTGCCGTTTTTGCAATCGTTGATCGTCGCTCCTAGCTGTCACATGCTGTGATGTCACTAACGACGCCGGATGTGCGTCACAAACACCGTGACCCCGACGATATATCATTAGCGATGTCGCAACGTGTAAAGCACCCTTATAGCAAACTCCAATTAGCATTTTTCCATTATTCCCCGCCCCATGTACATTTACCCATACTGACTCTACATTGTTGCAGTTCCCCCCAATATCATCATTCAACACAGGTTTTAGTTTAAATTTGATAAATATACACACCCCACCACCTTTTTTGTCTTTCCTGTCCTTCCTGAATGTAGTATAACCCTGTATGTTTGTCACCCAGTCATGGCTTTCATCCAGCCAGGTTTCCGTAATGCCCACCACATCATAATCCATGGTTGACATAAGAGTCTCCAATTCATTCATTTTGTTTGCAAGACTTCTTGCATTTGCCAGTAGACATTTAATACTATTAACACATTTATTACTCCTAGCCTCCCTACGTTCCTTGCATGTCCCAGCCCCCCCTAATCCTTCATTGACCCCTACCGTCTCACTGTCTCTATCTGCTCTATCTATCCCCTTATTTGCTCCACTACCCTCCCTCCCCCCAGATCCTAGTTTAAAAGCTCCTCCATCCGTCTGACCATTTTCTCCCCCAGCACAGCTGCACCCTGCCCATTGAAGTGCAGCCCGTCCCTACCGTAGAGCCTGTAGCCGACTGAGAAGTCAGGCCAGTTCTCCATGAACCCGAACCCTTGTTTCCTGCACCAATTTCTAAGCCACGTATTTATCTCCCTAAGCTCCTTCTGTCTTTCTAGTGATGCTTGTGGCATCGGTAGTATTTCTGAAAACACCACCTTGGAGGTCCTGGACTTCAGCTTCTCTCCTAGTTCCCTGTAATCATTTTGAAGGACCTTCCACCTGCCTCTAACTTTGTCATTAGTACCAATGTGCACTATGACCGCTGGGTTTCCCCCAGCCCCACCCAGCAATTTGTCTATCCGATCCGCAATATTGCGAACCCAAGCACCCGGCAGACAACACACTGTTCGGCATTCACGGTCTCGGCGACAGATGACCCTGTCTGTCCGCTTAATTATAGAGTCCCCTACCACCAACATCTGTCTGGCCTTTGCTGTACTCCTATTTCCCTCCTTCCTACAGCAGTCATTTTCCTGGCAACGTCCTGCTGTAGTGACCCTAGTCCTGGCCCTTCATTCCTAATATGAACCAAACAGGCATATTTACTAGGTTGTGCCAGGTCAGGACTAGGCTCCCTGACACTTTTCCCCCTGCCTCTTCTTCTAACTGTTACCCAGCTACCTACCTCTGGGTCCTGATCTTCCCCACCTCCACCCTCCTCCATATTACTGGCCCCAGCCAGAGAAAGCCCAGTGAGCTCTAAACTCCTCTCCAGGTTTGCAATGCCCCTGAGTGTTGCAAGCTGCTTATTTAGATCAGTTACCTGGGCTTCCAAATATGCAACATGCTTGAATCGAGTGTAGACATATTCACCCTTGAATGGCTGCTCAAGGCATGCATACATCTGACAAGATACACACCTGGTAGCATTGTCTATGGAGCTCTTATTAAATGAGGATAAACAGTAAAGTAGAAAAACAAAGAAAAAGAAAACAATGGGTAACGTATAAGAATAAATTCAAACTATGTTCTTGTGTCAAACTATGAGATTGTGTTTAAACTATGCACTTATCTGCAATCCCTGCTATGCACTTATCTGCAATACCTGCACTTTGCTGCAGAACCTCGCACGCTCAGCAACCTCACTTGTTCTGGCTGGTTTATATAGTTCCATAAGATCTACCAGAGGCTCACAGAAGCTTCTAGAAACAGGTGTGGCTAATACTACTACTTAAATCATAAGACAAACTTTTTTTTTTTTTTTTTTTTGCTTTTTCACAGTATCACAGACAAACAGACACACATTTCCTTAATGAAATTAAACAATTACAGTTATCACCACTATGAGATTGTGTTTAAACTATGCACCTATCTGCAATCCCCGCACTTTGCTGCAGAACCTCGCACGCTCAGCCTCTATCTATCATGGCTAAGAAAACGTTCAGTGAAGTTACTTCATCCCTGAGAGCAAACGACATCCAGTATAGGTGGGGATTCCCAACTAAATTATTAATTTTTCACAAAGGAAAGACTATCTCAATCCTTGACCCAGGGAAAGGAATCGACTTCCTCAGATCTCTAGATGGCAGCAGAAACAATTTTCTGACCTCAAGACCCTAAAGGGATGACTTCTTCAACAACAACGGGAGAATTTAACTTCTCCTGGTTGATTTCTCTACTTCCTGATTTTCTGGCTTGGATGGATCTTCCGCTTCAGCTACTATCTTTCTACAGTATATTGCAGCAGTTCTCGAGACTCTGGTTCATCTACTTGGACCTTGGAATATTTCACATGGTCATTTGGTGACTTATTGGATTTCTTTTTGGATCATTATCTTTTTTCTTTATTACAAGAAGGTGACTTCTCGGCTTACTGTATCACAAACTTTTACCCCGAAAAGGAGTTTTTTTTCCAGTAGTTTTTGTTTGTTTTTGTGTTTTATTGCTGGGTCTCCTCCTGGAGGCATAGTTTCTTAGTGGTTACTTGAATTTTTTTTTGAGTGCTTTGTTTTTCTGCTTTCTTTATGTTAGGTCATTATATAGGGTACTGTTTGTAAGTATTATTGCCATTTTAGTCTGTTGAATAATATGATATATATATATATATATATATATATATATATATATATATATATATATATATATATAAAAAATAAACTTCTGTTGTTTGTAAGTATTTTTTCTGAGTTATCTTGTTCTTTTTTGTTTTTTGTTTTTGCCTTTCTCTTCTCTCTTTTTTTTCTTCTTTTAATTTTCCTTTTCTTCTGTTGTCTATCCTTCTTCTTCTTCTTTTCCCTTTGACTCTTCCTCTCTTTCTTGCTTTATCTCTTCTTTTCCTCCTCTTATTTTTTTTTTTCTTACTTTCTTCCTCTGTATTTCTCTCTATTTTGTTTCCTTGCTCCCCCTCCAAAGAAGGGGAGGGGAAAATAAAAAGAAGGGAAAAATTCTTGAACTATGAAAACCAAATTTATGTCCTTCAATGTTAAGGGACTAAACAGTCCAGCAAGAAGGCATTTTCTTTGGAAGGAGATTGATAGCTATAAGGGTGATGTGATCTGCATTCAGGAAACCAAATTAGCTAGAGGCAATCACCCTATCTTTAGACACAAAAATTATCCCTATATCTTCAACGCTTTCAATGAAAAAAAAAGCAGGGGTTTCTACCATTATTAAGAATTCCTTATCATTTGAGTTTATTTTGGAGGACAAAGACCCATTGGGGAGATATCATATTTTGGTTTGTTCTTTAGATAGTCAAATTTCCACAATTGTAAATGTATATGCTCCGTCCTAATCATAAACAACAACATTATTTTACTCTTCAAGAAAAGTCAATAGCTCAAAAAAGTAATCTCATTATTCTAGGCAATTTTAACCTAGTTTCAAATGGTCACATTGATTCTACTGCACCAAATAGACAGTCGATTCCCACTCTAGACCCATGGATCTCCAGACAGGAGTTATTTGATGTGTTCCGTTGTATTAATTCGTCCGCTAGGGAGTATACTTTCTATTCAGATGCCTATAAATTATTTTCGAGGATTGATCTAGCTTTAACACTAGAACTACTGGACTCGTGACACCTATATAGAAATACATAGTGCAAAGTAGTCAAAATGACTACCTCAGTAGTTCTAGTGTTAACCGATATCTTCACCATTTCCAAATTCAGGAACTTTGAGATCACCCCGCTCATTTTGAGATCATTGGCGGCGTGGGTGGAAGCCTGGACCACCCAGATGTGTCGCCGGATACAAGCCCAGGCGCGGTTCTTAATGGAATGTTGGATGGCCGAGATGGAGGAGCTGGCTGAGGCCGTGCGGGCACGCGAAGTGGAGGTGACCTTAGTGGAGCAGGTGAGCGACCCACGCCCCTATGTCCTTGAGGGACCGGCTGATGCGGCTGAGGGACCCGGTCTGCCCCTGCCCTCTATATCGCCCCCACGCTACCCGTACCGGTTGCCGCTGACCCCCTGCTCGGTCCGCTGCCCCCAACACCGGCAGCGGAGCCCGTCCTATCCGCCCGTGAGGACCCGCCTGTGGAAGCAGCCCGCGGACGGCCAGTTACCCGACCAACGCCCATCCTGCTCCCGTGGAAGATCGACCGCCAGCAGGTGTCCGGCCCCAGAGCGAGCCCATTGGTCCCGGAAGCAGCTGCGCCCCAGCTAATCCAGGCCCCGGCAGTCCGCCCGGCCAATATGGAAGTACCCGGTGACCGGAAGGAGGTCCAGCGGGCAAAGCTGGCCGCTCCCACAAACCAGGCCTCGGCTGAGGCGTCGCAGGGTTGCCGCTGCAAGGCAGCACAGCAGGCCACGTCACAGCAGAGTCCCCCAGTGCAGAAGGTGCAGGTCGTAGCCGGCGCGGGGGAGCTCCGGCTGGGCCCGACCCCCGCGCAAAGGGAGCAGGCAGATGCTCCGTATTGGGAGCGGCAGCAGTGCCAGCTGGGCCGGGAGATGCGGACCGTGAGAAGCAGAAGGCAGAGGTCCTGGCCTAGACGATCCAGGAGAAGGACAATCTCCGCAACACCACCTATCGAGTACGGGGTCTGATGTATGAAGGCCAGGTCCGGCAGTTTGACCCCCGACGTGGATGGGGGTTCGTCTGCGAGCCGGGCCTGGAGGTGGAGATCTTCGTGTCCCGAAGGAACGTCTACCCACATCTGCCCATTGGCCATCCCGACCGGGATCTGGAGCTCAGAGAGCTGGTGAGCTACACCCGGCATTGCGGGGAGAGGGGATGGTTTGCCCTTGATGTCAGGAGGAGGGTGAGCCGCAGTGCCCAGAGGCACACCCAGTCCCCTCCCCCGCCATACAGTCCTGAGGAGTACGAAGAAGAATGTTAAAAGGTAGCGGTTCCATACTGCCCATCTCCGTTGGGACTTTATTGACTGTCCCATAGTTTTAACCCCCATTTTATAGAGACAAGGCTGAGAACTAGCAGGCCACCCAAAAACATTATTGGGACTTGTAAATAATCCCGGACCACCCTTTCAGGTCCTACAGTCTCCGGAGAGGCTGGTTGGAGGAAGGGCCTGTGGCAGAGTAGGTCGAGGTCCCGTCACCATGCAAACCAGTGACAACCTTCCGGGCCAGGGGTCCCCTGGACGTGCGGCCTCTGAGAGACTGTCGGGTATGGAACTTTGTACCCGGCCCGTGTGGGCAACACCCAGACCTGAACCCGATTCCTGGACTGGGTAAAAGGGGTGCTGACCTGCTTTTAGAGGCAGCATCAAGGTTTAGTTTGCTTGGGTGGGCAAAATGGAAACGACCCGGTCCCGTCTCGCTCCTGGTTAATAAAAATGTTGGTAACATTTAAGCAACATGCCTCCCATAAGGGATGAACCCAAAAGCTTTCGTAAATGTAAGTATGTTTGTATACTTGTATGCATGTTCTCTTTTATCTTTTTCAGTTACAACAAAAATAAACGGTGGTGGTCGGACAGCCCGCGGACGGTCTGTAGTTAACCAAGGGGGAGTATGATGCCCTGGACTAGCCAGGTAGTCACAGATAGCGCCCCGCGCAACACCTGTCCCTTAAAAAAAAGTGTCATCAGCCAACCATTAAACTCTAGTCACCCCTCTCTTAGCTTGATGGACACACCAGGGTGCGGAGCCAGGTGGTTGGCCATGCCCACCGAGGAGTCCAGAGGGACAGAGGCGGGAGAAAAGTCAGATCAGTTTAGGGAGCAGTAGAGATTAGTTCAGGAGGTGGAGAAAAGTGGAAGCAGGCCTGTGTGTCAGGTCTGAAACAATCTGACAGGTGCCAGGGTAGGAGCCCTGGTACCCTTGGCTAGGAGGCAAGCGGTGGCATCAGCATGCAGGAGCCGGGAAGACGGTTCGGTGGAACCGTGGTGGAGGACCAGGACAGGGTAGTGGCCCGCCGGTACCGACCCGGGTTACCGAATCGGAAACCGGAGCACAAAGGGGGGTACTCAGACCCTGAAAGGAGGTCCAGAAGCCACTGGACTGAGTTAATTAACTGATTGCGGTCTTTACTATAGGTCCTTTCCCACCCAACGTCCCGGCTGAAGACAACAGCCCAACGAGGGGGATAGAAAGCCACCGCACATGCAATGAGATCCCACGGGCCAGCGTCTGCGGGCAAAAGGGCTCTCCCGACATTCACAAAGCTGGGGAGTGGACTCCCGTCGCTGAAGCGCAGGCAGTTACACACAGCTACACTACAAGGTGAAGGAGAAAGGCAGAGACCACCAACCGGGTGGGGGACCAGACGCAGCCGGCTGCAGGCACCGACCACCATCAACTTGGTTTACCAGAGACTTGTGTGTGTTTCTAATCGTGAGTACAACAGTGCTCTCCGGCCGCGCACCTCCCTGCACCGTCCAACCAAACTACAACTCCAAACAGGTCCCGGGGCCACCATCCCTGCCCACGGAGGGATTAACAACTTGCTGCATAACATCTCCCCCGGGTATCCCGCAATAGCAGCGGTGGTGTCCACCTTCAAAAACGAAGAAACTTCAGCTCTCCCCTCTTCACTCCCAAATCTTACCTCCGGTGCACGGAAACACCCTGACCTGGGTGGGAACACATGAAGAAAGGAAGAAATTCCAGCAACTTCAGGAGAAAGTAGAATTTTCTTAAAAAACAGTTTCTTTATTGGTAATAAAAATATTAATATTCCATCCAAGCAAGACAAAAATAGAGAGGCAAGACAGAGGAGCTGTTTCCTACGCGTTTCAACCTGAATAGGTCTTAATCATGGAATGCGCAGAGGAAATCTCTAAGACAGTATTTAAAGTCTGTGCACAACAAGAACAGGTTGAATTAATTGGATTTGTTACCACCCAGCCCATTTAGTGTGGAGAGCACAGAGAAGAGAAAAAAAAAAAAGTGAAAGAATAGAAACTGAGACACTGCACCAAAAAGTCAGCACAACAACAGAAAATAAAGGAAAAAACACCAAAAAATATATATACATAAACTGATTAAAAACAGAAGCAACCAGAGAGATCACATGATAAGAAATATATATATGCCCGGTATAATCTATAGTGAAGGGGCTCTTTAGAGACAAGAAAGATTTTTTTTTCTCCTGACAGGGACAAAAGAAGGACGGGAAAAAAAAAAAAAAAAAAAAAAAACACATTTATTAATGTCCAAATTGCTATATAGTGAAAATTTCAATTCAAATGCTAAAGGAATAACCTTAAACCATCAAATATCCAATAATTACTACAGTATAATATGATATAGTTATTGGTACTGAAAAGGTATGTCCTATAAAGAACAAATAATTCTGGAATTCAAGTATACTGCATAACAAGATCTCTCCTCATATTCAGACCATGCGGCATTCTCGTGCCCAATTTGAAGATCCAGAAAGATTCTCTATTAAGAATCTTTCTTCTAAGATCCCCACCCCTTTTAGGTCTGGAAACTTTTTCAATGCCTGTGAAAACAAGATTGTCCAGACATCTATTGTGAACAGAGGCAAAGTGTCTGGAAACAGCAGACACATTTACCGCAGATGTATTTAATGTGTCTGACATGTGTCTGCGTATTCTTTGTTTGAGGGGACAACTCGTGCAGCCAACATATTGAACGTGACAGGAAATACACTCAATCAAATAAACCACATTTGGGGTATTGCAGTTTATAAAGCTGTTAATGTTATAAGAAAGTCCTGTATAATTAGATGTAAATGATTTGCATTTTTTTGCATGTTTGCACGAGATGCAAAAATTGTGCCCACAGCCAAAAAAACCTGTGCAGGATAACCAATTTTTAGAGATGGCATTGTCCTTGCTGCTTACAACCAAACTGGGGGATAGAATATTGGCAAGATTAGGGGCTCTTCTGGCCACAAAATTAATCTTATTTTTAGTGAAAATCCGATTTAATAAATCATCACTAAGTAAAATAGGCAGATGTTTTTGTACTATTTTTACTATATCATGGAATTGGGGAGAAAAATTCGTTGTAAACGTCACACCATTATTCCTACTAAAATTGTTCTTATTTTTGTTGTTATCTCTAAATAAATCCGATCTATCTATTTCATTAACTATAATTTTTGCCCGATCTAGACACCATTTCGGGTAACCCCTGTGTTTGAGCTTGGTAACAGCACAGTCCATTTCCACTTGTAGAGCCTCTGGACAGGAACAGTTGCGCTTTAACCTGATAAGTTCACCAAGCGGAATATTTTTAATGACATGCGGAGAATGACATGAACTGGCCATTAAAATGGAGTTGGAGTCCGTGTCCTTATGGTAAGGAAGGATCTCCACTACACTGCCCTTCCCTATCAAAGTGACATCTAGATAATTAATGCTGGTGGAATTTGTTTGAAATGTGAATTTAAGATTAAAAGAATTTTGGTTGAGATGGTTAATGAAAGAATGTGCAGTGACCTCATCCCCTCTCCATATAATTAATACATCATCTATGTAACGTGTGTAAAAAACTATATGATCTGAAAATTCATTATCTTCATTGAAAATGTAAAATTCCTCAAAAATGGCTACAACAATATTAGCAAGGGAGGGAGAGAATTTCCCTCCCATGCTAACGCCACATTTCTGCAGAAAAAACTTTTCATCAAAAGAAAAATAATTGTGCGTTAATAAAAAGTTGATTGCAGTAATGATGAAATTTTGTATGTGAATGGGATATGAACTGTGTTTTCTGAGAAACAACTGCAAACAATCAGAAGCTACATGATGTGGAATGGAAGGATAAAGACTGACAATATCACATGTCAGCCACATGTAGTTGCCCTGCCAGGATATAGAATTCAAATTATTGATAAGGGATTTAGTGTCTCTGAGAAAACCTGGCAATTCTCTAACTAAAGGCTGCAAAAAATGATCCAACCAAGCACCAAGTTTTTCACCAAGGGAACCAATGCCGGATATAATGGGCCTAAATGGAGGGGGAAAAACACCTTTATGTAGTTTGGGGAGGGCATGGTACACAGGAATCACAGGATGATCCACTGTAAGATAATCAAAAATTTTTTGTGTAAAAATGCCCCCCTCCAAACCAGCCTGAAGCATTTTATCCATCTTTACCTTGAAGAAATTAGTTGGGTCCCCTTGTAAATGTAAATACGTATGATCATCAGACAAAATGGCATGGTTCATTTTGAAATACAAAAGAGCATCCAAAACAACAACCCCTCCCCCCTTATCGGCTTCCCTGATAATTAAACCAGTGTTAGATTGTAGATCTTGAAGTCCACCTTCACCACAATCCGTGGGTAGCGTCACGAATTCAAACACGGCTCCAGCCGTACACCTACGTCCCCTAAAATAGCTAGGTCCATCTAGTTCAACCTTCCTCCACCAGTTCTACATTTCGTCACTAAGTCATTTATAACTAACAATGTTGTGTGTACTGAGGAAATCATCCAGCCCTTTTTTAAAAGCTGTTATAGTATCTGCCATTACTACCTCTTATAATAGGGCATTCCACAGTCTGACTGCTCTAACTGTAAAGAACCCTTTCCTATTTAGCTGCCGCAATCGCTTTTCTTCCACTCGCAGTGTATGCCCCCTGGTCCTTAGTATTGTCTTTGGAAGAAATAAGTCACGTGCCAGTCCTTTATATTGACCACACATGTATTCATACAAATAAATGAGATCTCCTCTGAGACGCCTTTTTTCTAAGCTAAACATATCTAACTTTTTCAACCTGTCATCATATGGGAGGCCTTCCATTCCTTGTAGTAGTCTAGTTAGCCGCCTTTGAACTGACTCTAACTTCTGAATGTCTTTTTTAAAATGTGGAGCCCAAAACTGGATCCCATATTCCAGATGTTGCCTTACAAGTCAGTTATAGAGGGGTAACAATACGTTGGGATCCTGGGATCTAATTTCTCTTTTTATACATACTAAAATCTTGTTTGCTTTAGCAGCTGCTGCTTGACATTGAGTACTGTTGCTGATCTTATTTGTAATAAGAATACACAAGTCCTTCTCCTGTTCTGTAGTCACAAGTTTACTTCCATTTAATGTATACGCAGTTATAGGATTACTCCGTCCTAGGTGCATTACTTTACATTTATCAACATTAAATCTCATTTGCCAAGTATCTGCCCATTCTGACATCTTATCCAGATCTTTTTGTAATATGGTACTATCAAGGTCAGTTTTTAATATCCTACATAGTTTGGTGTCATCAGCAAAGACTGACACTTTACTATCAATCCCATCCACAAGGTCAATAATAAAGAGATTAAAAAGAATCAGTCCTAGCACAGATCCCTGCGGCACCCCACTGCTGACAATAGCCCATTTAGAGAATGTACCATTTATGACTACCCTTTGTTTCCTATCTTTTAGCCAATTATGTGGTACAGTATCAAATGCCTTTGCAAAGTCCAAATAAATATCAGCTGCATTACCAATATCCAGGTTTGCACTTACCCCCTCATAGAACCCCAACAGGTTGGTTAGACATGACTTATCTTTCATGAATCCATGCTGTCTGTCAGATATTATATTATTTTCTGCAATATATTTTTGCATGTCATCCCTTAAAATGCCCTCAAAAACTTTGTATACTACTGATGTCAGGCTTACTGGACGGTAGTTGCCTGGATCTACCCTATTACCTTTCTTAAATATCGGTACCACATCAGCAATCCTCCAATCCTGAGGCACCAACCCTGTTACAAGCGAGTCTAAAAAAGATGAGATACAGTGGTTTGTCGATTACAGAGCTCAATTCCCTCAATTTTTGTGGATGAATGCCATCTGGCCCGGGGGATTTGTCAATGTTTAATTTACTCAGACACAGGCGTACTTCTTCTTGTGTTAAATTAATTATATCGGGTGGTGAACTTTGATTTTTCACTTGTTGAATGATCCCTGGTACAGTCAGTTCCTTGGTGAACACAGATGAGAAATGCCTATTTAATATCTCAGTCTTTTGTTTGTCCTCTATAACTAACTTGTTGTTATATTTTAAGGGGCCGATACTATCCTTTGTTTTCCTTTTTGCATTAATGTATTTATAAAAGATTTTGGGATTTATTTTAATGTCATTGGCGATTTTTGTTTCAGTAGCTAATTTTGCTTGCTTGATTTCTTTTTTACATTTCCTATTGATATCTTTATACTTCTGAAATGCTATTTCTGTATTCTCAGCCTTTAAGATTTTAAATGCTCTTTGGTTTTGTTTTATTATACTTTGTATAGTCTTATTTTTCCATAGTGGTTTCTTTTTATTCCTGGACATTTTATTACCAGAGGGTATAAGTTTTTTACAGGACTCTAGCAGTATATCCTTGAACTTACCCCATTTATGTTTGGTATCCCCAGTTACCATGACTTTGTCCCAATCTACACATTTAAGCTCTTACCTTAATTTGTTGAAATCAGCTTTCCTAAAATTCCAGGTTTTAGAATTTCCTCTTTTAAATGTTCTATTGAAAATTACATTGAAGCTTACCATATTATGATCGCTGGTGCCCAAGTGCTCCCGGACCTTTAGATCTGAAACTATATCCGGTCTATTTGACAGGACCAGATCTAGCAAATTATCTCCCCTTGTCTGCTCATCTACCATATCAGAGAGGAAATTGTCTTGAATAGTAAATAAGAACTTACAGCTTTTAGCACAACCAGAAGGTTCTATGTCCCACTGTATGTCTGCATAGTTGAAATCCCCCATAATAAGAACCCGATTATTATTATTATTATTAGCTGCTTTTTCAATTTGTTGCAGCATTTCACCCTCTACCTGTTCAGGTATGTTAGGAAGCTTAAGGGTGCTTTACACGCTGCGACATCGCTAGCGATTGCTAGCGATGTCGCGAGCGATAGCAGCCGCCCCTGTCGTTCGTTCGACATGTGGTGATCGCTACCGTAGCGAATAATATCGCTACGGCAGCGTCACACGCACATACCTGTTCAGCGACGTCGCTGTTGCTGCCGAACAATCCGTCCATCAAGGGGGAGGTGCGTTCGGCGTCACAGGGACGTCACAGTGGCATCACAAAACGGCTGCCCAATAGAAGAGGAGGGGAGGAGATGAGTGGCCGGAACATGCCTCCCACCTCCTTCCTCCTTTCCGATGGACGCAAGTAGGATAATGTTCATCGCTCCTGCGGTGTCACACACAGCGATGTGTGGTGCCGCAGGAACGACGAAACACCTGCGGAATGAAACACCAACCACATTATGATTTGGAGCGATGTGTCAATGATCAACGATTCTTGCCGTTTTTGCAATCGTTGATCGTCACTCCTAGCTGTCACATGCTGTGATGTCACTAACGACGCCGGATGTGCGTCACAAACACCGTGACCCCGACGATATATCATTAGCGATGTCGCAACGTGTAAAGCACCCTTTATAGCAAACTCCAATTAGCATTTTTCCATTATTCCCCGCCCCATGTACATTTACCCATACTGACTCTACATTGCTGCAGTTCCCCCCAATATCATCATTCAACACAGGTTTTAGTTTAGATTTGATAAATATACACACCCCACCACCTTTTTTGTCTTTCCTGTCCTTCCTGAATGTAGTATAACCCTGTATGTTTGTCACCCAGTCATGGCTTTCATCCAGCCAGGTTTCCGTAATGCCCACCACATCATAATCCATGGTTGACATAAGAGTCTCCAATTCATTCATTTTGTTTGCAAGACTTCTTGCATTTGCCAGTAGACATTTAATACTATTAACACATTTATTACTCCTAGCCTCCCTACGTTCCTTGCATGTCCCAGCCCCCCCTAATCCTTCATTGACCCCTACCGTCTCACTGTCTCTATCTGCTCTATCTATCCCTCTTATTTGCTCCACTACCCTCCCTCCCCCCAGATCCTAGTTTAAAAGCTCCTCCATCCGTCTGACCATTTTCTCCCCCAGCACAGCTGCACCCTCCCCATTGAAGTGCAGCCCGTCCCTACCATAGAGCCTGTAGCCGACTGAGAAGTCAGCCCAGTTCTCCATGAACCCGAACCCTTGTTTGCTACACCAATTTCTAAGCCACGTATTTATCTCCCTAAGCTCCTGCTGTCTTTCTAGTGATGCTTGTGGCCCCGGTAGTATTTCTGAAAACACCACCTTGGAGGTCCTGGACTTCAGCTTCTCTCCTAGTTCCCTGTAATCATTTTGAAGGACCTTCCACCTGCCTCTAACTTTGTCATTAGTACCAATGTGCACTATGACCGCTGGGTTTTCCCCAGCCCCACCCAGCAATTTGTCTATCCGATCCGCAATATTGCGAACCCAAGCACCCAGCAGACAACACACTGTTCGGCATTCACGGTCTCGGTGACAGATGACCCTGTCTGTCCACCTAATTATAGAGTCCCCTACCACCAACATCTGTCTGGCCTTTGCTGTACTCCTATTTCCCTCCTTCCTACAGCAGTCATTTTCCTGGCAACGTCCTGCTGTAGTGACCTTAGTCCTGGCCCTTCATTCCTAATATGAACCAAACCGGCATATTTACTAGGTTGTGCCAGGTCAGGACTAGGCTCCCTGACACTTTTCCCCCTACCTCTTCTTCTAACTGTTACCCAGCTACCTACCTCTGGGTCCTGATCTTCCCCACCTCCACCCTCCTCCATATCACTGGCCTCAGCCAGAGAAAGCCCGGTGAGCTCTAAACTCCTCTCCAGGTTTGCAATGCCCCTGAGTGTTGCAAGCTGCTTATTTAGATCAGTTACCTGGGCTTCCAAATATGCAACATGCTTGAATCGAGTGTAGACATATTCACCCTTGAATGGCTGCTCAAGGCATGCATACATCTGACAAGATACACACCTGGTAGCATTGTCTATGGAGCTCTTATTAAATGAGGATAAACAGTAAAGTAGAAAAACAAAGAAAAAGAAAACAATGGGTAACGTATAAGAATAAATTCAAACTATGTTCTTGTGTTAAACTATGAGATTGTATTTAAACGCTTCAGCTACTATCTTTCTACAGTATATTGCAGCAGTTCTCAAGACTCTGGTTCATCTACTTGGACCTTGGAATATTTCACATGGTCATTTGGTGACTTATTGGATTTCTTTTTGGATCATTATCTTTTTTCTTTATTACAAGAAGGTGACTTCTCGGCTTACTGTATCACAAACCTTTACCCCGAAAAGGAGTTTTTTTTCCAGTAGTTTTTGTTTGTTTTTGTGTTTTATTGCTGGGTCTCCTCCTGGAGGCATAGTTTCTTAGTGGTTACTTGAATTTTTTTTTAAATGTTTTGTTTTTCTGCTTTCTTTATTTTAGGTCATTATATAGTGTTATATAGGGTACTGTTTGTAAGTATTATTGCCATTTTAGTCTGTTGAATAATATACTATATATATATATATATATATATATATATATATATATATATATAATAAACTTCTGTTGTTTGTAAGTATTTTTTCTGAGTTATCTTGTTTTTTTTTGTTTTTTTGTTTTTGCCTTTCTCTTCTCTCTTTTTTTTCTTCTTTTAATTTTCCTTTTCTTCTGTTGTCTTTCCTTCTTCTTCTTCTTTTCCCTTTGACTCTTCCCCTCTTTCTTGCTTTATCTCTTCTTTTCCTCCTCTTATTTTTTTTTCTTACTTTCTCCCTCTGTATTTCTCTCACAGTCCAGCAAGATGGCATTTTCTTTGGAAGGAGATTGATAGCTATAAGGGTGATGTGATCTGCATTCAGGAAACCAAATATCTAGAGACAATCACCCTATCTTTAGACACAAAAATTATCCCTATATCTTCAACAATTTCAATGAAAAAAAAAAGCAGGGGTTTCCACCATTATTAAGAATTCCTTATCATTTGAGTTTATTTTGGAGGACAAAGACCCATTGGGGAGATATATTTTGGTTTGTTCTTTAGATAGTCAAATTTCCACAATTGTAAATGTATATGCTCCGTCCTAATCATAAACAACAACATTATTTTACTCTTCAAGAAAAGTCAATAGCTCAAAAAAGTAATCTCATTATTCTAGGAGATTTTAACCTAGTTCCAAATGGTCACATTGATTCTACTACACCAAATAGACAGTCGTTTCCCACTCTAGACCCATGGATCTCCAGACAGGAGTTATTTGATGTGTTCCGTTGTATTAATTCGTCCGCTAGGGAGTATACTTTCTATTCAGATGCCCATAAATTATTTTCGAGGATTGATCTAGCTTTAACACTAGAACTACTGGACTCGTGACACCTATATAGAAATACATAGTGCAAAGTAGTCAAAATCACTACCTCAGTAGTTCTAGTGTTAACCGATATCTTCACCATTTCCAAATTCAGGAACTTTGAGATCACCCCGCTCATTTTGAGATCATTGGCGGCGTGGGTGGAAGCCTGGACCACCCAGATGTGTCGCCGGATACAAGCCCAGGCGCGGTTCTTAATGGAACGTTGGATGGCCGAGATGGAGGAGCTAGCTGAGGCCGTGCGGGCAAGCGAAGTGGAGGTGACCTTAGTGGAGCAGGTGAGCGACCCACGCCCCTATGTCCTTGAGGGACCGGCTGATGCGGCTGAGGGACCCGGTCTGCCCCTGCCCTCTATATCGCCCCCACGCTACCCGTACCGGTTGCCGCTGACCCCCCGCTCGGTCCGCTGCCCCCAACACCGGCAGCGGAACCCGTCCTATCCGCCCGTGAGGACCCGCCTGTGGAAGCAGCCCGCGGACGGCCAGTTACCCGACCAACGCCCATCCTGCTCCCGTGGAAGATCGACCGCCAGCAGGTGTCCGGCCCCAGAGCGAGCCCATTGGTCCCGGAAGCAGCTGCGCCCCAGCTAATCCAGGCCCCGGCAGTCCGCCCGGCCAATATGGAAGTACCCGGTGACCGGAAGGAGGTCCAGCGGGCAAAGCTGGCCGCTCCCACAAACCAGGCCTCGGCTGAGGCGACGCAGGGTTGCCGCTGCAAGGCAGCACAGCAGGCCACGTCATAGCAGAGTCCCCCAGTGCAGAAGGTGCAGGTCGTAGCCGGCGCGGGGGAGCTCCGGCTGGGCCCGACCCCCGCGCAAAGGGAGCAGGCAGATGCTCCGTATTGGGAGCGGCAGCAGTGCCAGCTGGGCCGGGAGATGCGGACCGTGAGAAGCAGAAGGCAGAGGTCCTGGCCTAGACGATCCAGGAGAAGGACAATCTCCGCAACACCACCTATCGAGTACGGGGTCCGATGTATGAAGGCCAGGTCCGGCAGTTTGACCCCGACGTGGATGGGGGTTCGTCTGTGAGCCGGGCCTGGAGGCGGAGATCTTCATGTCCCGAAGGAACGTCTACCCACATCTGCCCATTGGCCATCCCGACCGGGATCTGGAGCCCGGAGAGCTGGTGAGCTACACCCGGCATTGCAAGGAGAGGGGATGGTTTGCCCTTGATGTCAGGAGGAGGGTGAGCCGCAGTGCCCAGAGGCACACCCAGTCCCCTCCCCCGCCATACAGTCCTGAGGAGTACGAAGAAGAATGATAAAAGGTAGCGATTCCCGGCTACCATACTGCCCGTCCCCGTTGGGATTTTGTTGACTCTCCCGTCCTGAGAACTAGCAGGCCACCCAAAAACATTATTGGACCTTGTAAATAATCCTGGACCACCCTTTCAGGTCCTACAGTCTCCGGAGAGGCTGGTTGGAGGAAAGGCCTGTGGCAGAGTAGGCTGAGGTCCCGTCACCATGCAAACCAGTGACAACCTTCCGAGCCAGGGGTCCCCTGGACGTGCGGCCTCTGAGAGACTGTCGGGTATGGAACTTTGTACCCGGCCCGTGTGGGCAACACCCAGACCTGAACCTGATTCCTGGACTGGGTAAAAGGGGTGCTAACCTGCATTTAGAGGCAGCATCAAGGTTTAGTTTGCTTGGGTGGGCAAAATGGAAAGGACCCGGTCCCGTCCCGTTCCCGGTTAAGAAAAATGTTGGTAACGTTTAAGCAACATGCCTCCCATAAGGGATGAACCCAAAAGCTTTCGTAAATGTAAATATGTTTGTATACTTGTATGCATGTTCTCTTTTATCTTGTTCAGTTACAACAAAAATAAACGGTGGTGGAGGACCAGGACAGGGTAGTGGCCCGCCGGTACCGACCCGGGGAACCGAATCGGAAACCGGAGCACAAAGGGGGGTACTCAGACCCTGAAACGAGGTCCAGAAGCCACTGGACTGAGTTAATTAACTGATTGCGGTCTTTACTATAGGTCCTTTCCCACCCAAAGTCCCGACTGAAGACAACAGCCCAACGAGGGGGATAGAAAGCCACCGCACATGCAATGAGATCGTCTGCGGACAAAAGGGCTCTCCCGACATTCACAAAGCTGGGGAGCGGACTCCCATCGCTGAAGCGCAGGCAGTTACACACAGCTACACTACAAGGTGCAGGAGAAAGGCAGAGACCACCAACCGGGTGGGGGACCAGACGCAGCCGGCTGCAGGCACCGACCACCATCAACTTGGTTTACCAGAGACTTGTGTGTGTTTCTATCCGTGAGTACAACAGTGTTCTCCGGCCGCGCACCTCCCTGCACCGCCCAACCAAACTACAACTCCAAACAGGTCCCGGGGGTACCATCCCTGCCCACGGAGGGGTTAACAACTTGCTGCATAACATCTCCCCCGGGTATCCCGCAATAGCAGCGGTGGTGTCCACCTTCACCCCAACCCGTGGGTAGCATCACAAACTCAAACACGGCTCCGGCCGTACACCTACGTCCCCTAAACCGCCAGTCCCTTTTAGATCGAAGTGACTACGGGGCCCCCCCGGGTCCGGAGACACTCGAGCCACCGACCAGCGAGCCCGGATCCGAGCGGCTTGGTCGCAGCCGAGTCCATGGTGGTACACGCGCATAATTAACAGCCGGCCCGCGTGATTACCCCTGGCAACTACAGCCTGGAGTGATCATGTGTGGCTATATTCACTGCCCCCCGCGCATCATCATCAGCGCAGGGGGCAGTGAATAGTAAGTATGCTCACCCGTCACCATTCCCTGCAGCATCGTGATGTCCTCCTGTCTGCTGTCCCACTGATCTGTGTAGAGAGCGGTGAGCACAGCGATAACGTCATCCCTGTGTGCACCACTCTCCACACACATCAGTGGATTGGCAGACAGGAGAACATCGCGATGCTGCAGGGATCAGTGACGGCTCCATACAGGTCAGTGGCGCTGCTGCTGGCACAGACAGAAGGATGAGCGATTCTGCTGGAGTGAGGAAAGGTGAATATAAATGTTTATTTTTTGTGTGCCACAGGATGCAAGGCATATACCAGGATGAGGTTATATAGCAGGATGAGGATATATAGCAGGATGAGGATATATAGCAGGATGGGGGTATATAGCATGTTGGGGGTATATATCAGGATGGGGGCTATACCAGAATGGTGGTATACAGTAGGATGGGGCTATACTAGGATGGCGGAATATAGCAGGATGGGGGCTATACCAGGATGGCGGTATATAGCAGGATGGGGCTATACCAGGATGGCGGTATATAGCAGGATGGGGGCTATACCAGGATGGCGGTATATAGCAGGATGAGGGCATATACCAGGATGGCAGTATATAGCAGGATGGGGGCTATACCAAGATGAGGGTATATAGCAGGATGAAGGCATATACCAGGATGGCAGTATATAGCAGGATGGGGCTATACCAGGATGGCGGTATATAGCAGGATGGGGGTATTTAGAAGGATGGCAGTATATAGCAGGATGGGGGCTATACCAAGATGGCGGTATATAGCAGGATGGAGGCTATACCAGGATGGCGGTATATAACAGGATGGGGGTATATAGTAGGATGTGGGTATATAGCAGTATGGGGATATTTAGCAGGATGGGGGCTATACCATTCTGGCAGTATATAGCAGGATGGCGGCTATACCAGGATGAGGGACATATATATATATATATATATATACAAGGATGAGGATCATATACAAGGCAGGAGGATCATTACCAGGATGGGGTACCTTAATAGAGAATTTGGGGACATTACCCCCATAACAATGTCAGCAGCAGATTCTCGCCCCATAACAGTGTGTCATGACCACATTTTTTACTTCAAATTTTATTTTCCTATTTTCCTCCTCTAAAACCAGAGTGCGTCGTATAGTTCGAAAAATACGGTAATTAAAAAACATCATTAATTCCACTACATGCAATGTAAGCATATGTTGCAAAAGAGAACGAACTGCAAAATGATCAAAATCTATATAAAGAGAGATGAAAAATGAATTTGTTCCCAAACAATGTGTGACGCCCTGGCCTATCAGATCGTCACAGGGTATTGTGCAATCTGCCCTTCTGCACGGTATCCACATCCTCCTTGGTTACGGGTCCCTGACCTTTGGTGTTGCTAAGAACAAGCCGATCAAAAGTACTAGAAACACTCTGAACCACACCCACCAGACACACCAATGGGTAGCCTGAAAGGAATAGGGCCGCCCACTTGGGGGGTTGGTTAGGGAGGGTCAGGAGTGTCAGGAGTAGTCAGTTGTGGAGTGACTCTCAGGAGGAGAGGTCACAAGTGAGTTGTGTGGTGACTCTCGTGAGGACAGGTCACAAGTCAGTTGGAGGAGGTTAGGAGCTGGGCTCCTCAGTTACTAGGTGGCAGACGTTGGTCTGGGCCTGATTGGAGATGGAACCCCGGTCGCAGGGGATCGTGTCAAGGGGCAAGTAACTGCCAAGGAGGGCAGCCGGCGGCCTTAAGCCATCTCCGGGCAGGAGCCAGGGCACGGCGGGGTACGTGGACCCTAGACCGGGAAGTAGCTTCAAGCGTCCTGGTAATTTACCCGATGAGGGCGAAGACTTCAAGATTCGTTCTACACCCGCTCCAAAATCGGGGTACTAGTGCAACGAGGGGGATAGGACTTTCCCAATACACAGTCCAGAAAATCCCAAGCATGAACCCTGAGAGCAAGCTCACTCCGTTAGCCATACGGGTGAGCAGGACCCGACTAGTTCTATACTAGAGGGGCCAACCAGTAGAGAAAGTGCCAAGGGAGGGGTCACGGGCTAACAAGCAACACCATCGGGCATGGGATCCAAGCGTGCTCCCTCCCTGCTACAGCAGAGCTCAGAATTTCGGTTTATAAGTTGTCGGTGTCAGCGTTATTGGACTGAGTGAGTACGCAGTGACCCTTTCCTCCCAACGGCGTTCCCCTCTCACCATCACCGAGCCCCGGGGCATTCCCCCTACCCACGGAGGGGTTAAACACCTGGCTGCCATCCCATCGCCACCGGGCGCTCCCAACAGCAGCGGTGGTACTTCACCTTACCACACACCGTGGGTGGCGTCACGAACTCTAACCACAAAAATCCCCTGTAAATACCCCCCTTTTATTTCGAGTGACTGTGCGACCCCTCCCGGGTCCGGAGACCCCTCGAGCCACCGCGGATCCGGATCTGAGCAGTCTCAGCTGCTGACGCTGGACCGGTACAAATGCATATGAGACAATTAAAATAAAAATAATGATAATAAAAATACCAATAAGAATAAAAAGTGTACCTTGATTGTGTATATGTAAATATAAATATGGGGAAAGGAATTGGACAGAATAAAAATTAGACGAAATAAAAATTATAGTCTAAAATCAGTTAGGGTCCCTATATTATACTCTACCTATAGGTTTTTTGGGTTTTTTTTGCTTTTTTTTCTATTTATTTTTTTTTTATAAAAATAGTAATGTTCATGTGACGCCCTGGACTAGCCAGGTAGTCACAGGTAGACCCCCTGCACAAACACCAGCGCCTAATAAGGTATCATCAGCCAACCTAAAAACCCTGAGTCACCCCTCTCAGGTCTTGACGTTCACACCAGGGGGCGGAGCCAGGCGGTTGGCCATGCCCTCCGAGGAGTTCGGAGAGCCTGAGGCGGGAAAAACACAGCAGATGAGAGAAGAGTTTAGTTTTGGAGGTGAAGGAGAGTGGTAGCAAAGTGTAAACATCGGTGAGGGATCTGGGTAGGATTCCGGATACCCTGTGGCCAAGAGGCAGACAGTGGTTGCCGCCTGCAGGAGACGCGAAGACGTCTGGTGGAACCGTAAGGGACCGGGGCAGGGTAGTGGCCCGCCGGTACCGAACCGGGGAGCCAACTGGAAACCGGAGCACCAGGAGGAGTACTCAGACCCAGAACGAGGTCCAGAAGCCACTGGACCACGTCGAATTCACTGATTGAGGTCTGGACCTTAGGTCCTTTCCCGTCCCAAGACCCGAAAGACGGCAACAGCCCACCGAGGGGGATAGAAAGCCACCGCCCAGGCAGAGAGATCCCACGGGCCAGCGCCTGTGGGCAAACGGGTTCCCCGACACACATAAAGCCGGGGAGAGGACTACCGTTGCTGAAGCATAGGCAGTCAAGTTCTACAAAAAGAGGTGCAGGAGAAAGGCGGGAGCCACCAACCTGAGTAAGGGGCAAAGCGCAGCTGGCTGCAGGCACCGACCACCATCCTTTTAGTTTACCAGAGACTCCGGTGTATGTATAATTGGGGATTGGGCTGAGAAGTGGCAATTGAAGTTTAATGTAGATAAATGTAAGGTCATGCACTTGGGTAGAGGAAATAACATTTATGATTATGTACTTAATTGTAGAACACTGGGTAAAACAGACACAGAAAAAGACTTGGGTGTATGGGTGGATGGTAAACTTCACTTTAGTGGACAGTGTCAGGCAGCTGCTGCCAGGGCTAATAAAATAATGGGATGTATTAAAAGAGGTATAAGTGTTCATGAAAAAAATATAGTTCTACCTCTGTACAAGTCACTAGTGCGACCGCACTTAGAATACTGTGTACAATTCTGGTCACCGATATATAAGAAGGACATAGCTGAACTGGAGAGGGTGCAAAGAAGAGCGACCAAGATTATTAGAGGAATGGGGGGGCTGCAATACGAAGACAGGTTATTAAACTTGGGGTTATTTAGTCTGGAAAAACGAAGGCTTAGGGGAGATCTAATCACAATGTATAAATATATGAGGGGACAGTACAGAGACCTTTCCAAAGATCTATTTACACCTAGGCCTGCGACTGGAACACGGGGGCATCCGCTACGTCTTGAGGAAAGAAGGTTTAATCATAATCACAGACGAGGATTCTTTACTGTACGAGCAGTGAGACTATGGAACTCTCTGCCGCATGATGTTGTAATGAGTGATTCACTACTAACATTTAAGCAGAGCCTGGATGCCTTTCTTGAAAAATTTAATATAACCAGTTATGTATATTAGATTTTATGACAGGGTATTGATCCAGGGAACTAGTCTGATTGCCGTATGTGGAGTCAGGAAGGAAATTTTTTCCCCATTGGAACTTGTTTGCCACATTGGGGTTTTTTGCCTTCCTCTGGATCAACATGTTAGGCTACGGGTTGAACTAGATGGACTTAGAGTCTCCCTTCAACCTTAAAAACTATGATACTATGATACTATGATAATAGTGAGTACAACAGTGCCCTTGGGCAGCACAGCGCACCACACTATCCCGCCCGCACCTCACAACCACCGGGCCCCGGGACCATCACACCCTGCCCAAGGAGGGGTCAACACCAGGCTGCATAACACCGTCCCCGGGAGCCTAGTTAACGGCATCAGTGGTGTCCACATTCACCACAACCCGTGGATGGCGTCACAAATGTAACCCCCAAACAACCGCGGCCCCGGCCGTGAACCTCCCCACTGAACACCACCCCTCACGTAGCGACAGCATCCCTTCAGAGCGACGTGATCCGCGGGTCCGGGAGGAGCTTGAGCCACCCACCGACGAGCACGGATCCGAGCGGCCCGGCAGCAGGCCGAGCCCTGGGGCGGTACACATCGACTCTTCTGGCGTTACGAACAGGATTGAACCCATCCACTTACCGGTGGAAGTGCGCCTTGAAGTAAAAGTCAGCGGTGACCCGCTGAAAAATTTCAGAATCCGCCATCTTGTCACTGTCCCTTGGCGCGACGTTTCCCGCCAGACCCGTCTTCTCCGTGAAAAGAGCGCGAGAGTTGAAGCCCCGCCCCCTGGGAACAGAGCGGTGCAGGAAAGCGCGCGGCTGAAAAAGGTGAAACTGAGCAGAAAGAAAGCGGAGTGCCCCGAAAAGACCACGGGGGGAGCAGATGGAAAAATGTCGGCGTTCCCGGATGGGAGTGGAGCGGCACCCGCCACTGGAGTGGCGGGGCCCAGAAGGGCCAGAGGTGGAGTAGCCTTTGATGATGACAATCGCGGCCCGGGTGAGCCCCCTGCAGGAACCGCTGCTTGGTTGGAGTGGGAGCTGGGTCGATTCTGCGTGAAGGTGAGGACACAAAGCTTGCAGTAGGTACTCGACTGGAAAGCGGAGGTCCGAAGGATGGTCGCAGTGGTGTGGGCCCGTGAGCAGAGGGCCGCCGCAGCCGTGCAGCGCCGGGACAAAGCCATGCAGACCCCCATGTCGTCCCTGTTCAGTTGGGAGCTGGAGCCCGCCAGAACCGCGACGGGCGAATCCGATGTGGTGCAACTCATGGAAGAAGAGGTACCGTGTACACTGCCCCCGCTGCCGTTCCTGCTGGAAGTTCACAGCCCAGGGATCTACTGCATCTGGAAGGGGAGCCCGATGAATCATCCGGCAGTCGGCCAGTATGGTCCCCTGCGATGGTAGGAGCCGCACCACAAGTGAACCCCTAAAGTTTTAAAGTTTTACAGTTATATGAGTTAAAGTTTTAAAGAACCTGCTACTGCAGTAAATCTCCTGCCTTTGTTGAACGTCCCCATGTTCCCAGGAGATGCCATCCAGCACATGGGTGGAAGGAGGACCCTGCCCGACTTGTTGAACGTCGCTGGGGTCGAAGCCCCGGTGGGCGCCATCAGGGGTTGGAGCCCCCGGTGGAGAACGGCAGGGAGTTAAAGGAGTGAGGACAGTTCCCGTTTTAGACTCCGGTCTACCGTACCCGCACCGCAGGCAGTGAGGACGGGGTTTTTCTGGACAGTGTCACTGTGAGTGAATGTGGCATTGGGGACTCATGCTGCCCTGTGGTGGACTGTGGGAAAGTGGCTGGAGGAGGCTGCACCGGCAGCAAAGTCCCGTTTGTAAATAAGTCCCGAACCACCCTTCAGCTCCCACAGCCTCCGGAGAGGCAGGCTGGAGGAAGGACCTGCGGCAGAGGAGGCCGAGGTTCTGTCACCAATGCAACCGGTGACAACCCTCCGGGTCCAGGGGTCCCCTGCATGTGGGGCCTCTGAGAGACTGCCGGGTAAGGAACTTTTTACCCGGCCCGCAAGGGCAATACCCGGACCTTGACCCATTCCTGGACTGGGGAAAAGGGGTGCTGACCTGGTTTTTGAGGCAGCATCAAGGCTAGGTTTGCTTGGGTGGGCAGCTGGAAGGACCTGGTCCCGTTCCCGTTTTTATATGCAACGTTTAATAATGTGCCTCCCGTAAGGGATGATTCTCCAAAAACATGCTTGAATTGTAAAAAGTTTAGTATACTTGTACTTGTGTTTTCCCCGTTTTATCTTTTGCAGAAACAAAAATAAACCGGTGGTGGTCGGGCAGCCCGCGGACGGTCTGAATTAAACCAAGGGGGAATGTGACGCCCTGGACTAGCCAGGTAATCACAGGTAGACCCCCTGCACAAACTCCAGTCCCTAATAAAGTATCATCAGCCAACCTAAAAACCCAGAGTCACTCCTCTCAGGTCTTGACGTTCACACCAGGGGATGGAGCCAGGTGGTTGGCCACGCCCTCCGAGGAGTTCGGAGAGCCTGAGGCGGGAAAAACACAGCAGATGAGAGGGGAGTTTAGTTTTGGAGGTGAAGGAGAGTGGTAACAAAGTGTAAACGTCTGTCAGGGATCTGGGTAGGAGCCCGGATACCCTGTGGCCAGGAGGCAGACGGTGGTTGCCGCCTGCAGGAGCCGGGAAGACGGCTGGTGGAACTGTAAGGGACCGGGACAGGGTAGTGGCCTGCCGGTACCGAATCAGGGAACCAACTGGAAACCGGAGGACCAGGAGGGGTACTCAGAGCCAGAACGAAGTCCAGAAGCCACTGGACCACGTCGAATTCACTGATTGAGGTCTGGACCTTAGGTCCTTTCCCGTCCCAAGACCCGAAAGATGGCAACAGCCCACCGAGGGGGATAGAAAGCCACTGCCCAGGCAGAGAGATCCCACGGGCCAGCGCCTGTGGGCAAACGGGTTCCCCGACACACATAAAGCCGGGGAGCGGACTACCGTTGCTGAAGCATAGGCAGTCAAGTTCTACAAAAAGAGGTGCAGGAGAAAGGCGGGAACCACAAACCTGAGTAAGAGGCAAAGCGCAGCCGGCTTCGGGCACCGACCACCATCCTTTTGGTTTACCAAAGACTCCGGTGTATGTATAATAGTGAGTACAACAGTGCCCTCGGGCAGCGCATTGCACCACACCATCCCGCCCGCACCTCATAACCACCGGGCCCCGGGACCATCACACCATGCCCACAGAGGGGTCAACACCAGGCTGCATAACACCATCCCCGGGAGCCTAGTTAATGGCAGCGGTGGTGTCCACATTCACCACAACCCGTGGATGGCGTCACGAACTTAACCCCCAAACAACCGCGGCCCCGGCCGTGAACCTCCCCATCGAACACCACCCCTTACGTAGCGCCAGCATCCCTTCAGAGCGACGTGACCCCGGGTCCGGGAGGAGCTCGAGCCACCCACCGACGAGCACGGATCCAAGCGGCTCAGCAGCCGGCCGAGCCCCGGGGCGATATATTCAACAATTTAATAAGGGTTCATTATACATTACTGGGTGTGTTCTATATTGATATTCAAGCCCTCAGGGGTCAACGTAGCCATTTTAATACTCCAATAGGATTCTCTATTCACCAACCTTTTAAAACGGTCTATCATATCTATAGGGATCTGTTCTAATATGGTGAGCCGCAATATCTTCTGGATTTTTTTGATGTTTTAATAGATAATGTTTAGAAACACTATGTTCTATTACACCCTGTTCGATGTTATGTCGGTGTTTATTCAACCTGATATGCATAGGTTGAATTATTCAGCCAATATATTGGATGTTACAATTACATTCAAGCAAATAAACTACTATATAGATTTGAGATTAAAGGAACTTTTTTGTGGTAAAAACGTGCTTTTTTTCATTTTCATGGCACAAAGTTATAAAACTCTATGAAGCACCTGGGGGTTCAAGGTGCTCACCAAAAATCTAGATAAATTCCTATAGAAGTCTAGTTTCCAAAATGGGGCCACTTGTGGTGGAGGTTCACTGTTTAGGCACATCAGGGGTGTGAGGAAAGAGTTAATTTTTTCTATGGATAGAAATTCATTCTCCTTTGTAAAGTGCACGTAACAGACTTTGAGAGTGCATTCCAGGACTCTGGACACTGAGACCCAAGGACAGAGCGATAACACCTGTAGCTTGGTTCAAAACAATAAGACTTGTGTTTTACGCTTACGCCAGAAACCGAAACTCAGTGACGCTTTTACGGAGAAATGGAAATGTATGTTTATGGCGAGAAATTAAACTAATGTCTCTGTACACGACATAAGTTACGCCCCTATTAGTTTGATAAAAACCCCATCTGTGGCAAAATAAATCAGTTCTTTTTTGGAGCGCACATCTCTTGCTTCTGTGTAGATATCAGTGCGTGCCTGTATCTTCCCGGGGCTGAGGGAGCAGGGGGGTTGACCGGGACTCCCTCTGAATTAGGTCATCACTGGCAAAAGTTGTGACCTTTTGGTCAACCTAACATTTCTGGCGCCCGAAAAGGGACCCACGTGTCTAATCCAGGATCCAGTGGATCATCTTGCCATCCCGAGGAGGAGGGGACCAGACGTGGCCAGGTAAGAGCTGAACCTTTTTCTGCTCTTTCTCTGTTTTCTCTGTTCCCCATCTCTGTTCTCTCTCTCTCCTCAACGTGCAAGAGAGACACTGTGAGTAGAAACTGGTAATTGACGGGTCACTACTGAACTGTGAGAACTTTTGCCAGCAGCTGTTTTCTGTGCCTTGTCTGTTTTATCTGCTTCTCTGTGCTTTGTCTCTGTGTGTCTGCTTTTCTGCGTTTTGCCTCTGTGCTCTGTCCTGTCTAAATGGATGTGATATTCACTGCCCTAGTGTTAGTTGGAATAGCCCTGTTTGCCATTGCTATCAGATATAGAGTATACCTTTGGTACAAGAAGGGTAACCCAGCGCCATTCAACGTACTCAGCCCCCTCTGAACAAAGTTAGGACACCACCTTTCAGTAGGAATACAGATAAAGAGTCAGTCTCTGGATACTTCCAGGATAGGTAGTTCTAGACGTCACCTTAGGTAGGAATACAGATAAAGAGTCAGTCTCTGGGTACTTCCAGGATAGGTGGTTCTAGACCTCACCTTAGGTAGGAATACAGATAAAGAGTCAGTCTCTGGGTACTTCCAAGATAGGTAGGTCTAGTCCAAAGTACGTTCAAGGGTCTAAAAGCTGAAAAAGATAGACGAAGAATGGGACAAGGAATATCAAACGACAGAGCTGGATGCACCTTGCAGCATCTCCTTACGTGTTATTATGGAAAAAGAACAGCCAGTCAGTCCAAGGAAGTTTTTAAGACATTTGGATTGAAGGAGAAGGACCAACTAAACCCCAACAAATGGGACCGGTGCATCAAGGTCCTGTGGAGAATGTCAGCTCATTTTACTACAGATTGATGCAGTCATTCGCAGATGAAGGGCTGGACTTACAAGCAGGTGCAATACGTCGCCTAATGGTAAGATCCTTCATGGATGGAATACATGCACCTCTGGCAGATACATTAAAAGCGTGCTGCCCCGAATGGAGGAACATGGAAGACATAGATCTTCTAGTCAACAAAGCAAGTGGCTTAGAAACCGATGCAAAGGATAAAAGGACCAAGAAAGTCGTCATAGCGGCAGTGGTCGGTCAGCCAGAAGTCACAAGAAAAAAGGGACCGACCTGCTACTATTGTGGGATAAAAGGACACGTGATCAGAGACTGTAGAAAGAAGAAGAGGGACACTCAAAACCAACCCGAGAGTCAGGAGGAAAAGACTGCCTGACTTGCGGCACCACGGGATAGGGATGCCAGAGGTCCATTTGTACATGTCCCCCTTCAAATTGGCAACAAGGATCTAAAGGCAGTGAACTCAATACTGGAGCCCCTCACACCTGTTGTTCCCAATCCACATACACTGCTCACAGAGGTACCGGCTACATCTACCCATTATACGGTCATAGACCTTGCTAATGCTTTTTTCTCAGTACCACTGGACCCAGCATGTCAAGACCTCTTTGCATTCACGCACAAGCAAAATCAATACACGTGGACAAGGGATGCAGCATTCTCCTACACTGTATACTCAGGCTATGAGTAGTGTCCTTCAAGGTTAGCAGCCCCCTGACTGCTGTGTCCTCCTCCAGTACGTAGAAAAAAGATTCCGGTCTTTGTGAGCGCTAGTAATAGATCTTTGGTCTTTGATCTTGTATTATAGTTAGCTTTATTATTAATAATAACAAAAAAAGCTCTTGTATTAACACAACGCGTTTCAGCAAGATACACTTGCCATCCTCCAGTACTTGGATGAATTACTACTGTGCTGCCCAAGCGAAGAAGAATGTAAAACGGCTTCAATGAGTCTTCTTATCTTCCTAGCAGAATCAGGATGCAAAGCAAGCATTTCTAGAAAACTCAAGCAGCTCAGAGGATGTTTGGGACTAATATCATTCTGCAGACAGTGGATTCCTAATGCGTCACTACTCATGCAACCATTGTATGATTGCACGAAGAATGTTCCACTCTCCCTTACAGAAGAAGCCCGACAAAACTTTCAACAGCTCAAAGAACTAGTGATTGATGCTCCGGCTCTGGAACTACCAAACTATGATCTCACCTTCTATCTGTTCGTAGCAGAGCTTCAAGGATTTGCCGTGGGAGTACTCACCCAGAAGACGGACAAACATCACATAATCGGGTACTACTCCTCTCAACTCGACAACGTCACCAAAGCAGCACCAACCTGTGTCCGTGTAGTCACAGCAGTCTCGAACATACTACAGAAAGCATCCGAAATCTCACTGGATTTCCCGACCACCATCCTTGCCAGCCATGACATCTATGCAGTTCTCAACCAAGTGCAGCTGAAACACCTCTCCATGGCAAGACAAGTCAGACTTCAGTGCACGCTGTTCCTACCCCCAAACATCTCATTCGCTCGAGTGACTAGTCTAAACCTCGCTGATCTGCTGATCTTCACAAGTTTAGAAGGGGGGACAGAGAAAGAGAGTGACAAACGTACCAGCGCACCATTTGACCACGATTGTCAAAAACTCATCCAACATGAGGCAAAGCCCCTGCACAATATTCAGGCAACACCGCTTACAAATCCAGACTTTGAACTTTTTGTGGATGGTAGTAGATATGCCGATGACACAGGCAAGTTCCACACTGGATTTGCGGTAGTAACTCTACATGAAGTCTTAACCAAGCAACCACTACCTCCGCGCATATCTGCCCAAGAAGCAGAACTTATCGCCCTCATCTGGGCAATTGAGTTTCTGGAAGAACAAACAGCGAACATCTACATGGACTCAGCTTATGCACACGGCATTTTGCACGATTTTGGCACTATCTGGCAGACTAGAGGATTCCTCACAGCGACAGGAAATCCCATCAGGCATGGAGCCTCAGTGAAGAAACTAATGGAAGTAGCCTTGAAGCCAAAGCTGCTGGCAATCATAAAGGTTGCTGCCCACACCAAGGCCCAAACACCTGAGGCTAGGGGAAATCACTTGGCTGACCAAGCAGCAAAACAAGCAGCCTTACTCCCTTTGAAGGAGACGGAAACAGTGTCAACAACGGAGGAAAAGACGCAAAACCTCTCTGAGACACAGGAAAACGCCTCTGAGGAAGAAACGGCCAGATGGCGGGCCAAGGGGGCACAAAAAGTGGAGGGGATTTGGTGCCTAAATGGACTTTCCGTACTGCCACGCAGTTGGTTCCCTGCCATTTTCCAAATACTCCACTACCCTACGCACGGTAGCACAAATGTAATCATGAACCAGATGCAGCCTCATTGGGTAGCCCCCGGCTTCAGACAATACGCCTCCCAGAGAATAAAAGCTTGTCACATCTGTCAACAGCAAAATCCAGGCCAGCTAACAAAAACCCCGCAAAGACAAATGCCAAAGACGTTTGCCCCATTTGAAAGAGTACAAATAGACTATATCCAGCTGCCAAAACATGGCATCTACGAGTTTGTACTTGTCTGTGTAGACCTTTTCTCAGGATGGCCAGAGGCCTACCCTGTCAGCTCAGCCACGGCCAAAATCACAGCAAAAAAACTGGCCTGTGAGCTGGTGCCCGGGTTTGGACTCCCCGAAGTCATAGAGTCGGACAGAGGTACCCATTTCAATGGACAAGTTTTCCAGAATACATGTTCCCTGTTAGGCATTCAGTCAGCCTTACACACACCTTACCACAAGCTAGACAGATTAATGCCAAGGTGGGGGGTATAATATAGTGTATTTTTTAAAAAACTATATATAAATATATTAAATACACCCCTACTCCAATAAATAGGCTATTCATGTAAATATAAAACCGACAAGAAAAACAGCCAAAATCCAATAAAATATATATTCCTTTATTAATAATGTAATTAAAACAGCAATTTATATGCAAGGTTAATGATGACAGGAGGGACCCACAACACAATACAATTATGTATAAAAATAAATAAGAAATGTAATTACATGAAAAGGCCACCAGATGGCAGCAAGAGCCCAAAACAGGCGAGCACACATGGAAAACTGCCACAGAATAAATATATATATATATATATATATATATATATATATATATATATATATATATATATATATAAAGTGTAAATGCTATAAACTATGCATAAAGTGCACAACAATAATAATAAAGTGTATAATAGTGAAAAAGTGCACTATAATTAGTAGTACTATGGCAGACAATTCCATGTGAGGTCACATGCAAAGAGCATCAAGATAGCCACCTGGGGTAAATCCACAATGCTTAGTTAAAGTTGGACTATATAAAAGTGCAATGTGCAAGCAAACAAATGTAAATACATTGAATTAGATGGGTATACCTGAAGCCATGTGGACCGTGTATAGGGAGTCTCCAACCCACCCTACACGTGTTTCGGCGTACCTTCGTCAGGGGAATGTACCTTCGTCGTGACATTCCCCTGACGAAGGTACGCCAAAACACGTGTAGGGTGGGTTGGAGGCTCCCTATACACGGTCCACATGGCTTCAGGTATATCCATCTAATTCAATGTATTTACATTTGTTTTCTTGCACATTGCACTTTTATATAGTCCAACTTTGACTAAGCATTGTGGATTTACCACAGGTGGCTATCTTGATGCTCTTTGCATGTGACCTCACATGGAATTGTCTGCCATAGTACTACTAATTATAGTGCACTTTTTCACTATTATACACTTTATTATTACTGTTGTGCACTTTATGCATAATTTATAGCATTTGTACTTTATATATATATATTTATTTATTCTGTGGCAGTTTTCCATGTGTGCTCGCCTGTTTTGGGCTCTTGCTGCCATCTGGTGGCCTTTTCATGTAATTACATTTCTTATTTATTTTTATACATAATTGTATTGTGTAGTGGGTCCCTCCTGTCATCATTAACCTTGCATATAAATTGCTGTTTTAATTACATTATTAATAAAGGAATATATATTTTATTGGATTTTGGCTGTTTTTCTTGTCGGTTTTACACACCTTACCACCTACAGTCATCAGGGAAAGTGGAAAGGTTAAATGGAACTCTAAAGCTCAAACTAGCCAAGGCAGTGGAGGAGACTGGTAGACCATGGACAGAATGTCTCCCCATAGCTCTTTACTCCATAAGGAGCACCCCGCAGGGAAAGCACAGGTTCTTACCCTTTAAAATACTCTTTGGTAGTGCACCCATATTAGGATGCTACTTCCTGCAGGAATTACACCTGCAATGTGATAGCCTAACATCTTATGTTGTCTCCCTGCAGCAGAGACTAACTGAAACCCACCAAAGCGTCTATTCTTCTCTACCTGATCCTGATACCGTTCCAGGAACACAGTCCCTAAAGCCTGGTGACCGGGTCTACCTAAAGAAGCATGTGATGAAGACCCTTAAGCCACGATTTGAAGGACCTTTGACTGTCCAGCTGACCACTCCAACCTCCGTCAAATTAGAGGGGAGATCGACATGGGTCAATGCCAGCCACTGCAAGAAGGCCTAATACTGTTGATAAGTATTTCTATGTGTACTTCCTTTTTGGGGCCTTCTACATCACGGCAGAATTCATTTGAGACCCATCATGAAGTGTAAGGCCGGTTTCACACATCCGGCTTTTTGCCATTTTGCCGGATGCGGCGCTCTCCCGTACAGTTAATACAGTACAATGACAGCGCTGTAACTTCCGGGTCACATGCGCCGGTCACATGACAGCATGTGACCAGCGCTTGTTGCGCTGTCATTGTACTGTATTAACTGTACGGGAGAGCGCCGCATCCGGCAAAACGGCAAAAAGCCGGATGTGTGAAACCGGCCTTAGCTGAAAAACTTGAGATCACAGACTGCTGGATATGTACACACGCACCTGTGACAGCCTCCTCCATGCCTTACTTAGCTATACCAGTCCCAATAAACGAGGTTCTCCAAGCAGTAAATAGTACCATTGCCATACAGAGACAATTAACCATTGTAACCAAGCAACATACTTTGGTACTGGATTACCTCACAGCTGCCCAAGGGGGTATGTGCCAAATAATAGGCCCCAGCTGTTGTCACTACATAGATCCAAAAGGAACCTTAAAAGCCCAAGCCAGTTTAACTGAGATACAAAAGTTAAGAAAAAAACATGATGAGGAGGTACTCAGAAGCTCAGATGCTTAGTGGAGCAATACCTTCTCAATGTTTAACCCCGCAAACTGGTTTAAGGGAATAGGAGGATGGTTAATGGGGATACTGCAATCAGTATTCCAAGTGCTACTCTGTTTCTTAGTTGCCTATGTAGTGTGTAAGTTGCTAATGGCTCTGTTTTCCTGCTGCTTGAAGAAATGTAGATATAATGATTTTTCAGCACCAATATGAAATCACTAATATGCTTTTGTTTCTTTTCTGCTTTTTCCTCTAGAATCACCTTGGCGAATTATGATGCGACTCCTGTCGGGAGGTGTGCAGGCAATTTTCTGGAGGATGGATGTAGACGACACTCCCTGAGCAACCCGCGGCTTGGATAGTATCTGGTGGCTAGCCTGCTACACAACTTATCGATGGGCCCCTGTCCATCACTCACGCCAAAGGGGGGATTGTGAGGAAAGAGTTAATTTTTTCTATGGATAGAAATTCATTCTCCTTTGCAAAGTGCACGTAACAGACTTTGAGAGTGCATTCCAGGACTCTGGACATGGAGAACCAAGGACAGAGCGATAACACCTGTAGCCTGGTTCAAAACAATAAGACTTGTGTTTTACACTTACGCCAGAAACCGAAACTCATTGACGCTTTTACGGAGAAATGGAAAGTTATGTTTATGGCGAGAAATGAAACGAATGTCTCTGTACACGACATAAGTTACGCCCCAATTAGTTTGATAAAAACCCCGTCTGTGGGAAAATAAATCAGTTCTTTTTTGGAGCGCACATCTCTTCCTTCTGTGTAGATATCAGTGCGTGCCTGTATCTTCCCGGGGCTGAGGGAGCAGGGGGGTTGACTGGGACTCCCTCTGCATTAGGTCATCACTGGCAAAAGTTGTGACCTTTTGGTCAACCTAACAGGGGCTCTCCAAGCGCAACATGGCATCCGCTAATGATTAAAAAAAAATTGCATTGAAATGGTGTTCCTTCCCATCCAAGCCCCTCGGTGCTCTCAAACAGTATACTTCCACCACACATTGGGTATCAGTGTACTCAGGAGAAATTGTACAACAAATTGTATGGCGCATTTTCTCTTGTTACCCTTGTGAAAAGGCAAAATTGTTGTGGTAAAAATTAACATTTTTATTTACTTCAAATTAGTTCCTGTGAACCACCTAAAGGGTTAAGAAACTTCTTGGATGTGGTTTTAAGCAGTTTAAAAGAAGCCATTTTTAGAATGGGGTCACTTTTGGATATTTTCTGTCCCTTAGGCCTCTCAAAGTCACATCAAATGTGATGTGGTCCCTTAAAAAAATTGATTTTGTAAATTTTGGTTGGAAAAATTAGAATTTGCTGATAAACTTTGAACCCTTCTAACTTACTACCAAAAAAAAATGCTGGTTCAAAAATTGTGCTTATGCAAAGTAGACATGTGGGAAACATTATGTATTAACTATTTTGTGTGACATAGCTTTCTGGTTTAAGGGCATAAAAATTCAAAGTTTGAAAATTGCAAAATTTTCATCGTTTACCATATTTTCACAAATATCATGACGTACATTATGTCTCAAAAAACAGTCTCAGAACTAGAGATGAGCCACCCCCTAGTGTTCGAGTTCGGTTCGGTTCGTCGAACGGAGGCTCCGTTCGACGAATCCTTCGAACCCCATTGAAAACAATGGCAGGCAAACACAAACACATAAAAACACATTATACATGTACATATACAGTTAATAAACATTGCCATTACACTTACTGGTCCCTGCGACTCGTCCTGCAGTCTGTCTCCCGACGCTTTTCCTTCCGATAATTGCTGCATCCTCCCGGTAACCAGCACTGATGATAGGACCTTCCGTGATGTCAAAATGGCATGTGACCAGTTACGTGTGTATTATCTCATTGGCTACAGACTGGTCACATGGCTATATTATAAATGGATAATCTTGCTCACTGTCAAGTAGAGGGGTGCTCAGAGAAAAAGAGACGGTACTGAAAAGCGTAGCTCTGGCACGCCCAAACGAGAAAGAAACAGATATGGTGGTCCAAAAATTATTTTTATTATTATTATAATTCTTCACTCATTTGCAAAATATCGAGTTGTATCCTTCATTCATTTCATGAACGTTTTCGGCATTAAATAGCCTTTATCAAAAAATTAGGTCTAAGCTTACTGGGTCACAGAGTGTGGGCACCCATAGAGGTCTGTATAACCGGTAAGGCTGGTAAAACTGGGAATCGGCATATAAATAGAGGCAAAACACCTTATGTGATACAAGAAATACAAGCAGGGCCGTGCTCCAGAGTGGTGCACCAGCCTTACCGGTTATACAGACCTCTATGGGTGCCCACACTCTGTGACCCAGTAAACTTAGACCTAATTTTTTGATAAAGGCTATTTAATGCCGAAAACGTTCATGAAATGAATGAAGGATACAACTCGATATTTTGCAAATGAGTGAAGAATTATAATAATAATAAAAATAATTTCTGTACCACGATATCTGTTTCTTTCTCGTTTGGGCGTGCCAGAGCTACGCTTTTCAGTATGGTCACATGGCTAGACGTCATGCAAGGTCCTGTCAGTGCATCTCTCCGGTACGCGGTGCTCGTTTGTGCATCTCCGTGTACCGGCGAGATGCTCTGGCACATGGTCGGCTTCCCCGTTCCTGCATGTGGGCGCTCTTTACAGAGTCAGCCCACATGCAAGGACTGGCTGCCACAGCCGGTGAATTGCGGCATCAGGAATCACGTGAACGGAGCACCGCTGCTATAGTAACCCGCCTGTCATTACTTTAGCAGTAATATATACAAGCTACTCCTGAATTCAGTAAAAGCCTGTTATTTCTGCCATGGGCAGTTGTAGTAATGCTATTAAGATAATTTCTGTGGTTTGCAGCCTGTCATTAGCAGTATCCACACAGCAGTGGATACTGCTAATGACAGGCTGGAAACCACAGAAATTCTCTTAATAGCATTACTACAACTGCCCATGGCAGAAATAACAGGCTGCAGATCCCAGTCACATATCTGCTAGCATTCCAAATACTGCCAATGAAAAGAGTGAAACTAAAATCTATCTCTATTCATCTCAGGTGCTAGTTACTGATGAAGGCCATGTTTGGGCCGCAACGTCTGACTTGACTAAACTGAGTATGATATAATAAAAAATCATCATATTTTACTGAATTCAAGAGTGCCTTGTATATATTACTACTGTATATGGTCTGGAAACCTACCTGAGCACCCTGGTAACTAGAAATTCGGTAGAAGTGCCTTATCCTTTTGAACTGTCATTACTTTAGCAGCGGTGATGTCACCGCTTACAGCCCACAGCCTCTGCTCACTCTCACTGAGTGATTAGACTGCATGGGGAGCAGCAGCGTCTTCCTCCCATGCAGTGCTGTCTGATGTAGCAGAGCTGCATGGGTTGAAGGAGAAAGAAGACAGAAGACCAGGATCGCGGAGGGATGAGAGGGAGTAATAAACATGGAGTCTCTAAGTGTGTCTGTGTATTTATTTCTATTAAAATATTTTTTCTCTGTGTAGTGTCTTTTTTTTAACCCTTTATTGGAGATTCTTAATGGCCGGGTCAAACTTGCCTGACATTAAGACTCTCTGGCTTAATACTAGCTAGCAAAACAAAGCTAGTATTAACCCATTATTACCCAGCAAGCCACCCGGCATCAGGGCTGCTGGAAGAGTTGGATACAGCGCCAGATGATGGCGCTTCTATGAAAGCGCCTTTTTCTGGGGTAGCTGTGGACTGCAATTCGCAGCAGAAGGGACCAGAAAGCTCGGGCCAACCCATGCAGCGGATTCCGATCCCCAGCTGCCTAGTTGTACCTGGCTGGACACAAAAATGGGGCGAAGCCCATGTCGATTTTTTTTTTTATTTCATGAAATTCATGAAATAATTAAAAAAAGGTCTTCCCTATTTTTTTTAGTTCCCAGCCGGGTACAAATAGGCAGCTGGGGGTTGGGGGCAGCCGTACCTGCCTGCTGTACCTGGCTAGCATACCAAAATATGGCGAAGCCCACGTCATTTTTTTGTGGGCAAAAAACTCCTGCATACAGTCCTGGTTGGAGTATGCTGAGCCTTGTAGTTATGCAGCTGCTGTCTGCTCTCCTGCATACACTAGTGAATGGAGCATGCGGAGCCTTGTAGTTCTGCAGCTGCTGTCTGCTCTCCTGCATACACTAGTGAATGGAGCATGCTGAGCCTTGTAGTTCTGCAACTGCTGTCTGCTCTCCTGCATACACTAGTGAATTGAGCATGCTGAGCCTTGTAGTTCTGCAGCTGCTGTCTGCTCTCCTCCATACAGACAGACAGCAGACAGCAGCTGCAGAACTACAAGGCTCAGCATACGCCATTCAGTACTGTATGCAGGAGTTTTTTGCCCCCCCCCCAAAACATTACGTGGGCTTTGCCATGTTTTTGTATGCTAGCCAGGTACAGCAGGCAGCTACGGGCTGCCCCCAACCCCCAGCTGCCTATTTGTACCTGGCTGGGAACCAAAAATATATGGAAGCCCTTTTTTTTTTTTAAATTATTTCATACATTTCATGAAATAATTAAAAAAAAAATGACGTAGGCTTCGCCCAATTTTTGTGTCCAGCCAGGTACAACTAGCCAGCTGGAGATTTTAACCAGCAGCGCAGGGTGCCCAAGCTTTCTGGGCACCCCTGCTGTGAATTGCAGTCCACAGCTGCCCCAGAAAATGGCACTTTCATAGAAGCGCCATCTTCTGGCGCTGTATCCAACTCTTCCAGCTGCCCTGGTGACGGGTGGCTCACTGGGTAATAATGTAGTTAGGGCTAGCTGTATATTATCAACTGGCCCTAAGCCCGAAACTCATGGTGTCACGCCAATATTAGACATGGCCACCATGAATTTCTAGTACAGATAAAAAAAAACACAACACACAGAAAAATATTTTTATTAGAAATAAAACACAACACAATTAGTCACTCCATCTTTATTGAAATAAAGAACCTCCCTCCACAGTAATCCTGGGTCAAGGGTGCCGCGCCGTTCAATCCGGATCCAATATCATTTGATCAGTTTGCTGGAAGGCTGGTTCAAGGGCCTGAATCACATGACACAGCAGCTGATTGTATAAATGGCTTTTATACAATCAGCTGATGCATCAGTGCAAAAAAAAAACAAAAAAAACAAAACTACACACTTCTGTGCAGACTCCTGCCCGACAGCAGCAGCTGATAGTTTAGCCGGCCGGGTGGTAAAAAGCCGGCCTCACCGCTCGACTTATAGTGTCAGCTGAGGCCGTCAGGTGACTGCATCAGCTGATCAATGCCAGGTCTGAGAGAGAGAGAAAAGAGAGAGAAAAGAGAAGAGAGAGGGAGAGAGAAAGAAAAGAGAAGAGAGAGAGAGGGAGAGAGAGAGAAGAGATCGAGAAGAGAGGAGAGAGAGAGGAGAGAAGGAGAGAGAGACAAGAGAGAAAAGAGAGAGAGAAGAGGAGAGAAGAGAGAGAAGAGAGAGGAGAGAGAGAAGAGAGAGAGAGGAGAGAGAAGAGAGAGAAGAGGAGAGGGGAGGAGAGAAGAGAGAGGAAAGAGAAGAGAGAGAGAAGAGGAGAGAAGAGGAGAGAAGAGAGAGAGAGGAGAGAGAAAGAGGAGAGAGAAAGAGGAGAGAGAGGGAGAAAGAGATAATAAGAGAGAAAAAGAGAGAAAGAGAGAAAAAGAGAGTGAAAGAAAAAGAGAGAGAAAAAGAGAGAAAAAGAGAGAGAGAGAAAGAGAGAGAGAAAAAGAGAGAAAAAGAGAGAGAGAAAAAGAGAGAGACAGAGAGAGAGATGAGAGAGAGAGAAGAGAGAGAGAGAAGAGAGAGAGAAGAGAGAGAGGAGAGAGCAATGCAGCCTCATTCTGTGAACTGCTCAGATTTTAGAGGTGTGTCCCGCGGCTTACAGCTGATGTCCGGCTCCTCCCCTCAGTGCATAATTAAATAAATTAAATTATAATTATAAATAAATAATAATTATAATTTAAAAATACATTAAATTCTTTACTGGGGCGGCCGGGACTTGAACTCATGCTCCCTAGGCAGTAGCTCTATCCATTGAGCCACTGCCGCTAATGAGAAACATAGGAAGATTTGGTGATCTTGACCTCTGCATTGCAGAGTGAAGTCTCCGGTGACAGCGCGGCTCACTTCAGGTGCTGCATGGAGAGGACACAGAGCGCTTGTGTTCTACGGGGCTCCCTGTCATCTTCATGTAGCAGAGCTGAAAGCATCGTATGGATTACTTTGGACCTGGATTGTTGTTTGGGTATTAATAAAGTGGTAAATGAGGTGTTTTTTTGTCTTTTATTCCAAATAAAGGTTTTTTTGTTGTGTGTGTTTATTTACTTTCACTTACAGGTTAATCATGGAAGGTATCTCGGGGAGACTCCTGTCATGATTAACCCCGTTATTACCTCAATTGCCACAGCACCAGGGCAATTCGAGATGAGCTAGGTAGAGTCCTGGGACTGCCGCATCTAATGGTTGCGGCAATTCCGGGTGGCTGCTGGGTGATATTGTTAGGGTGGTGGGCTCCCCAGAACGTGGTGCTCTCCATCCTGACAATACCAGCTTCCAGCCATGTGGCTTTATCCTGGCTGGTATCAAAATTGGGGGGAACCGCATTTTTTTTTTTTTTTTTTAATTATTTATTTATTTATTTTACTGCACGATATAGACCCGCCGACCAGTGGCTGTGATTGGTTGCAGTGAGACAGCTTTCACTCATCGTGGGGGCGTGTCTGACTGCAACCAATCATGGGCGCCGCTGGGCGGGGAAAGCAGGGAATACCTGATTGAATAATGAAGCAGCAGCCATTTTCAAAAGAGGAAAAGCCGCTGGAGATTTGTGACAGCCGTGCAGCGAGGCGCCCGTGATCGGTGAGTAGGAAAGAGAGAGGGATTTTGCTGTGGACGCAGGACACATGCAGATATGCAACGTGCGCACATACTTACTGTGAAAAGCCACGCTTTTGGTGATCGAACCGTTCTCGAACGGTAACTCGAACTGCCGAACCTTTAGCAAATCGTTCGAGTTCGTCGAACGACTCGAACACCGCCCAAAATCACTCGAATATGAAATTGGCGAACCGTTCGACTCGAACATCGCGCAACTCTACTCAGAACCACTTGTATCCGTTGAGGTGTTCTAGAGTTATTACATCATAAAGTGACACTGGTCAGAATTGATAAAATTGGCCTGGTCATGAAGATGAAAACAGGCTCAGGGGTTAAGGGGTTAAACTTACACATACCAAACAATGGTGAATCATGCCTGGTCATAAAGACTTAAATGGTCCTGTTTATAATGTAATTAATGAAATTATTTAGTTAAGTTACTCACCTGTGGGTATCTATAGATTCCTGTAAGCTTTGCCATGATTTTGGTGGAGGAGGATGCTAAATGCCCAATGATTCCAATCATGTTCCTGTTATTTTTACACTGGTAATTTGGGACCTCTTTTTGGTCACCAGTCAGTAACTTCATAGTGCTTAGTAACACTCTGCTTTCATATGCACAAGAATCAAAAATATCAAATCCCATTGTTATATTAGGAAGAAGTATATGATTTTCATTTATTTCCTGAATGGCAAAGAGAATTGCTAGATAATGTCTATAATAACGAAGATTTATTCTGGAAATGAAGGAACAATTTTGCATTAGAGGCAGAGAGAAAGAACACTTTTCAATGTAGTGCACGATTATAATTACATCGGACGTAGGTTGGATCCATTGTGTTATTGGTGATTGCCGTCCCTAGTGGCTTATACACTGATGCATTGGTGGGCGCATTTTGGGGAGTGAAACCAGCATTACTGTTCCCTCATAGCTGGATGGTCAATTGCATGCGACATGATGGAATAGTAGAGAGAAAAAGAAGAACCAGCCATGTTGTACAATAGCCATAACTTTACTTAAGAACAACAGATAATGGTGGTACAGGAAATTTGGTGGTTATACATCTGATTCACACAGAGACACCTTTCTTAAATGGATTGTCCTGCCTTGTGGTAAAGTTCTGCAGACTTGTGAATACTCACAGTGCACAGTGCACTTTCTGTCACGATTCTACGGTAGCGGCGCATGTGATCGCAAGTATCAAATATGTGATGTTCATACTTTCAAGCACATACTTCCAAGCATATCCAGCATCGCTCAATTCAAGTATATTCTGAGAGGCTACACACGTCCAGTCACAACGTGACTACATGAATGTAAATCACATACTGGCTGCCATGTGCCCGCCATGTGCCCGCCATCTCCCGGCATCAGCACAGAGAATTCTGACAGCGCATACATTAACCCTGTGTGGATTTGTGGCGCCCTGGACAAGCCAGGTCGTCACAGAACAACACCAACACACCCCACACTCCCGGTCAGGCACACCAAAGTCAAACAAAATCCTTTCCTCCAGGGGCTGATGTTCACACCAGGGGGTGGGCCAGGCGGTTGGTCTCTCCCACCGAGGAGTTCACAGTCCTGGAGGCGGGAAAAGGAAGGAGTGGAGTTTTAGAGTTTGAAGTGGAAGGAGTGAAGTGGTAGAGGAGCAGACAGAAAGTGGTCCGGGTGTGTGGCCCGGACGGAACAGCAAGGTTGGCAGATGGTGGTGACCGTCTGCAGGAGAGGCCTATTGGAGCTAGCTGTAAGGACTGTGGATGGGCGGTGGCCCGGCGGTACCGGACCGGTACGCAAAGAGAAGCCAGCACCATCCGGCAGGGGCTTACGGACCCCGACAAGGCTAGGAGTCGCTGTGCAATTTGTCAAATCCGTTAGCGAAGGGAACCTCCTGGATTTCCCAGCAGCCAAGTCCCGACAGAAGGCAACAGTCCAACCGAGAGAGGGAAACACAGTCACCGCCAAGGCTGAAGTTCCCAGGGCCAGAGCCTGCGGGCAAAAGGGGCTCCTTCAGCGCATATCCAAGCTGGGGAGCGGGTTACCGGTGGGAATCCATTTGAACCGTACACACTACACAGGTGCAGGGAAAGGCAGTCACCATCAACCTGCCGGGAGGAGAAACACTGCAGCCGTCTGTGGGACCCGTCCATCCAGCCATTTGTTTTACCGGAGACTCTGTGTTCATCATTGGCTGAGTGAGTACCACCGTGCCGTGCGGCACAGCGCCGCCCCCGTGACCGTGCACCTCACCAGGCCCTGTAACCCGCCTGCCATCCATCCCTACCCCCTCACCGGGCCCGGGACCACCAACCCCCTATCCACGGAGGGGAGAACTAACATCCAGGCTGCTCCCTGTCATCGCTCCCGGGATCCCCGTCCAGAGCAGCGGTGGTGTCACCAATCTCACCACAACCGTGGGTGGCGTCACGGACAATATCCCTAAACTACAAACATTCCCCCTTTTCACTCACGGGCGAGGAACGCCACTCGAGTCCCCGGGATCCGGCCCACCGCTCGAGCCACCACCAAGCAGCAGCCGCAGCAGCGGCCGGACCCGAGCAGTGGGAGAGCGCAGCGTCCCCTCCTCCGCCCGCGACAACTTGGAGTCACGAACAGGATCTTACCGCTCTGCCGTCTGGTAGAGGTGCGCCTTGTGACCGCCGGAGGTGTCCGGCCGAAAAATTTGCGAAGCCGCCATTTTGTGCGCGAAAAATTCCCGCTCGAGCGACTCCTCGAGCAGAGGAGGCGCGAAAGCCGAAACCCCGCACCCGTAGAGGAGGAGCCGGAAAGAGACAAAGGGGGACGGAAACAAGATGTCTGCGCCCAACGAAGCCGCTGGAGGAGCGGCGGTCTCAGTCGCGGGGGCACCCGTAGATGGGAATGGGCCCGCCCAGGTCCCAGCCGCGCTGGCGGGGGGTGCCGCGGCCCCAGCTCTCACTCAGGTGATGCTGTTCTCCTTGCCCTATGTGCCCAGAGCTGCCTGGCTACCGCAGTACGATGGGAAACCTGATGCCTTGCAGGTTTTTCGGAAGAAGCTTAGTCCGCTACTGGAACTGTACCCCCTGAGGCTACTTTCACACATCCGGCTTGAGCTCTGCGGCTCAATTCGGCTGTGGAAGCTATGCAACGGATGCGGTGAAAACACCGCATCCTTTGCATAAGTTTTTCCTTTGCGGCCCGTCCGGTTTTTGCCGCTTGCGGCATGCTACTGAGCATGCGCAGTGGCAAAAACCGCATGCGGCGGCCGGATGCGGTTATTGCCGCATCGCGCCGCATCCGGCCGCCATAGGCATGCATTGAAAAATGCGCCGCATCGGCCGAATGCGGCGCGATACGTTTTTTTTTGCCGCACGAAAAAACGTGCCAGGCAACGTTCCATCCGGCCGCCGCATCGGCTAAATCTGCCGCATGCGGCAAAAACCGGATGGAACGCAAGGCCATGCGGCACAATGCGGCACTAATTAAAGTCTATGCAGGAAAATCGCAACCGGCAGCAAAAAAAACGGTTGCGATTTTCCTGCAAAGTGCCGGAGTGTGCCGCATTGCAAAAACCGGAGGTGTGAAAGTAGCCTGACTGATAAGCAACGTGCAGCGCTAGTGCTGGGGCAGCTAACCGGCGCGGCCGAGCAAGAGGCGGAGACCTGGGCTGAGGGGGACCGGTCCTCTGTAGCCACCATCTTTGAGAAGCTGCAGACTGCCTTTGAGACCCGTACCGAGGCAGAGTTGCGGATGCAGTTCTTTCAATGCCGGCAACGGCCCGCGGATAGCATTCGGGACTATGCCTTGCACCTGCAAACCGCACTCCGCACACCGAAGCGGGTAGACACCATCAACAGTGCGGACAGTAACAAAATGTTAAGTGAGCAGTTTCTGCAGGGGATGAGGTCCTTAGAGGACCGCAAACAACTTCGGCTGTGGGTCCTAGAACACCCTGATGTGGACTTTGCCGTGTTAAAGGAACGGGCCATCAAAGCTCTGCAACCCCCCGCATCTGAAGCCCCTGAGCCAGCCCTATGGCCGGTCGAGACTGCTCCCGTCGTGGTGGCCCCTACCCCACCAGCACCTCCAGTACCTGCAGCCCCAAGCGGAACGATGGAAGAACTCGCTGCTCCGGTCTACCGCATGGATGCGGACCTCGCTAAGATCCTCGCCGCACTCCAGCCTCCAACCAGCTCCCAGGCCCCGGTGAAGATGCAGCTCGCCGACAGCCCTGAGGATGTCCCCTGGATGCAGCGGAGAAGGGCCAATGACTCACGGTATGGACCCCCGATCTGTTACAGGTGCAGCAAACCCGGCCACTACTCCCGACGGTGTTTGTTAAACGAGCAACCCCTGGGGCCACGGGCCAATCCTCAGGAGTAGAACCCCATGGCCCCCCAGACATCCGGGACCGGTACATCGGGGCCCGGCCCATCATCCCTGTGGCCGTGGACAAAATACCGGTGATGGCTCTCCTGGACACTGGATCACAGGTAACCACTATACCATACACACTGTATCAACGGTATTGGGGAAAAGACGAACTGGCTCCCCCAGATGCCAGTATGACACTGATTACTGCTGATGGACTCCCATTGACCCAAGTGGGGTACAAACAAGTGGCCATGACTGTGGGGCGAGCTGAACTGCAACACCAAGGTATGATTGTGATAATGAATGAACCCAGTGATCATAACCCGAAGGTAGTGCTAGGGACTAATGTGATGGAGCACTGTATGAGTGACGTGCTGACCCTACTGCAGCAGCTGGCTGCCACAGCGGTGGGGAGCTGAAAGAGAGCTGTGCAGCGTGAAATCTGAGCCCTGATGTACCGCCAACATGTGAACTCGACAGGAGGAGAGATTGGTGGGGTGAGAGTGATGGATGTTGCCCCTTTGATTGTACCTCCCAGGAGCGAGATGATGATTTGGTGTAGGGCAGCAGTAGGGCCCCAGGGGCGTGACTACCCCGCCATGATAGAACCCATGCCCTCTGAACACTGGCCCACAGTAATGGCCGTCCGAGGGGTGGTAGACGTAAAGAAGGGGAGAGTGCCCGTGAGGGTGCTGAACTGCGGGGAGGAAGAACTCAGGCTTCCCCGGTACGCTACCCTTGCCAAGTTGCTCACTCTGGATCCCCACACCATCCGCGAGGCCGTTCCCCCAACCTCACCACCTACTGCCAGCACTCACCCATCCCAAGGGGAGTTAGACGAGTGGTGCCAACAGCTACACGTAGGCACTGACGATACCCCTACACATCACAAAGAAGGGGTATACCGGGTGGTACGGGAGTATGAGCGAGTTTTTAGCAAACATCCCCTAGACTTTGGGCAGATTAAAGAGGTCCAACACCATATCCCCACCGGTGAGCACCCCCCTATCAAAGAGAGGTACAGGCCTATTCCCCTGCACACTACCAATGTGCCAAGGACATGTTGAGGAACATGAAGGAGGCAGGGGTTATTAGGGACAGCTGTAGTCCCTGGGCCGCCCCGTTGGTACTGGTTAAGAAGAAGGATGGCACCATGCGGATGTGTGTGGATTACCGAAAAATTAACCAGATAACGCATAAGGACGCTTACCCTCTGCCCCACATTGAGGAATCCCTGGCTGCGCTGAGAACCGCTAACTACTTTTCCACCCTTGACCTCACCAGTGGGTACTGGCAGGTGGCTGTGGCGCCAGAAGACCGAGAGAAGACTGCATTTGCCACCCCTATGGGACTCTGCGAGTTTAATAGCATGCCGTTCGGGCTGTGCAATGCCCCTGGAACCTTCCAACGGCTGATGGAATGTTGTCTGGGGCATCTAAATTTCGAGACCGTCTTGCTGTACCTGGATGATGTGATTGTGTACTCCCAGACATATGAAGCCTACCTGGAGCACCTAGCCGAGGTGTTCGCGTCCCTTGCTAAATATGGGATGAAGTTGAAGCCCTCAAAGTGTCATCTGCTGAAACCCAGAGTGCAGTACCTAGGGCATGTGGTTGGTGCAGAAGGTGTCGCCCCTGACCCCGAGAAAATCACCGCCATCCAGGACTGGCCGAGGCCGACCACGGTGAGGGAAGTGAGGCAGTTCCTGGGCCTGGTGGGGTATTACCATCGCTTCATCAAGGGGTACACGAAGATGGCTGCTCCCATGCAAGACCTCCTCGTGGGACAGACCAAAAGTGGTAGACCCCTAGGAGCCCCACTGGTGTGGGAAGAAAGGCATGAGTAATCCTTCCGCCAGCTGAGAGTGGCCCTGACCAGAGAAGAAATCCTAGCGTTCCCTGATTACAGCCACCCCTTCATCCTCTACACCGATGCCAGCAATGTAGGCTTGGGTGCAGTCCTATCCCAGGTTCAAGATGGAAAGGAAAAAGTAATTGCTTATGCTAGCCGAAAGCTCCGACCGACCGAGAGGAACCCTGAGAACTACAGCTCTTTCAAGCTTGAGCTCCTGGCACTGGTGTGGGCTATCACCGAGCGGTTCCGCCATTACCTTGCAGCAGCTAAGTTCACCGCTTTCACGGATAATAACCCGCTGACCCACCTGGACATGGCCAAGCTGGGCGCGTTGGAACAGCGGTGGGTGGCCAGGCTAACCAACTACGATTTCACCATCAAGTACAGGGCCGGCCGTGCCAACGTTAATGCCGATGCACTCTCTCGGATGCCCCACCTGTCGGAAGACGGGCCCGAGGATGATGACCTCGAAGAGATTGATTTGCCTGCATTTCATCGGACGCCAACTGAGAAGGGGCATGGCCTTCAACAACGGGTAAACCTGTACCCGCTGCCCAGCCAGGAGTGGCAAGAAGCTCAGGACCAGGCACCCGCTGTCCGCCTAGTCAAGATCCTGGTGGAACAAGGCACTGCTGGGATAGACCCTGCCGCCCCAGCCGAAGCCCAACGCCTGTGGCGAGAACGGACCCGGCTGTATCTACACCAGGAGAAGTTGTACCGTGAGCTGATTAACCCAAAGACCCATGAGAAGATTCGCCAGTTGGTGATTCCCCAAGCTAACGTGCCCACCGTCCTGCAAGCATACCATGATGGTGCTGGACACTTCGGATGGAAGAAACTAGAGATGCTGTTGAGAGAGCGGTTCTATTGGAGTGGAATGCGGGAATCTGTAGAGGCCTGGTGCCGAGAATGTGGCCCTTGCACGCTGAGAAGGAAAGACGAGGCCAGCCAGAAGGCGCCCCTACACCCGATCGTTACACATCAACCGCTGGAGCTGGTTGCCCTGGACCATGTCAAGCTCACCCCAAGCCAAAGTGGGTACACCTACGCTCTAACCATTGTAGACCACTATTCAAGGTTCATGGTGGTTGTCCCAGTCAAAGACCTAACCGGCCGTACCGCCGCTAGAGCGTTCCAGGCTTATTTCTGCCGACCACATGGATACCCTGAGAAGGTGCTTACTGACCAAGGCCCGGCCTTTGAAGCGGAGGTATTCCAAGAATTTTGCCAGTTGTACGGCTGCAAGAAAATCCGGACCACGCCTTACCATGCCCAAACCAACGGCATGTGTGAAAAAATGAACCACCTGGTCCTGGGCCTCCTTAAGACGTTGCCGCTAGAAGAGCAGAACCTGTGGCTGGAGAAGTTACCTGACCTGGTCGATATGTACAACAATATCCCTTCCAGCTCAACGAAATGCACCCCAGCATACCCGATGAGGGCTCGCCCCAGCCGGCTACCGGTGGATCTGGACATGGGATTGGAAGCCCCGGAAGCACTCCCTTCGACAGCTGAATGGGACACTCGGTGGAGGGTGCAGTACCGACAAGTCCAGGAGTATGTTGAAAAGAACTTGAGTCGGAGTCGGGAACAACAGGAGCAGCGCTTCAACCAGAAGGCGTCTGCTGGTCCTTTCCAGCCTGGAGATGTAGTGCTGAAGCGAAAAAGGAGAACCCACAAGCTGGATGACCAATGGGAGCAAACCCCGTATGTCATACAGCCCACAGGATGGGAGAATGGGAAGGCCTACCAGATCAGTCGTGACCAGGGGGGAACTTTGGCCACGGTTTCCCGGGACCATCTAAAGAGGTGCCCACCAGCATTGAGGGTAGCGGCTGAAGCTCCGGTTCCCAGACCGGCGGAGAAGGCAAAAGAGGTAATCCACACCATGATGGGTGATTTTCCAGCAGACTGGCCTACACAGAACGGCGCGGTGATTCTTCCAGTGATACTGTTCCCACAACCCGTGGATGAGGAAGTAATGGAAGTAGCCAACCATGAGCCAGTGCCCAGGGATGAACCTGTACCCATCTCCCCTATGCCTCCGCCTGCCCCACACGATAGCAGGGAAGAGGAACTGATGGTTCCCTCTGCCCCACTGCCTGTCACCACTGACACCGGACCCCGGAGGTCCACTCGTCCCAACCTAGGTAGACCCCCACTTAGGTACAGGGAAACTACTCTTTAGAGGGGGGACTGTGTGTGTTGAGAGTACCGTTTTTGAAAGTTTTAACAGATGATAAGAATGATCAACCGACGTTCACCTGATTGACAAACCTTGATTAGAACCGGTCGTTGCCGGCAACTGGTCCCCATTGGGACCCCCTTTACAATTATGCGTAGAAACTACTACGGACAAGCCCGAGAACTGGCAGGGCAACCATGAACTTGTGGTCTGTAAATAGAAATGTGTTATGGCTAAACCGTTACCGCCTCCGGAGAGGCTGATTTGGAGGATGGGCCTGGAGGGAAGTGATGGCCCAGGCCCGCCACTACCACAACCGGTGGCGATCCTCCGGGGGTTTCAGGGGTTCCCCATGGACGTGGGTCCCCTGAAAAGGACAGAACCCGCTCGGGTAACTTGTGCTGGACTGGGGTCAAGGGGTGCTGCCCATTTGCTTAGGGGCAGCATCAGGGTCAGGTTGCTTGGATGGGAGAGAGCGGAAGCTGTTACCGTTAGCATCGTTTAAGAATGTGTCTCCCGATGTGGGAAGATTGCAAAATGTTTTTATATGTTTTACCGTTTATCTTTTTCAGTTGTGAAAATAAAACCGGTGATGGACGGGCAGCCCGCGGACGGTCTGCATTTTACTAAGGTGGAATGTGGCGCCCTGGACAAGCCAGGTCGTCACAGAACAACACCAACACACCCCACACTCCCGGTCAGGCACACCAAAGTCAAACAAAATCCTTGTTGCCTTCCTCCAGGGCCTGATGTTCACACCAGGGGGTGGGCCAGGCGGTTGGTCCCACCCACCGAGGAGTTCACAGTCCTGGAGGTGGGAAAAGGAAGGAGTGGAGTTGTAGAGTTTGAAGTGGAAGGAGTGAAGTGGTAGAGGAGCAGACAGAAAGTGGTCCGGGTGTGTGGCCCGGACGGAACAGCAAGGTTGGCAGACGGTGGTGACCGTCTGCAGGAGAGGCCTATTGGTGCTAGCCATAAGGACTGTGGACGGGCGGTGGCCCGGCAGTACCGGACCGGTACGCAAAGAGAAGCCAGCACCATCCGGCAAGGGCTTACGGACCCCGACAAGGCTAGGAGTCGCCGTGCAATTTGTCAAATCCGTTAGCGAAGGGAACCTCCTGGGTTTCCCAGCAGCCAAGTCCCGACAGAAGGCAACAGTCCAACCGAAAGAGGGAAACACAGTCACCGCCAAGGCTGAAGTTCCCAGGGCCAGAGCCTGCGGGCAAAAGGGGCTTCAGCGCATATCCAAGCTGGGGAGCGGGTTACCGGTGGGAACCCATTGGAGCCGTACACACTACACAGGTGCAGGGAAAGGCAGTCACCATCAACCTGCCGGGAGGAGAAACACCGCACCTGTCTGTGGGACCCATCCATCCAGCCGTTTGTTTTACCGGAGACTCTGTGTTCATCATTGGCTGAGTGAGTACCACCGTGCCGTGCGGCACAGCGCTGCCCCCGCGACCCTGCACCTCACTAGGCCCTGTAACCCGCCTGCCATCCATCCCTACCCCCTCACCGGGCCCCGGGACCACCAACCCCCTACCCACAGAGGGGAGAACTAATACCCAGGCTGCTCCCTGTCATCACTCCCGGGATCCACGTCCAGAGCAGCGGTGGTGTCACCAATCTCACCACAACCGTGGGTGGCGTCAAGGACAATATCCCTAAACTACAAACATTCCCCCTTTTCACTCACGGGCGAGGAACACCGCTCGAGTCCCCGGGATCCGGCCCACCGCTCGAGCCACCACCGAGCAGCAGCCGCAGTAGCGGCCGGACCCGAGCAGTGGGAGAGCGCAGCGTCCCCTCCTCCGCCTGCGACAGATTCACAAGTCTGCAGTCAAATAGACTGACTATAGACCTCTAGGCCAAGGCTGGACTATCATTTTAAGTATGGCAGTTGTCAGGTAATACTAGGAATATATAGAATAGGAAGTACGTTATAGAACAGTATGTTCCAGGATACTCCTTATCTAAGAGGGATAGCAGATACTAGAAAAGAGAGGATTCAAAATTATCTAAACAAACTGGAACAGTGGGCAGCAACTAGCAGAATGTTTTTTAGCAGGGAAAAATGCAAAGTCCTACATTTCAGCAAGAAAAATTAAAACAGTATATAAAGAATGGGGTCTTTGTGTGATTTCATAAGTGGGATTTATTAAGTGAGGTGTCAGAAATATACCAGAAATGTAATTCACAATATATCCTCCTGAATGCGACCACCTCTTTTGACCTGACAATTCATCTGTTTCATCCACAGGTACTGTATGTCATTTTGTTACAACAACTGCCCCCTCCAATGAAGTCTATTCTCTCCTGTATCTATATTTCTACTGGTATGTCATATTGTTACAACAACTGCCTTCTCCACTGAAGTCTATTCTCTCCTGTATCTATAATATTCTTAGGGACTAGTGCACCCTGGCAAATGGCATATAACACATGGTAATACCACAGGTGTCAAATCTGAATCAAAACGACACAAATTGATTCAGAAAAATTGGACAATGCATAGAAATATCTGGCTATTTGTTTTTCTCCATTGAATTGGTCGGTGGCTGACCCCCACCATGCTATGCACCCCAATTTGGGATGTATTCCATCTGTCTAGATTTTGGCGGTTGGTGACTGTTCACATTGTCATCAGGCCTTGTCCACAGGCTATTTACTTCATGCAGCAGTTGCTTGGACCTGTCCCGCCCACAGCCATGACTCAGTCATGGGTACGGGATTAAAATAGACCAGGTGAGTGCTGCTAAGAGCAGTTCTACTAATCATATGTGAGGCCGTATGGCACATTTTATAAAAATATTTTAGTGTAGGACTGCCTCAAATGAGATTTGCCGTGACGTGGCGAGGCAGCTCAAGAAATTGCAATTTTTTGCCAAAAATCTCAAAATTTTTATAATAAGTACAGTTTGGAACTTTTAGTGCTGAAGTGCACATTTAGTGCTGGCTTTTTGTTTTTCTTCATTGAATTGGTTGGTGGCTGACACCCACCATGCTATGCACCCCAATTTGGGATGTATTCCATCTGTCTAGATTTTGGCGGTTGGTGACTGTTCACATTGTCATCAGGCCTTGTCCACAGGCTATTTACTTCATGCAGCAGTTGCTTGGACCTGTCCCGCCCACAGCCATGACTCAGTCATGGGTACGGGATTGAAATAGACCAGGTGAGTGCTCCTAAGAGCAGTTCTACTATTCATATGTGAGGCCGTATGGCACATTTTATAAAAATATTTTAGTGTAGGACTGCCTCAAATGAGATTTGCCGTGACGTGGCGAGGCAGCTCAAGAAATTGCAATTTTTTGCCAAAAATCTCAACATTTTTATAATAAGTACAGTTTGGAATTTTTAGTGCTGAAGTGCACATTTAGTGCTGGCTTTTTGTTTTTCTTCTTTGCCTTCTCCACTGAAGTCTATTCTCTCCTGTATCTATAATATTCTTAGGGACTAGTGCACCCTGGCAAATGGCATATAACACATGGTAATACCACAGGTGTCAAATCTGAATCAAAACGACACAAATTGATTCAGAAAAATTGGACAATGCATAGAAATATCAATAAGGTTATCACAAACCAGTGTCTCAGATTCAGCATTTGCCCTTGAAAATAAAGTCGGAACAACCTCACCCGTTCTGGTGCATTCATTTCCAAACAGACAACATTTTCATTATCATAGGCGTCTCCACGGTCCCTCTCTATCTGGACCCAGGATACCTCCAAATGAATTCACTGTTATTCTCAGATTCTCCTTCACCCGATGTGTTTCCTATATCCCATATTCATCAGGTGAGTTAAAGAGGATATGCCGGTTTCTATTAAGAAACCTCATATAGGTTACTGAAAACAATGAAATAAAGAGAAAAAAGGGGGGGTTACTCATAGGCTTCTTTTGAAGTTCAGTTAATAAATTGTCTCTGGGTTTTATAAACCTGCACATATTATCTGGTGTACTAATGTCCTGCAACCAGCTCAGCTCTGATATATGAGAATTGGGCGGATACAGGAACATAGTAAGTCGCCTCTGATGAAATTGATATGGCGCATGCGCGATGTGGTTGTATACAAGCGCATTGTTATTGTTCTGTGAAGGGGCGGGCATAGTGGGCGCTTTGCGTTCAACTGATGCGTTCTAGTTTGGAGACAAAATGAACGTGCCCAGGGGCGTGACGTTGCATCCTGTGAGGTATGCATTCCACTGATGCATTCTACCGCGTTATGCGGAAGCGGGGAACAGGAGTGCGGATGTGAGGTCACACGCCGGCAGGATTGTAGCGACCATTTAAGCGTGGTAACTGTGGTTAGCGGTGCACAGCACTGAAGAGACGCGCTGTCGCCGTGTGGTAAGTTGCTCATCCTTTTGATCCCTGATTGGGGAAGTGAGAGAGGGGACTTGTATGAGTAACCCCCCCTTTTTTCTCTTTATTTCATTGTTTTCAGTAACCTATATGAGGTTTCATAATTGAAACCGGCATCTCCTCTTTAACCACCCTGATGAATATGGGATATAGGAAACGTGTCGGAAGAAGGAGAATCTGGGAATGACAGTGAATTCATTTGGAGGGATCCTGGGTCCAGATAGAGAGGGACCGTGGAGACGCCTATGATAATGAAAATTTTGTCTGTTTGGAAATGAATGCACCAGAACGGGTGAGGTTGTTCCGACTTTATTTTTAAGGGCAAATGCTGAATCTGAGACACTGGTTTGTGATAACCTTATTGATATTTCTATGCATTGTCCAATTTTTCTGAATCAATTTGTGTCGTTTTGATTCAGATTTGACACCTGTGGTATTACCATCAGTCCCTAAGAATATTAGAGGCAGCAGTGGCATGACAGTTTCTTGTGGAAGCTATTATATGTTAACAGAGGTAAGGTGATCCTTGCTTCCTTTTAAAGGGATTTATTAAAAGTTATGTTTTAAGGTATTTTTTGCTGTATATGTCATATTGTTACAACAACTGCCCCCTCCACTGAAGTCTATTCTCTCCTGTACCTATATTTCTACTGGTATGTCATACTGTTAAAACAACTGCTCCCTCCGCTGAAGTCTGTTCTCTTCTATATCAATATTTCTACTGGTATGTCATATTGTTACAACTGCCCCCTCCAGTGAAGTCTATTCTCTCCTGTATCTATATTTCTACTGATATGTCATATTTTTACAACACCTGCCCCCTCCACTGAAGTCTATTCTCTCCTGTATCTATATTTCTACTGATATGTCATATTTTTACAACACCTGCCCCCTCCACTGAAGTCTATTCTCTCCTGTATCTATATTTCTACTGGTATGTCATTTTGTTACAACAACTGCCACCTTCACTGAAGTCTATTCTCTCCTGTACCTATATTTCTACTGGTATGTCATATTGTTACAACAACTGCCCCCTCCACCGAAGTCTATTCTCTCCTGTACCTATATTTCTACTGGTATGTCATATTGTTACAACTGCCCCCTCCATTGAAGTCTATTCTCTCCTCTCTCTTTCTTGTCCTGCACAAGCAGCTACAGACCAGTCTCCAATCTCCTTTTCATTTCCAAACTCTTGGAGCACCTGGTGTACTCTCGCCTCACCCGCTACCTTTCCACTCACTCTCTTCTAGATCCTTTACAGTCTGGCTTCCGCCGTTTTAACTCAACAGAAACTGCCCTTGTCAAAGTGGCCAAGGACCTGTTGACAGCAAAACGTAACGGTGACCACTCTCTGCTTATCCTTCTTGACCTCTCTGCCGCCTTCGACACTGTTGACCACCATCTCCTTCTCTCTATGCTCCATTCTATCGGCCTAAAGGACACTGTTCTTTCCTGGTTCTCTTCCTATCTTTCTGGCCGCTCATTCAGTGTATCATTTGCTGGCTCCACATCTTCTCCTCTTCCTCTCACTGCTGGGGTTCCTCAAGGTTCAGTCCTTGGCCCTCTTCTTTTTTCCCTTTGCACTGCCCCAATTGGAATGACCATCAGCAAATTTGGCTTTCAGTACCATCTTTATGCTGATGACACACAGCTATACACCTGATCCCCTGAGCTCACCCCCGCTGTACTACAGAACACAAGCGACTGCCTGACTGTGTCGCGGGCGGAGAAGGGGACGCTGCGCTCTCTCACTGCTCGGGTCCGGCTGCCGCTGCTGCTGCGGCCTCTGCTGCTCGGTGGCTCGAGCGATGGGCCGGATCCCGGGGACTCGAGCGGCGCTCCTCGCCCGTGAGTGAAAAGGGGTTTTGTTTTGGGGATTTATTGTCCGTGACGCCACCCACGGTTGTGGTGATTTTTGGTAACACCACCGCTGCTCTGTATGGGGATCCCGGAAGCGGTGACAGGGAGCAGCAGAGTTGTTAGTTCTCCCCTCCGTGGGTAGGGGTTGGTTGTCCCGGGGCCCAGTGATGGGGTGGAGGATGAGGGATGGCAGGCCAGGTGCGGGGCCTGGTGAGGTGCAGGGTCGCAGGGGCAGCGCTGTGCCTCACGGCACGGTGGTACTCACTCAGCCTGAGACGGTGACACAGTTCTCGGCAAAACACACGGCTGGAAAGATGCTTCCCACGGACGGCTGCTGTTGCTTTTCCCCGGTAGTTAACGGTGACTGTCTCTTTCCCTGCACCTTGTGTAACGTTGGTAGCGATGGGTTCCCACTGGTAACCCGCTTCCCGACTTGGATATGGGCCGGAGGAGCCCCTCTTTGCCCGCAGGCGCTGGCCCTGAGAAACTGGTGCCTTGGCGGTGGCGGTGTCTCTCTCATACGGTTGGACTGTTGCCTTCAATCGGGACTTGGCTGTTTGGAAACCCGGAGGTCCCCTACACTAACGGATTTGGCAAATTCACGGCGACTCCTAGCCTTGCCGGGATCCGAAAGGCCCCTGCCAATGGTGCTGGCTTCTCTTTGTATACCGGTCCGGTACCGCCGGGCCACCACCCGTCCACGGTCCTTTCGGCAACCTCCGATCAGCCTCCACTGCAGACGGTCACCGCCGTCTGCTAACCTTGCTGTCTCAGTCCGGGGCACACACCCGGACTAACTTCAGGCTTTCCAAAGACTGTCCCTTTTCTCCTCTCCACTCCTTTCCACTTCCTCCTCCAAACTCTAACTCTCCTCTCACTTCCCTAGCTTCACTCTAACTCCTGTGTTTTCCTTCCTCCAGGACTGTGAACTCCTTGGTGGGTGGAGACCAACCGCCTGGCTCCACCCCCTGGTGTGGACATCAGCCCCTGGGGAAGGCAACAAGGATTTCTGGTCTAGCTTAGGTGTACCTAACCGGGGTGTAGGGTGTGGTGATGTCATTACCTGTGACCCCTGGCTTGCCCAGGGCGTCACAACTGCAGTTTGCAATATCATGTCTGCTCTCTATCTAAAACTTAACCTTTCCAAAACTGAACTTCTTCTTTTTCCTCCGTCCTCCAACCTTCCTAAACCTGACATCTGCCTCTCTGTGTGTGGCACAACAATAACTCCTAGGCAGCAAGCCCGCTGTCTGGGTGTTATACTTGACACTGATCTCTCCTTCACCTCCCACATACAATCTCATGCCCGCACCTGCCGCTTGCACCTCAAGAACATCTCTAGAATCTGCCCCTTTCTCACAATGGAAACGACAAAAACCCTCACTGTGGCCCTGATCCACTCTCGCCTTGACTACTGTAACTCTTTATTAATTGGTCTCCCCCTAACTAGACTCTCTCCTCTACAGTCCATCCTTAATGCAGCAGCCAGGGTCACCTATCTGGCTAACCGCTACTCGGATGCCTCTGCTCTGTGCCAGTCATTGCACTGGCTGCCCATATATCATAGGATCCAATTCAAATTGCTTGTTCTCACCCACAAAGCTCTCCACAGTGCGGCACCCCCCTACATCTCCACCCTCCTCTCTTTCTATCACCCCACCCGTTCGCTACGCTCTGCAAACGACTTTCGACTAGCATTCACACTAATTTAAACCTCCCACTCCCGGATCCAAGACTTCTTCCGAGCTGCAGCAATTTTCATTGTCATTGTAAATAAGCACTTGTACCGTGCTCCACCCCCCCATATCCCATTGTAGATTGTAAGCTCTCACGAGCAGGGTTGTCTTTTCTTTTCCCTCTAAATATTGTATTTTCTATAACTGTTACTTGTTTGTATATGATCCTCCTGAATTGTAAAGCGCTGCGGAATATGTTGGCGCTATAGAAATAAAGATTATTATTATTTATTATTATCTCCTGTATCTATATTTCTACTGGTATGTCATATTATTACAACAACTGGACCCTCTCTTTGAATTAGATATTTTTTCTAACGCTTTGATCCTAGTTCATAGTATCATAGTATCATAGTTTTAAGGTTGAAGGGAGACTCTAAGTCCATCTAGTTCAACCCGTAGCCTAACATGTTGATCCAGAGGAAGGCAAAAAACCCCAATGTGGCAAACAAGTTCCAATGGGGAAAAAATTTCCTTCCTGACTCCACATCCGGCAATCAGACTAGTTCCCTGGATCGATACCCTGTCATAAAATCTAATATACATAACTGGTTATATTAAATTTTTCAAGAAAGGCATCCAGGCTCTGCTTAAATGTTAGTAGTGAATCACTCATTACAACATCATGCGGCAGAGAATTCCATAGTCTCACTGCTCGTACAGTAAAGAATCCTCGTCTGTGATTATGATTAAACCTTCTTTCCTCAAGACGTAGCGGATGCCCCCGTGTTCCAGTCGCAGGCCTAGGTGTAAATAGATCTTTGGAAAGGTCTCTGTACTGTCCCCTCATATATTTATACATTGTGATTAGATCTCCCCTAAGCCTTCGTTTTTCCAGACTAAATAACCCCAAGTTTAATAACCTGTCTTCGTATTGCAGCCCCCCCATTCCTCTAATAATCTTGGTCGCTCTTCTTTGCACCCTCTCCAGTTCAGCTATGTCCTTCTTATATATCGGTGACCAGAATTGTACACAGTATTCTACGTGCGGTCGCACTAGTGACTTGTACAGAGGTAGAACTATATTTTTTTCATGAACACTTATACCTCTTTTAATACATCCCATTATTTTATTAGCCCTGGCAGCAGCTGCCTGACACTGTCCACTAAAGTGAAGTTTACCATCCACCCATACACCCAAGTCTTTTTCTGTGTCTGTTTTCCCCAGTGTTCTACAATTAAGTACATAATCATAAATGTTATTTCCTCTACCCAAGTGCATGACCTTACATTTATCTACATTAAACTTCAATTGCCACTTCTCAGCCCAATCCTCCAATTTACATAAATCTCCCTGTAATATAAAATGATCCTCCTCTGTATTGATTACCCTGCAGAGTTTAGTATCATCTGCAAATATTGAAATTCTACTCCGCATGCCCCCAACAAGGTCATTTATAAATATGTTGAAAAGAAGCGGGCCCAATACTGACCCCTGTGGTACCCCACTATGAACTGAGACCCAGTCCGAGTACGTACCATTAATAACCACCCTTTGTTTCCTATCACTGAGCCAGTTTTTAACCCAGTTACACATATTTTCCCCTATCCCCATTATTCTCATTTTATGTACCAACCTTTTGTGTGGCACCGTATCAAAAGCTTTTGAAAAGTCCATATACACAACATCCACTGCATTTCCCTGGTCCAGGCTTGAACTTACCTCTTCATAGAAGCTGATCAAATTAGTTTGACAGGATCGATCCCTCATAAACCCATGTTGATACTCTGTCATAAGGTTATTTTTCTTGAGATACTCCAGTATAGCATCTCTCAAGAAACCCTCAAGGATTTTACCAACCGTAGAGGTTAAACTTACCGGCCTATAATTTCCCGGCTCAGTTTTTGTCCCCTTTTTGAATATTGGCACCACATTTGCTATGCGCCAGTCCTGCGGTACCGACCCTGTTATTAAGGAATCTGAGAAGATTAAAAATAATGGTCTATCTATCACAGAACTCAATTCCTGTAGTACTCTGGGGTGTATGCCATCCGGGCCCGGAGATTTGTCAACCTTAGTGATTTCGAGGCGGCGGCGTACTTCCTGCTGGGTTAAGCAGGTAATATTCAAGGGTGAATTTATGGCATCACTGGTCATGTCATCTGCCATGGCATTTTCTTGTATAAAAACCGTAGAAAAAAAGTCATTCAGCAGGTTGGCTTTACCCTCATCCCCTTCCACCATTTCACCAAGACTATTTTTAAGGGGGCCAACACTATCGCTTTTCAGTTTTTTACTGTTTATGTAGTTAAAGAATATTTTAGGATTATTTTTACTTTCTCTCGCAATGAGTCTCTCTGTCTCAAACTTAGCTAACTTAATTTGCTTTTTACATATTTTATTTAATTTTCTATAATTATATAATGCCTCATCACTACCTACCCTCTTTAATTCTTTTAAGGCTTTCTGTTTTTCTTTTATTGCTTCCCTTACAGCTCTATTTAGCCATAGGGGTTTCCTCCTATTTCTAGCATGTTTGTTCCCATAGGGTATATTTTCTGCACAAGCCCTATTCAGGATGCTCATAAAAGTTCACACCTGTCTATATCTTCTCCATCTTATGTGTATAGCTATCTTGCTGTGAAGCAGTCCAAATGTTTCTATTAGTTTTTATCTACTAATTCACCCCTGGTGTGATTCTGTGCCCTGTCTTCCTGTGACCCCCTCCCTTCTACTCACACCTGAGACATTTTCTATGCTTTTAGAGATGTATAAATTTGATGGTGCAGGTCTGTTATGAATCACACCAGACCAGGGTTATAACAGACATGCACAATCAAATTTATACATCTCTAAAGGCACAGAAAATGTCTCAGGTGTGAGAAGAAGGGAGGGGCCGCAGGAAGACATAGCACAGAATCACACCAGGGGTGAATTAGTAGATAGCAACTAATAGAAACATTTGGACTGCTTCACAGCAAGATAGCTATACACGTAAGATGGAGAAGATATAGACAGGTGTGGACTAGGATCAAAGAGTTAGAAAAAATATCCAATTCAAAGAGAGGGTCCAGTTGTTGTAACAAAATGACATACTAGTGAAAATATAGGTAGTCCAGGCGTAGAAAGAAAGCGGCAGCTCACTCGGGAAATGGCAAACAAAATTCCTTTATTCTGTTATCACAGACATACAGTCATATGAAAAAGTTTGGGCACCCCTATTAATGTTAACCTTTTATTTTTATAACAATTTGGGTTTTTGCAGCAGCTATTTCAGTTTCATATATCTAATAACTGATGGACTATTACTATATGGAGTAATATTTCTGGATTGAAATGAGGTTTATTGTACTAACAGAAAATGTGCAATCCACATTTAATCAAAATTTGACCGGTGCAAAAGTATGGGCACCTCAACATAAAAGTGACATTAATATTTTGTAGATCCTCCTTTTGCAAAAATCACAGCCTCTAGTCGCTTCCTGTAGCTTTTAATGAGTTCCTGGATCCTGGATGAAGGTATATTTGACCATTCCTGTTCACAAAACAATTCCAGTTCAGTTAAGTTTGATGGTCGCCGAGCATGGACCGCCCGCTTCACATCATCCCACAGATGTTCAATGATATTCAGGTCTGGGGACTGGGATGGCCATTCCAGAACATTGTAATAGTTCCTCTGCATGAATGCCTGAGTAGATTTGGAGCGGTGTTTTGGATCATTGTCTTGCTGAAATATCCATCCCCTGCGTAACTTCAACTTCATCACTGATTCTTGCACATTATTGTCAAGAATCTGCTGATACTGAGTTGAATCCATGCGACCCTCAACTTTAACAAGATTCCCGGTGCCGACATTGGCCACACAGCCCCAAAGCATGATGGAACCTCCACCAAATTTTACTGTGGGTAGCAAGTGCTTTTCTTGGAATGCCGTGTTTTTTTGCCTCCATGCATAATGCCTTTTTGTATGACCAAACAACTCAATCTTTGTTTCATCAGTCCACAGGACCTTCTTCCAAAATGTAACTGGCTTGTCCAAATGTGCTTTTGCATACCTCAGGCGACTCTGTTCGTGGCATGCTTGCAGAAACGGCTTCTTTCGCATCACTCTCCCATACAGCTTCTCCTTGTGCAACGTGCGCTGTATTGTTGACCGATGCACATTGACACCATCTGCAGCAAGATGATGCTGCAGGTCTTTGGAGGTGGTCTGTGGATTGTCCTTGACTGTTCTCACCATTCTTCTTCTCTGCCTTTCTGATATTTTTCTTGGCCTGCCACTTCTGGGCTTAACAAGAACTGTACCTGTGTTCTTCCATTTCCTTACTATGTTCCTCACAGTGAAAACTGACAGTTTAAATCTCTGAGACAACTTTTTGTCTCCTTCCCCTGAACAACTATGTTGAATAATCTTTGTTTTCAGATCATTTGAGTTGTTTTGAGGAGCCCATGATGCCACTCTCATAGGAGATTCAAATAACAGAGAAAAGTAGAGACGGGTTTTCATATGCCGCGCCAATGATCACTGTTCAGATGGTATGATTAATGTATCTTTATTTTGCACAGGTCTATGCATTTCAGGAGCTCAGCTCCCTTCCACAGGACCGTCAGGCACAAGAAAACATCAAAATCCGCGTCACCGGTTTTATTTTTCACGAGCTGAAAAAGATATAAAACGGTAAAACATGTAAAAACATCACAGACATTTTATAACGGTACTGCTTCCGCTCTTCTCCAACCCAAATATCCTGGCCCTGATGGTGCCCCTAAGAAGTGGGCAGCACCCCTTGCCCCAGTCCATCACCAGGATGCCCGAGCGAGTTCTGTCTCTTTCAGGGGACCCGCGTCCATGGGGAACCCCTGAACCCCTGGAGGATCGCCACCGGTTACGGTAGTGGCGGGCCTGGGCCATCCCTTTCCTCCAGGCCCATCCTCCCAAATCTGCCTCTCCGGAGGCGGCAACGGTATCAAGCCAAACATTTTTATTTACATGCCACTAAGTTTGTGGTTGCCCTGCAAGTTCTTGGACTTGTCCGTAGCAGTTTCTACGCATGGTTACAGGCAGTCCCTACGGGGACAACAGTTGCCGGCAACGGCTGGTTTAATCACGGTTCAATCAGGTAAACTTCTTCGGTTGATCATTTTCACTTATCATTCAAAAACTTTTAACAACAACGGTGCTCTCAATATATAAAGCCCCCCCCCCCTTTAAAGTGTAGTTTCCCTATACCGAAGTGGGGGTCTACCTAGGTTGGGACGAGTGGACCTCCGTGGTCCGGTGTCGGTGGTGACAGGCAGTGGGGCAGAGGGAACAATCAGATCCTCTTCCCTGCTATCGTGTGGGTCAGACGAGGCGTAGGGGAGCTGGGTACAGGTACATCCCTGGGCACTGGCTCGTGGTTGACCACTTCCATCACTTCCTCATCCACGGGTTGTGGGAACAGTATCACTGGAAGAATCACCGCGCCGTTCTGTGTAGGCCAGTCTGCTGGAAAATCACCCATCATGGTGTGGATTACCTCTTTTTCTTTCTCCGCTGGTCTGGGAACTGGAGCTTCATCCACTACCCTCAATGCTGGTGGGCACCTCTTCAGATGGTCTCGGGAAACCGTGGCCAAGGTCCCTCCTTGGTCACGGCTGATCTGGTAAGCCTTCCCATTCTCCCATCCTGTGGGATGTATTACATAAGGGGTTTGTTCCACATTGATCATCCACCTTGTGGGTCCTTCTTTTTCGCTTCAGCACTACATCTCCAGGCTGGAAAGGACCGGCAGACGCCTTCTTGTTGAAGCACTGCTCCTGTTGTCCCCGACTCCGGCACAAGTTGTTCTCAACATATTCCTGGACCTGTCGGTACTGCACCCTCCGCCGAGTGTCCCATTCAGCTGTCGAAGGGAGCGCTTCCGGGGCTTCCAACCCAATTTCCAAATCCACTGGTAGCCGGCCGGGGCAAGCCCTCATCAGGTATGCTGGAGTGCATTTCGTCGAGCTGGAAGGGATGTTGTTATACATATCGACAAGGTCAGGTAGCTTCTCCGGCCACAGGTTCTGCTCTTCTAGCGGCAACGTCCTGAGAAGGCCCAGGACCAGATGGTTCATCTTTTCACACATGCCGTTGGTTTGGGCATGGTAAGGTGTGGTCCGGATTTTCTTGCAGCCGTACAACTGGCAGAATTCTTGGAATACCTCCGCTTCAAAGGCCGGACCTTGGTCGTTAAGCACCTTCTCAGGGTAACCATGTGGTCGGCAGAAATAAGCCTGGAACGCTCTAGCGGCGGTACGGCCGGTTAGGTCTTTAACTGGGACAACCACCATGAACCTTGAATAGTGGTCTACAATGGTCAGAGCGTAGGTGTATCCACTTCGGCTGGGGGTGAGCTTTACATGGTCCAGGGCAACCAGCTCCAGCGGTTGATGCAAAATGATTGGGTGCAAAGGGGCCTTCTGGCTGGCCTCGTCCCTTCTTCTCAGTGCACAGGGACCACATTCTCGGCACCAGGCCTCTACAGACTCCCGCATCCCACTCCAATAGAATCGCTCCCTCAACAGCATCTCCAGCTTCATCCACCCGAAGTGCCCAGCACCATCATGGTATGCTTGCAGGACGGTGGGCACGTTAGCCTGGGGAATCACCAGCTGGCGGATCTTCTCATGGGTCTTCGGATTAATCAGCTCACGATACAACTTCCCCTGGGGTAGGTACAGCCGGGTCCGTTCTCGCCACAGGCGCTGGGCTTCGGCTGGGGCAGCAGGGTCTATCCCAGCAGAACCCTGTTCCACCAGGGTCTTGACCAGGCGGATAGCAGGTGCCTGGTCCTGAGCTTCCTGCCACTCCTGACTGGGCAGCGGGTCCAGGTTCACCCGTTGTTGATGGACATGCACCTTCTCAGTTAACGGCCGGTGAAACGCAGGCAACTCAATCTCTTCGAGGTCGTCATCCTCGGGCCCTTCTTCCGACAGGTGGGGCATTCGAGAGAGTGCATCAGCATTAACGTTGGCACGGCCAGCCCGATACTTGATGGTGAAATCGTAGTTGGCTAGCCTGGCCACCCACCACTGTTCCAACGCGCCCAGCTTAGCGGTGTCCACGTGGGTCAGCGGGTTATTGTCCGTGAAAGCGGTGAATTTGGCTGCTGCCAGATAATGGCGGAACCGCTCGGTGACAGCCCACACCAGTGCCAGGAGCTTAAGCTTGAAAGAGCTGTAGTTCTCAGGGTTCCTTTCAGTCGGTCGGAGTTTTCGGCTACCAAAAGCAATCACCTTCTCCCTTCCGTCTTGAACCTGGGATAGGACAGCCCCCAAGCCTACATTGCTGGCATCGGTGTAGAGGATGAATGGGTGGCTGTAAGCAGGGTACGCTAGGATTTCTTCTCCGGTCAGGGCCGCTCTCAGCTGGCGGAAGGATTCTTCATGCTTTTCTTCCCACACCAGTGGGGCTCCTAGGGGTCTACCACTTTGGTCTGTCCCACGAGGAGGTCTTGCATGGGGGCAGCCATCTTCGTGTACCCCTTGATGAAGCGACGGTAATACCACACCAGGCCCAGGAACTGCCTCACTTCCCTTACCGTGGTCGGTCTCGGCCAGTCTTGGATGGTGGTGATCTTCTCGGGGTCGGGGGCGACACCCTCCGCACCCACCACATGTCCAAGGTACTGCACTCTGGGCTTCAGCAGATGATACTTGGAGGGCTTCAACTTCATCTCATACTTAGCAAGGGACGCGAACACCTCGGCTAGGTGCTCCAGGTGGGCTTCATACGTCTGTGAGTACACAATCACATCATCCAAGTACAACAAGACGGTCTCGAAATTTAGGTGTCCCAGACAGCATTCCATCAGCCGTTGGAAGGTTCCGGGGGCATTGCACAGCCCAAACGGCATGCTGTTGAACTCGCAGAGTCCCATAAGAGTGGCGAAGGCAGTCTTCTCTCGGTCTTCTGGCGCCACGGCCACCTGCCAGTACCTGCTGGTGAGGTCAAGGGTGGAGAAGTAGTTAGCGGTTCTCAGCGCAGCCAGGGACTCTTCAATGCGGGGAAGAGGGTAAGCATCCTTATGCGTTATCTGGTTAATCTTCCGGTAATCCACACACATCCGCATGGTGCCATCCTTCTTCTTAACCAGCACCAACGGGGCGGCCCAGGGACTACAACTGTCCCTAATAACCCCTGCCTCCTTCATGTTCCTCAACATGTCTTTGGCGCATTGGTAGTGCGCAGGGGGAATAGGCCTGTATCTCTCCTTGATAGGGGGATGGGTACCGGTAGGGATGTGGTGTTGGACCCCTTTTATCTGCCCAAAATCTAGAGGGTGTTTGCTAAAAACTCGCTCATACTCCTGTACCACCCGGTATACCCCTTCTCTGTGGTGTGTGGGGGTATCATCAGTGCCGACGTGTAGCTCTCGACACCACTCGTCTAACTCCCCCAGGGATGGGTGAGGACTGGCAGCAGGCGGTGCGATCGGGGGGAACGGCTTCATGGATGGTGTGGGGATCTAGAGTGAGCAATTTGGCAAGGGTAGCGTACCCTTGTTTGTACCCTTGTTTGTACTTGTTTGTACCCTACTTGGGTCGATGGGAGTCCATCAGCGGCAATCAGTGTCATACTGGCATCTGGGGGGGCTAGTTCGTCCTTTCCCCAATACCGCTGATACAGTGTGTATGGTATGGTGGTTACCTGCGATCCAGTGTCCAGGAGGGCCATCAGCGGGATACCGTCCACTGCCACGGGGATGATGGGCCGGGCTCCGATGTACCGGTCCCACCAGTCGGGGGGGCCACTAGGTTCTACTCCTGAGGATTGGCCCGTGGCCCCAGGGGTTGCTCGTTTAACGGACACCGTCGGGAGTAGTGGCCGGGCTTGCTGCACCTGTAACAAATCGGAGGGCCATACTGTGAGTCATTGGCCTTTCTCCGCTGCATCCAGGGGACGTCCTCGGGGCTGTCGGCGAGCTGCATCTTCCCCGGGGGCTGGGACCTGGTTGGAGGCTGGAGTGCGGCGAGGATCTTGGCGAGGTCCCCATCCATGCGGCGGACTTGGGCAGCCAGTTCCTCCATCATTCCGCTTGGGGCTGCAGGTACCGGAGGTGTTGGGAGGACAGGGGCCACCATGACGGGAGCCGTCTCAGCTGGCCATGGGGCTGCCTCAGAGACTTCCGATGCTGGAGGCTGCAGAGCTTTAATGGCCCGTTCCTTTAACACGGCAAAGCCCACATCAGGGTGTTCCAGGGCCCATAGCCGGAGTTGCTTGCGGTCCTCTGAGGACCTCATCCCCTGTACAAACTGCTCCACTAGCATTTTGTTACTGTCTGCATCGTTGATGGCGTCTACCCGCTTCAGTGTGCGGAGGGCGGTTTGCAGACACAAGTCGTAGTCCAGAATGCTATCTGCGGGCCGTTGCCGGCATTGGTAAAACTGCATCCTCAGCTCGGCTTCGGTACGGGTCTCAAAGGCAGTCTGTAGCTTCTCAAAGATGGTGGCTACAGAGGACCGGTCCCCCTCGGCCCAGGTCTCCGCCTCCTGCTCAGCCGCGCCGGTTAGCTGCCCCAGCACTACCGCTGCACGTTGCTTATTAGTTAGGGGGTACAATTCCAGTAGCGGGCTAAGCTTCTTCCGGAAGACCTGCAACGCATCAGGTTTCCCATCGTACTGCGGCAGCCAGGTAGCTCCGGGCACATAGGGCAAGGAGAACGGCATCACCTGAGCGAGACCTGGGGCTACGGCACCTCCCGCCAGTGCGGCCTGGGCCTGGGTGGGCCCATTCCCGTCCGCGGGTGCCACTGCGACTGTGACCGCCGCTCCTCCAGTGGCATCTTGTTTCCGTCCCCCTTAGTCTTTTTCCGGCTCCTCCTCTACAGGGGCGGGGTTTTGGCTTTCGCGCCTCTACTACTCGGGAAGACGCTCGAGCGGGGACTTTTCGCGCCCAAAATGGCGGCTTCTGCAATTTTTCGGCCGAACACCTCCGGCGGTCACAAGGCGCACCTCTACCAGATGGCAGAGCGGTAAGATCCTGTTCGTGATGCCAAGTTGTTGCGGGCGGAGGAGGGGACGCTGCGCTCACCCACTGCTCGGGTCCGGCTGCTGCTACTGCTGCTGCTCGGTCGGTGGCTCGAGCGGTGGGCCGGATCCCGGGGACTCGAGCGGCGTTCCTCGCCCGTGAGTGAAAGGGGAGGGGGTGGTTTGGTTTAGGGATATTGTCCGTGACGCCACCCACGGTTGTGGTGAGGTTGTGACACCACCGCTGCTCTGGACGGGGATCCCGGGAGCGATGACAGGGAGCAGCTTGGATGTTGGTTCTCTCCTCTGTGGGTAGGGGGGTTGGTTGTCCCGGGACCCGGTGAGGGGTAGGGATAGATGGCAGGTGGGTTACGGGGCCTGGTGAGGTGCAGGGTCGCAAGGGCAGCGCTGTGCCGCACGGCACGGTGGTACTCACTTAGCCAGTAATTCACACGGAGTCTCTGGTCAAACAAACGGCTAGATGGATGGGTCCCACAGGCGACTGCGGTTGTTCTCCTCCCGGTAGGTTGATGGTGACTGACTTTCCCTGCACCTGTGTTGTGTTACGGTTCCAATGGCTTCCCACCGGTAACCCGCTCCCCAGCTTGGATGGATGCTGAAGGAGCCCCTTTTGCCCGCAGGCTCTGGCCCTGGGAACTGTAGCCTTGGCAGTGACTGTGTTTCCCTTTACGGTGTGAGCTGTTGGCTTCAATCGGGTCCTGACTGCTGGGAAACCCCGGAGGTTCCCTTCACTAACGGATTTGACCAGTTTTACGGCAACTCCTAGCCTGGTCGGGGTCCGTAAGCCCTGCCGGATGGTGCTGGCTTCTCTTTGCTCTCCGATCCGGTACCGTCGGGCCACCGCCCGTCCACGGTCCTTATGGTTCACTCCAATTAGCCTCTCCTGCAGATGGTCACCACCGTCTGCCAACCTTGCTATACCGTCCGGGCCACACACCCGGACGACGTCAGACTGCTCCTCTACCACTTCACTTCCTCCAACTCCTCAACTGAAACCTAATCTCATCTGACTCCTTTTCCCGCCTCCAGGACTGTGAACTCCTCGTTGGGCGGGACCAACCGCATGGGCCACCCCCTGGTGTGGACATCAGCCCCTGGAGGAAGGCAACAAGGATTTTTGTGTTTGACTTCGGTGTGCCTAACCGGGGTGTAGGGTGTGTTGGTCTAGTTCTGTGATGACCTGGCTTGTCCAGGGCACCACACACACACTGGCACTACCTCAGTGACGTCCCCACCGACAGCGCGACTCCCTTCAGTTTCTGCGTGGAGCTTACAGTGAGCAGCGGTGTTCTACGGCCGCTCCCGTCAGCTTCATGTAGCAGAGCTGGATGCGTCGTGGGACTTCGTGAATTACGCCGGACCTGGAGGGGTATTTGGGGATTTTAATAAAGTGGTGAAAGACGGTGGTTTTTTTGTCTTTTATTCCAAATAAAGTATTTTTTTTAGGTGTATGTTTATTTACTTTCACTTACAGGTTAATCATTGTAGGTATCTCTGGGAGACACCTGCAATGATTAACCTAGGACTTAGTGGCAGCTATAGGCTTCCATTAACTCCTTATTACCCCGATTGCCATCGCACCAGGGAAATTCGGGATGAGCCGGGTAGAGTCCCGGGACAGTCGCATCTAATGGATGTGGCAATTCCGGGCGGCTGAGGCTGATATTTTTAGGCTGGGGGGCTCCCCATAACGTGGGGCTTCCCATCCTGAGAATGCCAGCCTTCAGCCATGTGGCTTTATCTTGGCTGGTATCAAAATTAGGGGGGACCGCACGCCGTTTTTTTTTTCATTTATTTATTTATTGTACTGCACGATATAGACCCGCCCACCGGTGGCTGTGATTGGTTGCAGTGAGACAGCTGTCACTCAGCGTGGGGGCATGTCTGACTGCAAACAATCATAGGCGCCGGTGGGCGGGGGAAGCAGGGAAAACGAGATGGAATAATGAGCGGCCGGCATTTTCAAAAGCAGGAGAAGCCGCCAGAGCAGTGTGACAGCCGTGCAGCGCCACGACAGTGATCAGTGAGTATGAGAGAGGGTGGGAGAGGGGGGAGAGAGACCAGGAGTGATTTTAAACGATTTAGATCGTTCTGCTGGACATGCTGAGCATGCACAGTAGAACGTGACGGGATCCGTCAGCGGATTCCGCCGCTTAGTGCATTGCGGCGGAATCCGCCCCCATAGACAATCATTAGACACCTTGACGGATTCTAACGGAATCCGTCAAGGTGCGATATTTTAACAAAAAAGAATTTTAAATTTCAGCCTACCGTCATATCCATAATACTCCTCAGTTCCTGATGCACGGAAACAACCAGGGCTTGGACTCCCGGAGGTAAGTAGCTTCAGACACCATAAGAAAATAATCCAGCACCAGAGAAAAAAGGCTTCATCATAAATTAAAATTTAACTTTTATTGGATCCCATATGAAAATCCATAGACAGATGTATTAAAATTCTAGGAAAACTGACATGTTTCGGATCTAATAAATTTGATCCTTACTCATAGTAACTATGAGTAAGGATCAATTTGTTAGATCCGAAACATGTCAGGTTTCCTAGAATTTTAATACATCTGGCTATGGATTTTAATATGGGATCCAATAAAAGTCAAATTTTAATTTATGATGAAGCCTTTTTTCCCTGGTGCTGGATTATTGTCTTATGGTGCTTGAAGCGATATTTTAACGACCCAAAAGACGCTACATGCAGCATTCCCTCCGCCCGATGCTGCGTCAAATTAACGGATGCAACGCAGACACTTGCGTTACAGTGCGTCGTCAATACAAGTCTATGGAGAATAGCGCAGTCCGTTAACGGACTGCGCTATTCTCCATAGCGGCGGATTGCGCTGAACGCAAGTGTGAAAGTACCCTCACTCTTTGATCCTAGTTCACACCTGTCTATATCTTCTCCATCTTAGGCCCCCTTCACACGTCCGTGAAAAAACACGCACGTGTGTTTCGTCTGTTTTTCGGGTCCGTTTTCCATTTTTGTGTCCGTTTTTATGGTCCGTGTGGCATCTGTGTGAACTGCGTATGCTAGCCGTGTGTGCGTGTGGAATAGCCGTGTGTGCACGTGAAACTTAACTGACGTGTGTGTGTGTGTTGTCCGTGTGAAATGTCCGTGTGTGATGTAAAATGTCGTTGATACATGCCGGCTGACAGCAGACAGAGTCGCGCGCTGAGAATGAACTCGGGTGAACTTCACCCGACTTCATCCTCATACCGCGGCTCTGTCTGTGCCGCGTCCTGATTAGCGGTCACCCGTGACGGACTCACCGGTGACCGCTAATCCCCTGAGTGACTGAATGGAGTACCCCTCTCTCATACTCACCTTTCCCCGATCTCCGGCGCGGCGCTGCACGGCTCTAAACTCAAGCGGCTTTTCCTCTTTTGAAAAAGCCGGCCGCTCATTAAACAATCTCGTATTCCCTGCTTTCCCCGCCCACCGGCAAATATGATTGGTTGCAGTGAGACACGCCCACACGCTGAGTGACAGCTGTCTAACTGCAACCAATCACAGCCGCCGGTGGGCGTGTCACTATGGAGCAGAGAAATAAATAAATAAATAATTTAAAAAAATGGCGTGCGGTCCTCCCCAATTTTAATACCAGCCAGATAAAGCCATACGGCTGAAGGCTGGTATTCTCAGGATGGGGAGCTCTACATTATGGGGAGCCCCCCAGCCTAACAATATCAGTCAGCAGCCGCCTAGAATGGCCGCATACATTAGATGCGACAGTTCTGGAACTGTACCCGGCTCTTCCCGATTTGCCCTGGTGCGTTGGCAAATCGGGGTAATAAGGAGTTATTGGCAGCCCATAGCTGCCAATAAGTCCTAGATTAATCATGTCAGGCGTCTCCACGAGATACCCTCCATGATTAATCTGTAAGTGACAGTAAATAAACACACACACCCGAAAAAATCCTTTATTAGAAATAAAAAACACTAACAAATTCCCTGGTTCAACAATTTAATAAGCCCCAAAAAGCCCCCCATGTCCGGCGTAATCCAGGATGGTCCAGCGTCGCTTCCAGCTCTGCTGCATGGAGGTGACCGGAGCTGCAGAATACACCGCCGCTCCTGTCACCTCCACGCAGCAAATGAGGTGAGTAGTGCGATCAGCTGAGCTGTCACTGAGGTTACCCGCGGCCACCGCTGCATCCACCGCTGGATCCAGGTAACCTCAGTGACAGCTCAGCTGATTGTGCGGCTGTCTTCATTTGCTGCGTGGAGGTGACAGAAGCGGCGGTGTCTGCTGCTGCTCCGGTCACCTCCATGCAGCAGAGCTGGAAGCGACGCTGCAGCATCCTGGATTACGCCGGACATGGAGGGCTTTTTGGGGCTTATTAAATTGTTGAACCAGGGAATTTGTTAGTGTTTTTTATTTCTAATAAATGATTTTTTCTGGTGTGTGTGTGTTTATTTTCTGTCACTTACAGATTAATCATGGAGGGTATCTCTTGGAGACGCCTGACATGATTAATCTAGGACTTATTGGCAGCTATGGGCTTCCAATAACTCCTTATTACCCCGATTTGCCAACGCACCAGGGCAAATCGGGAAGAGCCGGGTACAGCCCCAGAACTGTCGCATCTAATGTATGCGGCAATTCTGGGCGGCTGCTGACTGATATTGTTCGGCTGGGGGGCTCCCCATAACGTGGGGCTCCCCATCCTGAGAATACCAGCCTGCAGCTGTATGGCTTTATCTGGCTGGTATTAAAATTGGGGGGAACCGCACGCCGTTTTTTTTAATTATTTATTTATTTATTTCTCTGCTCCATAGTGACACGCCCACCGACGGCTGTGATTGGTTGCAGTTAGACAGCTGTCACTCAGCGTGTGGGCGTGTCTCACTGCAACCAATCATATTTGCCGGTGGGCGGGGAAAGCAGGGAATACGAGATTGTTTAATGAGCGGCCGGCTTTTTCAAAAGAGGAAAAGCCGCCGGAGTTTAGAGAACAGCCGTGCAGCGCCGCGCCGGAGATCGGGGAACGGTGAGTATGAGAGAGGGGGGGAAACTGACCGACAGACAGCGAGAGGGACAGATAACACAGAGAGACCGACCGACAGACATAGAGAGAGACCGACCGACCGACGGACTGAGCGAGAGAACGAAACAGAAAAAGAAAAAAGACCGACATCACATGAAAAAAGCAAAAAACGTACAGGGAGCAAACAGAGATGCGTCCGTGTCACTCGGATGTGCGCACAGACCCATTGACTTTCATTGGGTCCGTGCTGCGTGTTGCGTGCTGAAAACGGACATGCATCCGTGCAAAATGGAGACACAAACGTAGCACGCACACGGACCCACGGACCATAATGAAAAACGCACATGTGTCCTCAAACAGTAAATAACATTGGTGCACGTTTGGCCGTGTCTCCGGTATATACGGAAACGGACCAAACACGGACGTGTATCACGGACGTGTGAAGGGGGCCTTATGTGCATAGCTGTCTTGCTGTGAAGAAGTCCAAATGTTTCTATTAAGGGGGTTTTACACGCAACGACATCGCTAACGAGATGTCGTTGGGGTCACGGAATTCGTGACGCACATCAGGCCTTGTTAGCGTTGTTGTTGCATGTGAAACGTACAAACGACCGCTAACGATCAAAATTACTCACCTTATCACTGATCGTTGACACGTCGTTCTAATCCCAAATATTGTTGCTGTTGCATGACGCAGGTTGTTCGTTGTTCCTGAGGCAGCACACATAGCTACGTGTGACACCGCAGGAACGAGGAACAACACTGTACCTGCGTCCTCCGGCAACGAGATGGGCGTGTCTTTCCTTCAGCTGCTCTCCGCCTGTCCGCTTCTATTGGATGGCTGCTGTGTGACGTCGCTGTGATGCCGCACGAATCGTCCGCTTAGAAAGGAAACAGTTCGCCGGCCACAGCGACGTTGCTAGGCAGATAAGTACGTGTGACGGGGCCTAGCGATATTATGCGCCATGGGCAGCGATTTGCCCGTGACGCACAACAGGCGGGGGCGGGTGCTTTCACCAGCGACATCGGTGGCCTTTAGTTTCTATCTACTAATTCCCCCCTGGTGTGATTCTGTGTCCTGTCTTCCGGCGACCACCCCTCCCTTCTACTCACACCGGAGACATTATGTATGCCTTTAGAGATGTATAATTTTGATGGTGCAGGTCTGTTATGACCCTGGTCTGGTGTGATTTCATAAGTGGGATTTATTAAGTGAGCGTCAGAAAAATACCTGAAATTTCACAGAAGTGACCAGAAGGTGAGATTTAACTCTCTTTACCTGTGTTTGCCACTGTCATTGTTTGTTTTTTCTAAATTTTAAACCTCACTCTCACCATGTTTACCTATGCCCTCACAGTCTTTGCTCCACTCCTCCTCACTCTCCTTCACTATCATCAAACCCTAGCACTCTCCAAAGAAATAATTATCTCTCCTTCCCTCCTGCCTTCTCATCTGTCCTCATCTGCTCACCTGCTCCTAAACCTCAGATCGCTCCTAATAACACGCTAACCATGCCGTCTATTCTCCTTCTCCCACCTGCTCTCCCTTTCTCTACTTCTTCTCACTGCTGGTGACATATCTCCCAATCCTGGACCCCCACAGATAGTACACCCCTTTTTAACACCCACTTATCACTCCCCACCAACTAGTAACTACCGCAACCGCTCCAATGAAAATCCATTCCCCTCTCACCCACACCGCCACTCCCTTTCTCAGGAGCACTCTAGAATGCCCATTCTGTCTGTAATAAACTGCACGTTATTCACAATCTCTTTACCTCTAGCAATATATCCTTTCTCGGCCTCACCAAAACATGGCTTACACCCTGCAACACTGCCTCCCCTGCTGCCCTGTGCTACGATGGCCTTCATTTCACCCACACTCCTCGCTCTGGCAATAGACAGGGAGGAAGAGTGGGTCTCCTTCTTTCTAACAACTGCAGCTTGAACCCAATCCCAACTCTACCCTCCCTTGTCCTCCCTTCTTTTGAAGTGCACTTTGTCCGAATCTATTCACCATCCAACCTTCAAGTGGCCATCATGTACAGGCTCCGGGCCCTACCACTGTCTTCATCGCTTCATCGACCAGTTCTCTGCCTGGCTTCTACACTTTCTCTCTGCTGACATTCCCACTATCATCATGGGTGACTTCAACATCCCCACTGACACTTGCCAGTTGGCAGCCTCCAAACTCCTGTCCCTCACATCATCTTTAGGTCTAACTCAGTGGTCCGCCTCTGCCACCCATAAAGATGGACACACACTAGACCTTATCTTTACCCGTCTCTTTTCCCTAGTTCCCTATATGAACTCACAACATCCCCTCTCCCCCCTATCTGACCACCATCTACTGACCTTTTCAGCCCTGTCCTCCTCACCTGCACCCCCTGTTCAGTACCTAACATACCCCTGCAGTAACCTTGCACACCTCAACATGCACACCCTCTCTGACTCTATCCGTCAACTGTCCTCCATATCTTCATTCAATGACACAGTCAGTGCCACTATTTTCTACAACACCACTCTCACATCAGATATTGATTTAGTAGCTCCCCTTGTGCATGGCAGAGTGAGATGAATCAATAGACAGCCCTGGCACAACAGCCTCACTTAAAAACTTCGGCAAGTGTCTAGAGCTGCCGAGCGGCAGTGTAAGAAAACGCACTCCCAGGACGATTTCACCACATTCAAAAATGCAATTCATACATTTCGTTCAGCCCTCACCTCTGCTAAACAGGATTACTTCAGAATTCTCATATCCTCTTTAACACACAACCCCAAACAGTTATTCAATACTTTCAACTCCCTCCTTTTCCCACCACTGCCCACTCCTCTTCTCTCATTTCCGCCGAAGACTTTGACACTTCAAAGAAAAAATCGACCAAACCAGGAAGGTCTTTTCTGCTCAACCACCACAACCCCTTCATATAACAGACTACTGCCCCTCCCCCATAAACTTCCTCCCCACCATCACCGAAAGAGAGCTTGCACATCTTCTCTCAAAAGCGTACCTCACCACCCGCGCACTTGACCCCATCCCCTCCCACCTCCTCCCCAACCTCACCACTATCCTTATTCCAGCCTTAACCCATCTTTTCAACCTATCTTTAACGACTAGTACCTTCCCTTCTGCCTTTAAATACGCAACAGTCACACCTATCCTAAAGAAACCTTCCCTCGATCCAACCTCTACTACCAGCTATCGACCCATATCACTACTCCCGTTCGCCTCAAAACTCCTGTAACAGCAAGTCCATGCTGAACTTTCCTTCCACTTCTCATCTAACTCTCTTTGACAATCTACAGTCCGGCTTCCGTCCATATCATTCTACCGAAACTGCCCTAACTATAATCACAAACGACTTACTTACTGCCAAAGCTAACAATCACTTCTCCATACTCCTACTTCTAGACCTGTCCTCAGCCTTTGACACTGTCAATCACTCCCTCCTATTACAGATCCTCTCTTCCCTTGGTGTGAGAGACCTGTCCCTCTCTTGGATCTCTTCATACCTTTCCAACCGCACTTTTAGTGTCTCCCACTCTTGCGCAACCTCTTCATCCCGCCCTCTCTCTGTTGGCGTCTCTCAAGGCTCTGTCCTGGGACCCTTACTTTTTTCTATCTATACATTTGGCCTGGGACAACTCAAAGTCCCATGGCTTCCAGTACCACCTATATGCTGACGACACTCAGATCTACCTCTCTGACCCAGATGTCACATCTCTGCTGTCCAGAATCCCGGAGTGCCTATCTGCTATATCCTCATTCTTCTCCCCTCACTTCGTAAAGCTCAATGTGGACAAAACTGAACTAATCAACTTTCCTCCATCTCACTTATACTCTCTACCTGATCTATCTATTACAATAAATAACATCACGCTCTCCCCAGTACCCAAAGTTCGGTGCCTCAGAGTGACCTATGACTCTGCCTTATCCTTCATACCACGCATACAATCCCTCACCACCTCTTCAACTCAAAAATATTTCCAGAATCCGTCCTTTCTTCAATTGGCAATCTACAAAAATGCTAGTGCATGCCTTCATAATCTCCCGCCTTGATTACTGCAACATCCTCCTCTGTGGCCTCAATGGTAACACGCTTGCCCCTCTCCAGTCCATCCTTAATTCTGCTGCCCGACTAATCTACCTTCCCTCCTCAATACCACCCCGCTTCTCCCCTCTGCAAGTCCCTCCACTGGCTCCCACTTTTCCACCATATCCAATTCAAACTACTAACACTGACCTGCAAAGCCATCCGGAATCTGTCTCCTCCATACATCTCTGAACTAATCTCTTGCTACACTCCAAAACGTAATCTCCGGTCCTTGCAAGATCTCCGTCTCTTCCGCTCTCATTCGCGCCTCATGCAACTGTCGCGGGCGGAGGAGAGGACTCTTGCGCTCTCCCACTGCTCGGGTCCGGCTGCTGCTGCTGCTCGGTGGTGGCGCGAGCGGTGGGCCGGATCCCGGGGACTCGAGCGGCACTCCTCGCCCCTGTGAGTGAAAAGGGGGAATTGATTGTGGGGATTTGATATTGTCCGTGACGCCACCCACGGTTGTGGTGAGATTGGTGATGTGACGCCCTGGGCAAGCCAGGGGTCACAGGTCATGACACCACTAGAGATGAGCGAACCGGTCCCGGTTCGGCTCGAGGTCGGCTCGCCGAACGGAGGTCCCGTTCGAGTTCGGCTCGTCGAACGTTCGACGAACCGAACTCGAACTGCATAGGAAACAATGGCAGGCAATCACAAACACATAAAAACACCTAGAAAACACCCTCAAAGGTCTCCAAAAGGTGACAAACAACTCAAACACATGGGAAAGTGACAAGGACATATACTCATGCGAAAACAAAACAGCTGGACAAGGAAAAAGAGGAGGACACACAGATATATGAGTATATGCAAGGAAACATCGATTCCATTATTGTGCAACTTGAGCCCTGCTCATTTTAGGCTTCCAATCTGGATAAATTGCCTGAGCTCGCCACGTACGCCTTGGGGATCTTGTCGTGTCCTGCAGCCAGCGTTCTCTCGGAACCTGTTTTCAGTGCTGCTGGGGGTCTGCTGGCAGATAAGCACACGCGTCTGTCCACTGACAATGTGGACATGGCTCTCAGAGGACTTTTCTTCCCCTGGGTCAGCCAGGGGACGGGAAAGGCACGCGTATTTTTGAGAGTGCTTCATGCAAAGCATCTGTTTCTTATTCAAAAGGGGGGTCAACCCATGCCAGTCAAGTGGGGTGTGTGTGGCCCAGTTAGTGGCAACGAGGGAGACTGTGGTTGGAGTCCCCTCGCTGTGTTTCTAAAAGAACCAAGATGAACAAGTCATGGCTCTCAGAGGACTTTTCTTCCCCTGGGTCAGCCAGGGGACGGGAAAGGCACGCGTATTTTTGAGAGTGCTTCATGCAAAGCATCTTTTTCATCTTGAAAATTGGGTCAACTGATGCCAGTCAAGTGGGGTGTGTGTGGCCCAATTAGTGGCAACGAGGGAGACTGTGGTTGGAGTCCCCTCGCTGTGTTTCTAAAAGAACCAAGATGAACAAGTCATGGCTCTCAGAGGACTTTTCTTCCCCTGGGTCAGCCAGGGGACGGGAAAGGCACGCGTATTTTTGAGAGTGCTTCATGCAAAGCATCTGTTTCTTATTCAAAAGGGGGGTCAACCCATGCCAGTCAAGTGGGGTGTGTGTGGCCCAGTTAGTGGCAACGAGGGAGACTGTGGTTGGAGTCCCCTCGCTGTGTTTCTAAAAGAACCAAGATGAACAAGTCATGGCTCTCAGAGGACTTTTCTTCCCCTGGGTCAGCCAGGGGATGGGAAAGGCACGCGTATTTTTGAGAGTGCTTCATGCAAAGCATCTTTTTCATCTTGAAAATTGGGTCAACTGATGCCAGTCAAGTGGGGTGTGTGTGGCCCAGTTAGTGGCAACGAGGGAGACTGTGGTTAGAGTCCCCTCGCTGTGTTTCTAAAAGAACCAAGATGAACAAGTCATGGCTCTCAGAGGACTTTTCTTCCCCTGGGTCAGCCAGGGGACGGGAAAGGCACGCGTATTTTTGAGAGTGCTTCATGCAAAGCATCTTTTTCATCTTGAAAATTGGGTCAACTGATGCCACTTTTAGTGTCTACCACTCTTGCGCAACCTCTTCATCCCGCCCTCTCTCTGTTGGCATCTCTCAAGGCTCTGTCCTGGGACCCTTACTTTTTTCTATCTATACATTTGGCCTGGGACAACTCAAAGTCCCATGGCTTCCAGTACCACCTATATGCTGACGACACTCAGATCTACCTCTCTGACCCAGATGTCACATCTCTGCTGTCCAGAATCCCGGAGTGCCTATCTGCTATATCCTCATTCTTCTCCCCTCACTTCGTAAAGCTCAATGTGGACAAAACTGAACTAATCAACTTTCCTCCATCTCACTTATACTCTCTACCTGATCTATCTATTACAATAAATAACATCACGCTCTCCCCAGTACCCAAAGTTCGGTGCCTCAGAGTGACCTATGACTCTGCCTTATCCTTCATACCACGCATACAATCCCTCACCACCTCTTCAACTCAAAAATATTTCCAGAATCCGTCCTTTCTTCAATTGGCAATCTACAAAAATGCTAGTGCATGCCTTCATAATCTCCCGCCTTGATTACTGCAACATCCTCCTCTGTGGCCTCAATGGTAACACGCTTGCCCCTCTCCAGTCCATCCTTAATTCTGCTGCCCGACTAATCTACCTTCCCTCCTCAATACCACCCCGCTTCTCCCCTCTGCAAGTCCCTCCACTGGCTCCCACTTTTCCACCATATCCAATTCAAACTACTAACACTGACCTGCAAAGCCATCCGGAATCTGTCTCCTCCATACATCTCTGAACTAATCTCTTGCTACACTCCAAAACGTAATCTCCGGTCCTTGCAAGATCTCCGTCTCTTCCTCTCTCATTCGCGCCTCATGCAACTGTCGCGGGCGGAGGAGAGGACTCTTGCGCTCTCCCACTGCTCGGGTCCGGCTGCTGCTGCTGCTCGGTGGTGGCGCGAGCGGTGGGCCGGATCCCGGGGACTCGAGCGGCACTCCTCGCCCCTGTGAGTGAAAAGGGGGAATTGATTGTGGGGATTTGATATTGTCCGTGACGCCACCCACGGTTGTGGTGAGATTGGTGATGTGACGCCCTGGGCAAGCCAGGGGTCACAGGTCATGACACCACTAGAGATGAGCGAACCGGTCCCGGTTCGGCTCGAGGTCGGCTCGCCGAACGGAGGTCCCGTTCGAGTTCGGCTCGTCGAACGTTCGACGAACCGAACTCGAACTGCATAGGAAACAATGGCAGGCAATCACAAACACATAAAAACACCTAGAAAACACCCTCAAAGGTGTCCAAAAGGTGACAAACAACTCAAACACATGGGAAAGTGACAAGGACATATACTCATGCGAAAACAAAACAGCTGGACAAGGAAAAAGAGGAGGACACACAGATATATGAGTATATGCAAGGAAACATCGATTCCATTATTGTGCAACTTGAGCCCTGCTCATTTTAGGCTTCCAATCTGGATAAATTGCCTGAGCTCGCCACGTACGCCTTGGGGATCTTGTCGTGTCCTGCAGCCAGCGTTCTCTCGGAACCTGTTTTCAGTGCTGCTGGGGGTCTGCTGGCAGATAAGCACACGCGTCTGTCCACTGACAATGTGGACATGGCTCTCAGAGGACTTTTCTTCCCCTGGGTCAGCCAGGGGACGGGAAAGGCACGCGTATTTTTGAGAGTGCTTCATGCAAAGCATCTGTTTCTTATTCAAAAGGGGGGTCAACCCATGCCAGTCAAGTGGGGTGTGTGTGGCCCAGTTAGTGGCAACGAGGGAGACTGTGGTTGGAGTCCCCTCGCTGTGTTTCTAAAAGAACCAAGATGAACAAGTCATGGCTCTCAGAGGACTTTTCTTCCCCTGGGTCAGCCAGGGGACGGGAAAGGCACGCGTATTTTTGAGAGTGCTTCATGCAAAGCATCTTTTTCATCTTGAAAATTGGGTCAACTGATGCCAGTCAAGTGGGGTGTGTGTGGCCCAATTAGTGGCAACGAGGGAGACTGTGGTTGGAGTCCCCTCGCTGTGTTTCTAAAAGAACCAAGATGAACAAGTCATGGCTCTCAGAGGACTTTTCTTCCCCTGGGTCAGCCAGGGGACGGGAAAGGCACGCGTATTTTTGAGAGTGCTTCATGCAAAGCATCTGTTTCTTATTCAAAAGGGGGGTCAACCCATGCCAGTCAAGTGGGGTGTGTGTGGCCCAGTTAGTGGCAACGAGGGAGACTGTGGTTGGAGTCCCCTCGCTGTGTTTCTAAAAGAACCAAGATGAACAAGTCATGGCTCTCAGAGGACTTTTCTTCCCCTGGGTCAGCCAGGGGATGGGAAAGGCACGCGTATTTTTGAGAGTGCTTCATGCAAAGCATCTTTTTCATCTTGAAAATTGGGTCAACTGATGCCAGTCAAGTGGGGTGTGTGTGGCCCAGTTAGTGGCAACGAGGGAGACTGTGGTTGGAGTCCCCTCGCTGTGTTTCTAAAAGAACCAAGATGAACAAGTCATGGCTCTCAGAGGACTTTTCTTCCCCTGGGTCAGCCAGGGGACGGGAAAGGCACGCGTATTTTTGAGAGTGCTTCATGCAAAGCATCTGTTTCTTATTCTAAAGGGGGGTCAACCCATGCCAGTCAAGTGGGGTGTGTGTGGCCCAGTTAGTGGCAACGAGGGAGACTATGGTTGGAGTCCCCTCGCTGTGTTTCTAAAAGAACCAAGATGAACAAGTCATGGCTCTCAGAGGACTTTTCTTCCCCTGGGTCAGCCAGGGGACGGGAAAGGCACGCGTATTTTTGAGAGTGCTTCATGCAAAGCATCTGTTTCTTATTCAAAAGGGGGGTCAACCCATGCCAGTCAAGTGGGGTGTGTGTGGCCCAGTTAGTGGCAACGAGGGAGACTGTGGTTGGAGTCCCCTCGCTGTGTTTCTAAAAGAACCAAGATGAACAAGTCATGGCTCTCAGAGGACTTTTCTTCCCCTGGGTCAGCCAGGGGACGGGAAAGGCATGCGTATTTTTGAGAGTGCTTCATGCAAAGCATCTGTTTCTTATTCAAAAGGGGGGTCAACCCATGCCAGTCAAGTGGGGTGTGTGTGGCCCAGTTAGTGGCAACGAGGGAGACTGTGGTTGGAGTCCCCTCGCTGTGTTTCTAAAAGAACCAAGATGAACAAGTCATGGCTCTCAGAGGACTTTTCTTCCCCTGGGTCAGCCAGGGGACGGGAAAGGCACGCGTATTTTTGAGAGTGCTTCATGCAAAGCATCTTTTTCATCTTGAAAATTGGGTCAACTGATGCCAGTCAAGTGGGGTGTGTGTGGTACAATTAGTGGCAACGAGGGAGACTGTGGTTGGAGTCCCCTCGCTGTGTTTCTAAAATAACCAAGATGAACAAGTCATGGCTCTCAGAGGACTTTTCTTCCCCTGGGTCAGCCAGGGGACGGGAAAGGCACGCGTATTTTTGAGAGTGCTTCATGCAAAGCATCTTTTTCATCTTGAAAATTGGGTCAACTGATGCCACTTTTAGTGTCTACCACTCTTGCGCAACCTCTTCATCCCGCCCTCTCTCTGTTGGCATCTCTCAAGGCTCTGTCCTGGGACCCTTACTTTTTTCTATCTATACATTTGGCCTGGGACAACTCAAAGTCCCATGGCTTCCAGTACCACCTATATGCTGACGACACTCAGATCTACCTCTCTGACCCAGATGTCACATCTCTGCTGTCCAGAATCCCGGAGTGCCTATCTGCTATATCCTCATTCTTCTCCCCTCACTTCGTAAAGCTCAATGTGGACAAAACTGAACTAATCAACTTTCCTCCATCTCACTTATACTCTCTACCTGATCTATCTATTACAATAAATAACATCACGCTCTCCCCAGTACCCAAAGTTCGGTGCCTCAGAGTGACCTATGACTCTGCCTTATCCTTCATACCACGCATACAATCCCTCACCACCTCTTCAACTCAAAAATATTTCCAGAATCCGTCCTTTCTTCAATTGGCAATCTACAAAAATGCTAGTGCATGCCTTCATAATCTCCCGCCTTGATTACTGCAACATCCTCCTCTGTGGCCTCAATGGTAACACGCTTGCCCCTCTCCAGTCCATCCTTAATTCTGCTGCCCGACTGATCTACCTTCCCTCCTCAATACCACCCCGCTTCTCCCCTCTGCAAGTCCCTCCACTGGCTCCCACTTTTCCACCGTATCCAATTCAAACTACTAACACTGACCTGCAAAGCCATCCGGAATCTGTCTCCTCCATACATCTCTGAACTAATCTCTTGCTACACTCCAAAACGTAATCTCCGGTCCTTGCAAGATCTCCGTCTCTTCCTCTCTCATTCGCGCCTCATGCAACTGTCGCGGGCGGAGGAGAGGACTCTTGCGCTCTCCCACTGCTCGGGTCCGGCTGCTGCTGCTGCTGCTCGGTGGTGGCGCGAGCGGTGGGCCGGATCCCGGGGACTCAAGCGGCACTCCTCGCCCGTGAGTGAAAAGGGGGAATTGATTGTGGGGATTTGATATTGTCCGTGACGCCACCCACGGTTGTGGTGAGATTGGTGATGTGACGCCCTGGGCAAGCCAGGGGTCACAGGTCATGACACCACTAGAGATGAGCGAACCGGTCCCGGTTCGGCTCGAGGTCGGCTCGCCGAACGGAGGTCCCGTTCGAGTTCGGCTCGTCGAACGTTCGACGAACCGAACTCGAACTGCATAGGAAACAATGGCAGGCAATCACAAACACATAAAAACACCTAGAAAACACCCTCAAAGGTGTCCAAAAGGTGACAAACAACTCAAACACATGGGAAAGTGACAAGGACATATACTCATGCGAAAACAAAACAGCTGGACAAGGAAAAAGAGGAGGACACACAGATATATGAGTATATGCAAGGAAACATCGATTCCATTATTGTGCAACTTGAGCCCTGCTCATTTTAGGCTTCCAATCTGGATAAATTGCCTGAGCTCGCCACGTACGCCTTGGGGATCTTGTCGTGTCCTGCAGCCAGCGTTCTCTCGGAACCTGTTTTCAGTGCTGCTGGGGGTCTGCTGGCAGATAAGCACACGCGTCTGTCCACTGACAATGTGGACATGGCTCTAAGAGGACTTTTCTTCCCCTGGGCCAGCCAGGGGAGGCGAAAGGCATGCGTATTTTTGAGAGTGCTTCATGCAAAGCATCTGTTTCTTATTCAAAAGGGGGGTCAACCCATGCCAGTCAAGTGGGGTGTGTGTGGCCCAGTTAGTGGCAACGAGGGAGACTGTGGTTGGAGTCCCCTCGCTGTGTTTCTAAAAGAACCAAGATGAACAAGTCATGGCTCTCAGAGGACTTTTCTTCCCCTGGGTCAGCCAGGGGACGGGAAAGGCACGCGTATTTTTGAGAGTGCTTCATGCAAAGCATCTTTTTCATCTTGAAAATTGGGTCAACTGATGCCAGTCAAGTGGGGTGTGTGTGGCCCAATTAGTGGCAACGAGGGAGACTGTGGTTGGAGTCCCCTCGCTGTGTTTCTAAAAGAACCAAGATGAACAAGTCATGGCTCTCAGAGGACTTTTCTTCCCCTGGGTCAGCCAGGGGACGGGAAAGGCACGCGTATTTTTGAGAGTGCTTCATGCAAAGCATCTGTTTCTTATTCAAAAGGGGGGTCAACCCATGCCAGTCAAGTGGGGTGTGTGTGGCCCAGTTAGTGGCAACGAGGGAGACTGTGGTTGGAGTCCCCTCGCTGTGTTTCTAAAAGAACCAAGATGAACAAGTCATGGCTCTCAGAGGACTTTTCTTCCCCTGGGTCAGCCAGGGGACGGGAAAGGCACGCGTATTTTTGAGAGTGCTTCATGCAAAGCATCTTTTTCATCTTGAAAATTGGGTCAACTGATGCCAGTCAAGTGGGGTGTGTGTGGCCCAGTTAGTGGCAACGAGGGAGACTGTGGTTGGAGTCCCCTCGCTGTGTTTCTAAAAGAATCAAGATGAACAAGTCATGGCTCTCAGAGGACTTTTCTTCCCCTGGGTCAGCCAGGGGACGGGAAAGGCACGCGTATTTTTGAGAGTGCTTCATGCAAAGCATCTGTTTCTTATTCAAAAGGGGGGTCAACCCATGCCAGTCAAGTGGGGTGTGTGTGGCCCAGTTAGTGGCAACGAAGGAGACTGTGGTTGGAGTCCCCTCGCTGTGTTTCTAAAAGAACCAAGATGAACAAGTCATGGCTCTCAGAGGACTTTTCTTCCCCTGGGTCAGCCAGGGGACGGGAAAGGCACGCGTATTTTTGAGAGTGCTTCATGCAAAGCATCTGTTTCTTATTCAAAAGGGGGGTCAACCCATGCCAGTCAAGTGGGGTGTGTGTGGCCCAGTTAGTGGCAACGAGGGAGACTGTGGTTGGAGTCCCCTCGCTGTGTTTCTAAAAGAACCAAGATGAACAAGTCATGGCTCTCAGAGGGCTTTTCTTCCCCTGGGTCAGCCAGGGGACGGGAAAGGCACGCGTATTTTTGAGAGTGCTTCATGCAAAGCATCTTTTTCATCTTGAAAATTGGGTCAACTGATGCCAGTCAAGTGGGGTGTGTGTGGCCCAATTAGTGGCAACGAGGGAGACTGTGGTTGGAGTCCCCTCGCTGTGTTTCTAAAAGAACCAAGATGAACAAGTCATGGCTCTCAGAGGACTTTTCTTCCCCTGGGTCAGCCAGGGGACGGGAAAGGCACGCGTATTTTTGAGAGTGCTTCATGCAAAGCATCTTTTTCATCTTGAAAATTGGGTCAACTGATGCCAGTCAAGTGGGGTGTGTGTGGCCCAATTAGTGGCAACGAGGGAGACTGTGGTTGGAGTCCCCTCGCTGTGTTTCTAAAAGAACCAAGATGAACAAGTCATGGCTCTCAGAGGACTTTTCTTCCCCTGGGTCAGCCAGGGGACGGGAAAGGCACGCGTATTTTTGAGAGTGCTTCATCCAAAGCATCTGTTTCTTATTCAAAAGGGGGGTCAACCCATGCCAGTCAAGTGGGGTGTGTGTGGCCCAGTTAGTGGCAACGAGGGAGACTGTGGTTGGAGTCCCCTCGCTGTGTTTCTAAAAGAACCAAGATGAACAAGTCATGGCTCTCAGAGGACTTTTCTTCCCCTGGGTCAGCCAGGGGACGGGAAAGGCACGCGTATTTTTGATAGTGCTTCATGCAAAGCATCTTCTTCATCTTGAAAATTGGGTCAACTGATGCCAGTCAAGTGGGGTGTGTGTGGCCCAATTAGTGGCAACGAGGGAGACTGTGGTTGGAGTCCCCTCGCTGTGTTTCTAAAAGAACCAAGATGAACAAGTCATGGCTCTCAGAGGACTTTTCTTCCCCTGGGTCAGCCAGGGGACGGGAAAGGCACGCGTATTTTTGAGAGTGCTTCATCCAAAGCATCTGTTTCTTATTCAAAAGGGGGGTCAACCCATGCCAGTCAAGTGGGGTGTGTGTGGCCCAGTTAGTGGCAACGAGGGAGACTGTGGTTGGAGTCCCCTCGCTGTGTTTCTAAAAGAACCAAGATGAACAAGTCATGGCTCTCAGAGGACTTTTCTTCCCCTGGGTCAGCCAGGGGACGGGAAAGGCACGCGTATTTTTGATAGTGCTTCATGCAAAGCATCTTTTTCATCTTGAAAATTGGGTCAACTGATGCCAGTCAAGTGGGGTGTGTGTGGCCCAATTAGTGGCAACGAGGGAGACTGTGGTTGGAGTCCCCTCGCTGTGTTTCTAAAAGAACCAAGATGAACAAGTCATGGCTCTCAGAGGACTTTTCTTCCCCTGGGTCAGCCAGGGGACGGGAAAGGCACGCGTATTTTTGAGAGTGCTTCATGCAAAGCATCTGTTTCTTATTCAAAAGGGGGGGTCAACCCATGCCAGTCAAGTGGGGTGTGTGTGGCCCAGTTAGTGGCAACGAGGGAGACTGTGGTTGGAGTCCCCTCGCTGTGTTTCTAAAAGAACCAAGATGAACAAGTCATGGCTCTCAGAGGACTTTTCTTCCCCTGGGTCAGCCAGGGGACGGGAAAGGCACGCGTATTTTTGAGAGTGCTTCATGCAAAGCATCTGTTTCTTATTCAAAAGGGGGGTCAACCCATGCCAGTCAAGTGGGGTGTGTGTGGCCCAGTTAGTGGCAACGAGGGAGACTGTGGTTGGAGTCCCCTCGCTGTGTTTCTAAAAGAACCAAGATGAACAAGTCATGGCTCTCAGAGGACTTTTCTTCCCCTGGGTCAGCCAGGGGACGGGAAAGGCACGCGTATTTTTGAGAGTGCTTCATGCAAAGCATCTGTTTCTTATTCAAAAGGGGGGTCAACCCATGCCAGTCAAGTGGGGTGTGTGTGGCCCAGTTAGTGGCAACGAGGGAGACTGTGGTTGGAGTCCCCTCGCTGTGTTTCTAAAAGAACCAAGATGAACAAGTCATGGCTCTCAGAGGACTTTTCTTCCCCTGGGTCAGCCAGGGGACGGGAAAGGCACGCGTATTTTTGAGAGTGCTTCATGCAAAGCATCTGTTTCTTATTCAAAAGGGGGTCAACCCATGCCAGTCAAGTGGGGTGTGTGTGGCCCAGTTAGTGGCAACGAGGGAGACTGTGGTTGGAGTCCCCTCGCTGTGTTTTACATGCTTTTAGAAGGGCATGACATGGCTTAGAGGTTGACTTTCAGCATCTGGAAACTGTTGGCTACCAAAATGCTGCATTTCCAACCTTTTTAACCGAGGATTTACGAGACCTTATGCCCATCGCAGTGCCCCAAGAGCCGATGCCCAGGCGCCACTCCTTCTCCAACAAAGGCGTGCATGCGCTACACCAGCATGTCGCACTAAACATAACTGATTCCTTGAGAAACTCTGTGTGACAGGGTGCATTTCACCACAGATAATTGGCCCAGTAAGCATGGACAGGGGCGTTACATGTCGCTGACTGGGCAATGGGTTACTGTGGGGAGAGATGGAGAAGGGTCTGCTGTACAAGTCTTGCCGTCCCCACGAGTTGTTTCAATCCTTCTTCTGTATGTAGAAGTTAATACACTGCTTCTGCCTCTTCAACCTCGTGTGGGTCCTCCACCTTGGCGCAAACCCTGTGTGGTCAGGCCACCCTTCCTTGTAACTGCGCACAAGGAATACCACACACCTCCTTACTATGCTGGCAGCAGAGCTCAATGCCATCAGGCGGTCAAAGGTTTACTTTGAAATGTACGGGAAATGTGAGTCACACCGCTGAGAAGTTGTGGACGGTTAGCTCTGGAGACCGAGTTTCATCAATGGTTGTCTCCACTCAACCAGCAGCCAGGGCAGGCCAGGTGCGACAATGATGCAAACATGGGTGCGGCCCTTCGCTGTGACAATGTGACACACGTGCCTTGTGTGGTTCACGTGTTGAACCTGGTTGTCCAGCAATTTTTAAAGCACTATCCTGGCCCACATGGCCTTCTGCAGAGAGCACGGTGTAACGCCTTCCTTGATCCACACACTCAGATGGGCTGTAAATGATAGGCTAGAGGGAAGCCACTCACCAAGCAGGACCCCTAGAACCCTGAAACCCTTTAACCCCTATACAGGGATTAGGAATTACACAGGGCCCAAGGTGATTAATACCTGTGGAAGGCTGCAGTTCCAGAGAATAGTAGTCAGGCAGGGTCAAAACATTAATTGAGGAACAGGAACAGAATGGGACGGCCAGGACTTAATCAGAAAACAAGCAGAGGTGAAATGCGGATCGGCCAACAAGGTACATAAACAGCAAGCAGGAAAAGTAGTCAGGTAACAAGCACACAAAATCATAAAACTGAACTGGGGGTAAAAGCAGAGCTATGTCTGGCAGTGGTCTGCAGACAGGATGGGCATAAAAAAGGGTGTGGTGTCTTCCCATTGGTTGTAGCTGAATGATGGTATTTCATCTGTGAGATACCCACCAGCTACATTCAGCCAGAGATTCTGCATCTGTCAAGGTAATGCAGCCCAGTGGGTGAGCATAACCTGCATCCACCTGCGCCGCTGGCATCGACTCCTCTCCCATCATCAGCACTATGCATGAAAGGAACATGTTGTCACCTGGCGACCGGAGTACAAATTGACGGAGCGTACTCCGTTGGTGACTTAACAGCCGTGTGCGGCAATGATGCAAACCTGGCTGCGGGCCATCGTCAGGGCAATGTGACACACGTGCCTTGTATGGCTCACGTGTTGAACCTAATTCTCCAGCAATTTTTAAAACACCATCACGGCCTACATGGCCTTGTGCAGCGGGCACGCTCGCTATGTGCTCACTTCCATCGTGCGCACACAGCAGCTCAACAACTTTCGTCGCTACAGAAGTCTTTAGGTCTGGCGGTTAAACGCCTGAAATGCGATGTGCCCACACGCAGGAATTTGAATCTGCACATGTTGCAGCATTTGTGGCAGCACCGCCGAACCCTGCTGCAATACGTTATGACATATAGCCTGGGATAACTTGATCCAGAGGTGGTGCAGATCACGCTGCTGGAGTGGTGTCAGATCAAGGACCTATGCACCCTGCTACACAGTTTACAAATGTCGACGAAGATGTTTAGCACTGGCAATGTCATTCTCAGCGTGACAATTCTGGTCATCTACATGATGGAGCACACTGTAATTATTTTTCGGAGTCAGGTGTTGGGACAAGAGGAAGGGGAGGAAGTACAGGAGGAGTCATATGCGGAAGGAATAACAAGATCTACGAGGTCCAGATGGTCAGCGGCACCTATGCGGCAGTCATGGTGAGGGAGAGGGATTAACAAGGGCACATAGTATCAGCAAAAAGTGTTGAGGAAGGTGCAGGAGCCCATGAAGAAATGGAGGACGAACTGGCGATGGGCATGGAAGACTCAGCAGATGAGTGAGAGCTTGCTCACATTTCGGTTGTGCGAGGTTGTGGGGAGAGGGCAGAGGAAGGAGGCACGATTCTCACCTCTCTGCCACCAACACACCAAGGACTTGGTCCTCCTGGATGCACAAGACACATGAGCGCCTTCTTGCTGCACTACCTACAACATGACCCTCGGATTGTACGAATTCAAAGTAATCCTGACTACTGGGTTGCCACACTGTTAGATCCCCGGTACATGACAAAATTTGGCGAAATAATTCCTGCCATAGAAATGGACGCACGTATACAGGAGTATCTGCAGAATGTGGTACGCAATCTTAGATCTGCTTTTCCACTAAACACCAGTGCTGCACAGAGTGAATCTCAACGGTTTGTCATGGATAGGAGGAAATAGTCTTTTACTTGTCCACATCTGAGGGACCGAGGGGTGGCTGTTGTGCTGAGATGCCATTGAGTACGGTGTCCCTGCAGAGTTGCACTTTTGGTCATATACAAAATGAGTTGAAAAAGGACAGATGCGGGTGAAAAGGGGAACAGGTGTGTTGGAAAGGGGAAAAACGTTTTGGTCCGTGGGTTTGGTGGTTAAGCAAAAGTAACATTTGATGAAGAAACACCATCTGTTACAGTGGGACTGGCAGATTTGGATAAGGTGGTATATACTATGTTACCGCTATATAACGAAAATTAATAAGGAAAGAAAGATAAAGGTATATATCCCCATCAGCAGTCACTGTCCACCGTGCTCCCAGATGGAAAAGGAGAGGTTGGCAACTGGAAGGTTCGGTGGAGGATACAGAGCTGTGTGGCTATGAAACTAATAGTAGCCTGAACCAAGTTAGACGCCACTCGGATCTTGAGACTGGGAGCCCTGTTAGCGTCACAGGGTCCACACGCCCACCCAGCCCAGGAACTCCCTGTTAACATCACAGGGGCCATTCAGTACGCTGACCGTGTGCATTGGGGCCACACCTGTGAACAGCAGGCGCATCAGCAGCAGCAGGCCTGTTAATGCCACTGGGCTGCACAAGCAGGACTTGTAGGACAGGAGCTGGTCTTAACCGTTCTGCGTTACCAACTGTGGTGGCGGCATGCATCAACGCCCTATCCCTGCCTACCTCTGGCCTAAAGCCACAATGGGTTCAACACATGGAGGTGTGCTCTTTCGGAGCATAATAGAAGACTGCGCACCTCCTTGTTGTCTCCAGCACCTTCTATAACCTGGGTCCGCCCCAAACCAGGGTGGACCACAATGCACCTCCTGGAGACAAAAGCAGAGTGACACGTCATGAGTGGCATAACTAGCGTCCTATTTGGAACCGCAACTTCAATGATGACCTCATGGCTGTCATGACCCAAACACCTCACCAGTCATCGTCTGACCATCAATAATGAGGTGACAAGTCATAGGGGCGGGCCTCTGCAAGCCATTTGGGAGTGGCCTGGCCACATCGTCAGGACACCTGATGCCCTGTGGTCTATATAGGCCCCCCCACATCAGGGGCAGGGCCAAAGAGTTCATTACCGGACCTAGTCTCTGATGCAGTAAGTGCCTGAGCATGGTCAGTTGCATGAAATAGAGTCTCTGAAAAAAGACTATCAGCTTTAGCATGGTGTCTAGGCACAAAACAGGACTTAGACCCGGCACGGAATGCAAGTACCTGTGCAAAGAGGGTTTTCACACTAAGTGTGGGAGCATGCGCTGTATCCCGAAATGAAGACTTAGCGTCAGGAATGGCACAGTCAGGCTGAGCATACTCACTAGGCGAAACACTGTAGTTAGGCTGCAGCTGGGGTAAATCGGCACACGCATGCGCACTAGCTGCCTCTCCACACTTAAACGTGGAGGAGAAATTGCTCTTCGGGTGTGGACTTGGAGATGCTGTCTATTAACAGAAGGAAAAGCTAAAGAAAGCCTCACTTTATATCCCTCCGAATTAACAAATGCAGCAATGAATTCACTGAGTTTGCTATAACATTAGCGTAGCAAAATCTGCATGAGGGTGTCCTGCACAGGTGCTAGAAATCGCTTGGCACCAGTGGGACAATAATGAAATACAACATCCAGTTCTATGATGCCACTAAATGGCAGTATTTTTTGCTATCATTATAGCTTATTAAAAACAGAGCAGGAGGGTGTCCTGCAGAGGTGCTGCACATAGATTTGCACCAGTGGGGCATTAATGGAGTACAACAGCCACTTCTTGTATGACACTAAGTTTACTCAATTTTTGGTATTATAATGTATTAGTAACAATGAGTTTGAGTGTGCAATGCAGGTAGAGGTGCTGCAAATATCTTTGCACTAGTGTGACTAGACAAAAGTACAATAGCCACGTTTAGGATGCCACTAGGTACACTGACTGTTTGCTAGTATAATGGCTTAGTTAAAAAGAGTTTGAGTGTGCAATGCAGGTAGAGGTGCTGCAAATATCTTTGCACTAGTGTGACTAGACAAAAGTACAATAGCCACGTTTAGGATGCCACTAGGTACACTGACTGTTTGCTAGTATAATGGCTTAGTTAAAAAGAGTTTGAGTGTGCAATGCAGGTAGAGGTGCTGCAAATGTCTTTGCACTAGTGGGACTATAGCAAAGTCCAATAGCCACGTTTAGGATGCCACTAGGTACACTGACTGTTTGCTAGTATAATGGCTTAGTTAAAAAGAGTTTGAGTGTGCAATGCAGGTAGAGGTGCTGCAAATATCTTTGCACTAGTGTGACTAGACAAAAGTCCAATAGCCACGTTTAGGATGCCACTAGGTACACTGACTGTTTGCTAGTATAATGGCTTAGTTAAAAAGAGTTTGAGTGTGCAATGCAGGTAGAGGTGCTGCAAATATCTTTGCACTAGTGTGACTAGACAAAAGTACAATAGCCACGTTTAGGATGCCACTAGGTACACTGACTGTTTGCTAGTATAATGGCTTAGTTAAAAAGAGTTTGAGTGTGCAATGCAGGTAGAGGTGCTGCAAATGTCTTTGCACTAGTGGGACTATAGCAAAGTCCAATAGCCACGTTTAGGATGCCACTAGGTACACTGAGTGTTTGCTAGTATAATGGCTTAGTTATAATGAGTTGGAGTGTGCAGAGGACAGGAGGGTACAGTGCCAGGATTGTGGGTCTGGGTAGAGGAATGGAAGCCTGCCTTTCTATTCCCTCCTAATGGGGAAATGCAGCGACGAAATCCCTAACCTTTGCTACACAGACGCTGTCGCTGTTTTCAGGACCTGTCACCTTAACTCTGACCCTGCCCGTACGAGCCCTTAAAAGGACTGATAGATAGTGCTATCCCTATGCTGTCCAGCGTATCCAATATCGGCGATAGGACTCAGGACGGAGCTGCCCCACTGATGTCTGACACCAAGGACGCAGAAGAGATAATGGCGTGCTGGAGGAAAATGTCCGGTTTTATAATGCAGGGACATGTGACATGGACATCCTATCACACATGCCGTTGCTTCTCTGGCTAAAAGTCCTCTTAGCTGTGTGTGTCTCTGGGATTGGCTGACATGCTGGCCCGCCCCACAAGACGCGCGCGCTTAGGGAAGGAAGACAAGGAAAAAAAAAAAAAATGGCGATCGCCATTATACAAACAGGAGTGATCTGAAGGCGCTGTTCACGCACACTATACACTGAAATGTCATAATAGTGTGAGTCACAGAGTGACTTACACTATTACAGCGGAAAGTCAGCTAGGAATTAGCTGTTTTTTTGCTGCTAGAACCGTTCTCGAACGTTTCTAGAACTATTGAGCTTTTGCAAAAAGCTCGAGTTCTAGTTCGATCTAGAACAGGCCCCAAAATCACTCGAGCCTAGAACTGGAGAACCACGAACCACGAACCGCGCTCAACTCTAGACACCACCACACCCTACACCCCAGATAGGTACACCAAAGCTACACAAAAATTCTTGTTGCCTTCCTCCAGGGGCTGATGTCCACACCAGGGGGTGGGCCAGGCGGTTGGCTCCGCCCACCGAGGAGTTCACAGCCCTGGAGGTGGGAAAACCAGGCAGATAGAGTTTGGAGGAGGAAGTAGAAGGAGTTGAGTTAGATGAGTTTAGGAGTTGGAAGTTAGAGTTGAGAGTAGGAAGAGCTGAAGTGAAGTGGTAAAGGAGCAAGTGAGAGGAGTAAAAGTGGAAGAGAAAGTGACAGTTGAGAAAGCCTGAAGTTGGTCTGGGTGTGTGCCCCGGACTGAGACAGCAAGGTCAGCAGACGGCGGTGACCGTCTGCAGGAGAGGCTGCTTGGAGGTTGCCGAAAGGACCGTGGACGGGTGGTGGCCCGGCGGTACCGGAGCGGTATACGAAGAGAAGCCAGCATCATTGGCAGGGGCCTTTCGGACCCTGGCAAGGCTAGGAGTCACTGTGAATTTGCCAAATCCGTCAGTGAAGGGGACCTCTGGGTCTTCCAACAACCAAGTCCCGATTGAAGGCAACAGTCCAACCGTTAGAGAGAGACACCGCCACCGCCAGGGCACCAGTTTCTCAGGGCCAGCGCCTGCGGGCAGAGAGGGGCTCCTCCGGCCCATATCCAAGCCGGGGAGCGGGTTACCGGTGGGAACCCATTGCTACCAACATCATCTTAGGTGCAGGAAAAGGGACCGTCACCGTCAACTACTGGGGAAAAGCAACAGCAGCCGTCCGTGGGAACCGTCTTTCCAGCCGTGTGTTTTACCGAGAACTGTGTCCCCGTCTCAGGATGAGTGAGTACCACCGTGCCGTGAGGCACAGCGCTGCCCCCGCGTCCCTGCACCCCAGCAAGCTCTGCACCGGCCCCGCCATACCTCATCACCCACCTCATCACTGGGCCCCGGGACAACTACCCCCTACCCACGGAGGGGAGAACCAACAACTCTGCTGCTCCCTGTCACCGCTCCCGGGATCCCCATACAGAGCAGCGGTGGTGTCCACACAATCACCACAACCGTGGGTGGCGTCACGGACAATAGACAATCCCAAAAACCAATCCCTTTTCACTCACGGGCGAGGAGCGCCGCTCGAGTCTCAGCGATCCGGCCCATCGCTCGAGCCACCGAGCATTAGCAGGCCGCAGTAGCAGCGGCAGCCGGACCCGAGCAGTGGGAGAGCGCAGCGTCCCCTCCTCCGCCCGCGACAACTTGGCGTCACGAACAGGATCTTACCGCTCTGCCGTTGGGTAGAGGTGCGCCTTGTTATAGCCGGAGGTATCCGGCCAGAAAATTTCAGAAGCCGCCATCTTTCGCGTGAAAAGTTCCCGCTCGAGCGTCTTCTCGAGTAGCGGAGGTGCGAAGGCCAAAACCCCGCCCCGATAAAGGAGGGGACGTAAAGAGGCTAAGGGGGACGAAATGGCGACTAGTCGCATGTAGCCGCGGCTATAAAAGCAGGGACGCCAGGACTCTGCAGCGATATTGGGTTCCTGGAAGACCTCGTCACCAAGATGCATAACCCAACTCCCAACGAGGAAGCCCCCGCGCCCGGCACGGCGACGTGGTTGAGGGACCGGACCGTCCCGCTAAGTAACCGTCTGCAGGCCCACATGCAACTCCTCCTGGAGGAGTGGGAGACCGACATGGCGGACGTGGTAGCTGCTATGCAGAGACGCGAGGTGGAAGAGGATTTGGAGGAGCGGGTAAGAGACCCACGCCCCTGTATTCCCGAGGGATCGGCCATTGAAGCTGAGGAGCCCGGCCTGCCTCCGCTCACCCTGCCTCTCGCCCCGCTACCCGTGTTAGCTGCTGCCACTCCGCCACTAGGCCCGCTACCTGCCCAACCGGTATCGATACCCTGCCAATCCGCCCCGGCGGACCAACCGGCTGCAGACGTTCAGGACGTCCCCGAATCGCTCCCGGGGGAACCGCTAGGACCGCGGCCCCTTAGTAGAAATGTGCCAGAAGTCCCGGCGGTGATTGCGCCAGACCCCAAGCCCGGGACCGTAGCATGGATGAAGGTCCGGGTGATTGCGTTCCACCAACGCCAACAGGATCAGCTCTTCCGGATGATGGAGCAGTGGACCAACGAGGTGGAGATGCTGATTGCAACTGCCCCGATGTACGGGAGGGGAACAGATGTAACCGAGTCGACTGTTGACCCACGTCCCTATGTCCTCCCTGGACCGGACGCTGCGGCTGAGGGGCCCGGCCTAGTCTCGACCTGTGCATCACCCTTGCCGTTCCTTATGGGGCGCCTCAGTGTAAACTCGCCTGACCTGCTGCCCCGTGCTACTGCAGAAGGATCTGATGTGCTGGATGCTGGAGGCCAGGAGGCTGCGGCAGCTGGCGGAAACCCGCCTGACGCAGGACCAATTGTTGATGACTCCGGCCCCGGTGCCGAGCCCACTGTTGAGTTTGAGGGGGCAAGTGAGCGTCCCCGCTATGAAGGAGACCCAGTGGTTTTCTACACCCCGCGCACCGGTGGGAATGGGTACCGGGCACCCCTGTCACAACAGGCATGTCAGTGCATGTTGGAAATGCTGGTGGCGGAGGATGGATCCGCCTCAGCTGAAGAATCAGAGTAAGGCAGCGGAGCACCATTGCACAGTCCCCGTTGGGACCACCACAGTGTGTGTTTGTTAAAAGTTTGAAAAAGTTTACAAATGAGAGTAATCAACCGATGAAGTTCACCTGATTAACCGTGATTGGAACCGGCCATTGCCGGCAGTGTTGTCCCCGAGGGGACCCTTCAAAAAGTTGCATAGGGAACTCTCTATGAACAGGCCCGAGAACTTGCAGGGCAACCACAAACATTAGTGGCTTGTAAATAAAAATGTTTTGTTGCAGCAACCGTTACCGCCTCCGGAGAGGCAGGTTGGAGGGAGGGCCCGCAGTGGAGCAGGCTGGGGCCCAGCCACCACAGGAACCGGTGGCTACCCTCTGGAGGGGAAGGACAGATCCCGCTCGGGTAACTTGGGGCAGGACTGGGGTCAAGGGGTGCTGCCTGGGTTTTAGGGGCAGCATCAGGGCCAGGTTACTTGGGTGGGAGAGAGCGGCAGCCGCAACCGTTTAAAATGTTCCGTAACGTTTAAGCAAAGCACCTCCCGATGTGGGATGAAGTTATTTTACTTGTATGTTATGTTTTTATATCTTTTCAGAAAAATAAAACCGGTGTTGGACGGGCAGCCCGCGGACAGTCTGCATTTTGCTAAGGGGGAATGTGACGCCCTGGGCAAGCCAGGGGTCACAGGTCATGACACCACCACACCCTACACCCCAGATAGGTACACCAAAGCTACACAAAAATCCTTGTTGCCTTCCTCCAGGGGCTGATGTCCACACCAGGGGGTGAGCCAGGCAGTTGGCTCCGCCCACCGAGGAGTTCACAGCCCTGGAGGCGGGAAAACCAGGCAGATAGAGTTTGGAGGAGGAAGTAGAAGGAGTTGAGTTAGATGAGTTTAGGAGTTGGAAGTTAGAGTTGAGAGTAGGAAGAGCTGAAGTGAAGTGAAGTGGTAAAGGAGCAAGTGAGAGGAGTAAAAGTGGAAGAGAAAGTGACAGTTGAGAAAGCCTGAAGTTGGTCCGGGTGTGTGCCCCGGACTGAGACAGCAAGGTCAGCAGACGGCGGTGACCGTCTGCAGGAGAGGCTGCTTGGAGGTTGCCAAAAGGACCATGGACGGGTGGTGGCCCAGCGGTACCGGAGCGGTATACGAAGAGAAGCCAGCACCATTGGCAGGGGCCTTTCGGACCCCGGCAAGGCTAGGAGTCGCCGTTAATTTGCCAAATCCGTCAGTGAAGGGGACCTCTGGGTCTCCCAACAACCAAGTCCCTATTGAAGGCAACAGTCCAACCGTTAGAGAGAGACACCGCCACCGCCAGGGCACCAGTTTCTCAGGGCCAGCGCCTGCGGGCAGAGAGGGGCTCCTCCGGCCCATATCCAAGCCGGGGAGCGGGTTACCGGCGGGAACCCATCGCTACCAACATCATCTTAGGTGCAGGAAAAGGGACCGTCACCAACTACTGGGGAAAAGCAACAGCAGCCGTCCGTGGGAACCGTCTTTCCAGTCGTGTGTTTTACCGAGAACTGTGTCCCCGTCTCAGGCTGAGTGAGTACCACCGTGCCGTGAGGCACAGCGCTGCCCCCGCGTCCCTGCACCCCAGCAAGCCCTGCACCGGCCCCGCCATCCCTCATCACCCACCTCATCACTGGGCCCCGGGACAACTACCCCCTACCCACGGAGGGGAGAACCAACAACTCTGCTGCTCCCTGTCACCGCTCCCGGGATCCCCATACAGAGCAGCGGTGGTGTCCACACAATCACCACAACCGTGGGTGGCGTCACGGACAATAGACAATCCCAAAAACCAATCCCTTTTCACTCACGGGCAAGGAGCGCCGCTCGAGTCCCCGGGATCCGGCCCATCGCTCGAGCCACCGAGCAGCAGCAGGCTGCAGCAGCAGCGGCAGCCGGACCCGAGCAGTGGGAGAGCGCAGCGTCCCCTCCTCCGCCCGCGACAGTGACACCACCGCTGTTCTGGTCGGGGATCCCGGGAGCGATGGCAGGGAGCAGCTTGGATGTTAGTTCTCCCCTCCGTGGGTAGGGGGTTGGTTGTCCTGGGGCCCGGTGATGGGGTAGGGATGGATGGCAGGCGGGTTACGGGGCCTGGTGAGGTGCAGGGTCGCGGGGGCAGCGCTGTGCCGCACAGCACAGTGGTGCTCACTCAGCCAATGATGAATACAGAGTCTCCGGTAAAACAAACGGCTGGATGGACGGGTCTCACAGATGGCTGCGGTGTTTCTCCTCCCAGCAGGTTGATGGTGACTGCCTTTCCCTGCACCTGTGTAGTGTGTACGGTTCCAATGGGTTCCCACCGGTAACCTGCTCCCCAGCTTGGATATGTGCTGAAGGAGCCCCTTTTGCCCGCAGGCTCTGGCCCTGGGAACTTTAGCCTTGGCAGTGACTGTGTTTCCCTCTAACGGTTGGACTGTTGCCTTCTATCGGGACTTGGCTGCTGGGAAACCCAGGAGGTTCCCTTCGCTAACGGATTTGACAAATTGCACGGCGACTCCTAGCCTTGTCGGGGTCCGTAAGCCCTGCCGGTTGGTGCTGGCTTCTCTTTGCGTACCGGTCCGGTACCGCCGGGCTACCGCCCGTCCACGGTCCTTACGGCTAGCTCCAATAGGCCTCTCCTGCAGACGGTCACCACCGTCTGCCAATCTTGCTGTTCCGTCCGGGCCACACACCCGGACGCTGTCAGACAGTTACTCTCTTGCCACTTCACTCCTCCACTTCCAAACTCTCTCCTCGACTGCTCTAAACTGCTTTGCTTTTCCCGCCTCCAGGACTGTGAACTCCTCGGTGGGCGGGACCAACCGCCTGGCCCACCCCCTGGTGTGAACATCAGCCCCTTGAGGGAGGCAACAAGGATTTTGTTTGACTTAGGTGTGCCTGACCGGGGTGTGGGGTATGTTGGTGTAGTACCTGTGACGTCCTGGCTTGTCCAGGGCGCCACACAGCCGCCCCAAAGACTTCTCCCGAGTATCCCCAGTCTTCTAGAATTCACTGCCTCAACACGTCAGACTATCTGCCACACTTGCAAGCTTCAAACAGAACTTGAAAACTCATCTGTTCAGAAATGCCTATAATCTACAATGACCTCATTTCTTCACCTCCACCACAGCTGCCGCCTCACCACCGTGCGGAGCTGCCACCTCACCACCGTGCGGAGCTGCTGCCCCACCACCGTGCGAAGCTGCCGCCCACCCTACACCCCACCCACTGTCTCCTCCCCAAAATCCTATAGAATGTAAGACCGCAAGGGCAGGGTCCTCTTCCCTCTGTACTAGTTTGTCTACTGTAACTTGTATATGTATTCTGTATGTAACCCCCCTTCTCTTGTACAGCACCACGGAATCAATGGTGCTCTATAAATAAATAGTAATGATAATAATAATAATATTAAAAAAGCTAAACAGCACATGTGAAAAAGACTTGGATATACTAATAGATCACAGATAGGGATGAGAAACAATGTGGATATTCGGGTTCACTGAATCCGCACAGGCTGAAAAAGAAGCTAGGTTCAGAAACAGAACTTTACCCGAGTTTGATCTCGGACAACAAACCCCATACAAGTCAATGGGGACCAAACGTTCTGTGTTGTAAAATAGGCGTAGTGAGGGTTACAAAAGGAATCTAAATGGAGGTAAAAGCAGAAAAGTGCTATTTACCATTTTTCCCAGTATTTGCCTGAAGATAACACAGTAGCCAAACTCTTTTATCGGCCCGCTCATTGAACTTCACTGCTTTTTTTACTCACGCTCTGTGCCAGCATCTGTGATTGGTTGCAGACTGATATACACACCCCCACCCAAATCACAGCTGTCATCAACCCCATATATTACTCCAATTGCCACCGCACCATGGCTATCGGGATGAGCCGGGTACAGAGCCAGAATTAGCACATTTTATGGATGTGCCACTTCTGGGGCAGCTGTGCTCTAGTATTTTTAGGCAGGAGGGTTGATTAACCATGGCCCTTCTCACCCTGATTATATCAGCCCCCAGTTGTCAGTTTTACTGTGGCTGGTTATAAAAAATGGGGAAGACCCTTGTTAATTATTTATTTAAATAATTTAAAAAAAATGGCATAAGATCCCCTCTTTTTTGATAACCAGTCACGGTTTAGCAGATAGCTAAAGGTTGCAGCCTGTAACTGCTACTTAACCTTGTAAGGGAGTAGACTGTGACCTACAATCCCCCCAGAAGATTTCCATGCATAGTGATAATAAGTTGTTGAATTTCCCCATTTGTTTCAAGCTGCCGCTAAATGTCACTGGTACTGGACTCTCTAGCTGGAAGGGGAAGGTTAGGGATCAGGTACTGAGAGGGTTAACTAAGAAGAAGCCTTCCCACAAAGAAGGGGATAATAGCTTGAAGCCTTTTCCTGGGTTTACTTATGTACCGCCCCCGTAGCAGCAGCCGAACCGCTCGGATCCGGAGCCGCGGTGGCTCGAGGGGTCTCCGGATCCGGGGGGTCCACGCAGACACTCGAATCAAAAAGGAGTGGGGGAGTATATACAGGGGATTAGGAAAGTTTGTGATGCCACCCACAGTGTGTGGTAAGTTAGGGTACAACCGCTGCGGTTGGGGACGCCCGGTGGCGATGGTATGGCAGCAAGGTGTTTTTAACCCCTCCGTGGGTAGGGGGTGTTTGCCCCGGGAGCCCGGCGATGGTGATGTACGGGTGCCATTGGGGTAGGAAAAGGGTTTTTCAGTGTACTCACTCAGTCCAGAAATAATCACACCGACAGCTTGTAAACCAGAGTTCTGAGCACCACTGCAGCTGGGAGGGAGCACGCTTGGGTCCGTGCCCTTGGTGTTGTGGTTAGTCTGTAACCCTTAACTTGGAGTGAGCTTGCTGTCAGGGTTCACGTGTAGGATTTCTTTGGACTGTATTGGGAAAGTCCTATCCCATCGGTGAGCTAGTACCCCGATTTTGGAGCGGGTTGGGGATGACACTTGAAGTCTTCTCCCCTGTCGGGTAAATTGCCAGGACGCGTGAAGCTACTTCCTGGCCTAGGGTCCACGTACCCCGTCATTCCCTGGCCCCTGCCCGGTGATAGCTCAAGGCTGCTGGCCGCCTTCCTCAGCAGTCTGTGCCCCCTGACACTATCCCCTGAGACCAGGGTTCCAGCTCCTACCAGGCCCAGACCAACATCTGCCACCTAGTACTAAGGAGCCCTGCTCCGTGAACTTTTCTCCCGAGAGTCACTTCACCTCCTCCTCCTTCCACTACCACTTCACTTCTCTTCTTACTTTCTCACTCTCCCCTACCAACCCCCCATGTGTGTGAGCGGCACTGTTCCCTTCAGGCCCCCCAATGGTGTGTCTGGTGGGTACAGTGCAAAGTGTTCCTAGGGTTTTGATTGGCTCAGCTGTTAGCAACACCAAAGAACCAGGACCCATAACCAAGGAGGGTGGATACTTTGCTGAAGGGCAGATTGCACAATACCCTGTGACGACCTGATAGGCCAGGGCATCACAGTTACATAGGAATAGGAGTGAAGAGAAGGAAACCGATGTAGCAGATTGGAGAATGTGGTGTGAAGAGGAACATGCGTGTGCAGGAGGAAGGTAAGGTGACCAAAAGATAGATTGTAGCATTTCCGCTCCATTGAGGTGAACTGAGGGACTTGAGAGCGCCCTCCCAGTAACCAGGCAACTGTGAACAGTGCGGTCAGCGAGAGGGCCAGTGTCCATCAAGACTTTCAGAGTCATATAAAGAATTAGTATAGCCATGCAGGGTATTCTTGCCACAGTGTTGAACATGGAACCATGTGATTGGATATCTAGGGGACAGCACAGGGCACTCTAGTCAAAGTGTTACATATGCACTCACGTGGTTGCCTAGCCAGGGAACAGAAAAGCACCAAAACCCCATCCTTCTTCGTAGCCGGTGTAAACTTGCCTGTAGCCGTAATGGAAAAGCTAAAATGTAAAAGCCCGATGAAGAGCTGAGTGTGAACCCTGTTGTAAGCCGAGTGAAATGGTATTTGAAATCTGTTAAAAGTAAACTACATGCAGTTTTTAACTTGTCATTAGTAATCCTAAATGCAGCATCGCACAGTGTGAACCAGATGGTAAGAAGCCGAGTTGTAGCTAAGCTGCACTACTGCTCTCAGGTAACCCTTCCACGCACACACTCCTCTATCCACTCTATCCCTAGACTCTATAGCATGTGGAGCGGGTACCGCCCCTGGATATGTTACATGCTGACTATAATAACAGGGTCGGAGCCCACGTCATTTTTTTTTACAGTGGGGCGCTGGCCAATCACAGCCATGAAAAAAATTGATATGGCTGTGATGTGCCCGTTAGTGCTCAAAAAGCTTACTGATTGGCTGCTCTGTAACCTTTCAACAAGCTTTATTCAGATGACAAATGTGAACAGGAACCAAACATATAGGTAAGAGTCTGTGTTGGGGGTCTGAAACCTGAACACCCAGTGTTCAGTGCAAACCCCGACCTCAACAGGTCAGGTTTGGTCCTCCGTAATCACTGACTAAACATGAGTCAACAGTGTGATGTATCAGCAAAAAAGCAAACACAGTTCTGGGATGTATTAGCAGAAGCATATAGTCTAGATCACGTGAATTAATTAACCCCCTCCACTCGCAGTCAGCAGGAAGGGCTTGCCGCCAATAGTGTCTTGCCATGCAACAGATATGGGGCCCGTGAGCCAGCACTGCACCGGTTCCCCACCTGTGTGCCTTCCACTATTGTGTATGTCCCCAGCCTCTCTTGTGATGTACTGTATATACAGCAGTGTCAGTGTGCTCTGTGTGCAGCCATGTCTGTGATGGCCACCAATCAGCACAGCACAGCCACATGGCCGGGAGGACCTGAATGGGAGACAAGCGGGGGAGGTGATTGAGGCTGCCGTCAGCTTCCCCAAATTAAAAATATCTCTAATGTGTCTTTAAGGGTGCATGTGTGGCGCCCCTGACCTGGTCAGGCGCCACAGAGTATTGCACCCATGCGGGAGCAATGCTTCCAGGTAATCTCCAAAGGCCAGGATGAGGTGCACACACAAACATATAGTGACCAGGCCTCCCACATCACCAGAGGGGACCCTTGGGTAGCCAGAAGGGGTTAACTTTCAATTCCCAGCTAGGGGTGTGTTCAGGGGCTGGTTGCTAGGAAGCAGGGCAGAGAGAGAGAGGAAGTGAAGGAGTCGAGAGGAAGAAGTTGAAGTGTATGGAAGGGAGCAGAGAAGCTCCCGTGCAGACAGGTCCTGAGGAGTGCTGTAGCTGAAAGCGGAGGAGAACGGAGTACTGTGGGTCGGCCTGAAGAGCATCCAGAGAAAGAGGGGTGGCTGAGTACGGAGATCCCGGTATCCGAGCACCGAAGGGGAACTAGATCCCCAGTACAGGCAGCAAACCAGTCAGAGCTGCTCAATCTACAGGTGGGGATACTCCATGCCCTCACCACTACTACGCAGCGCTCGGGCCAAGCAGCACACCAGGCCCATAAGGGGACAGGGCCAGAAGCCATCCCACCAAGGCCACGCTGCCGGCAGGCGAGCCAGAGAGAGGGGAGCAGGGTGGTAACAGCTTCCCTGGAGGGGTCCTACCACGCTTCAAGCAAAGGATCCTCCTAAAACAGAAAGAGTGCAAGGAAGGCGAGTGGACAGCTACCCTCAGAACGGCCTCCTGGAATTCCTGGTTCCACCTGGTTATCACAGTGTCGCCCGGGCATCTCACCGTGACCTCCAAACAGTGAGTAAACACGTTAAAAGACTTCTTGGACTGTGTTTGAGTCATTCTGCGACTTGTGGTACTACAAACTCACACCGGGCCCTGGGGCTTGCCTCACTCTCAGGAGGCTACTATATCCGACTGCACCCACCATCAGCCCCAGGCGTCCCCTAACCTGCAGTGGCGGTCCCCACTGACCGCAATACTGAGAGTGGCGTCACGATTAAAAACTGAAGATTCCCTACCTGTGACCAGCACCAGCTACGTGGAGTCCCTGAAGGTATGCACCGATACAACACCTGTGGGGCTTCACATCTTCTGGCGTCACGAACAGGATAAGGACTAGACCTGTTCAGACAGGTGACCGTGTGCCTCAGAGGTCCGACCGCAAAAATTGAACCACCGCCATATTGCCATCTTCAAAAGCGCGCGCTGCAGCCCGCGCGAGGGAGAAGAGCACCGCCCACGAAGAGGTGTGGCCGCCCCAGAATCCCCACAATTCAGAGAGCGTTCTGACCCAGGAAGTGGAAAGGGAGCGCGCAGATTTCTGAAGAAAAATGGACGCTGCAGGAGGTAATGCCCCTGGTCAGGGCGACGCAGCCCAAGCGATGCCAGCCCCTGTCGCGCTGGACGCCGCAGCGCCTGGTGCCGGTGCCGCGGTCGCAGCTGCGCCGGCCGAGGTCGCCCCCATAATGCCAGTGTCCTTGTTGTATGCCCCAGGGGCGCAATGGCTGCCTCAATACGCCGGTAAAATAGACACGCTGACCGGGTTTAAGAAAAAGATCAACACCCTGCTAGACATGCACGCGATGACTGGTAAACAGAGGGCCGCTGTGGTGCTGGGACAATTGACTGGAGCAGCAGAATTGGAAGCTGAGTCCTGGGCCAATGATGACCGGAGCTCTGTTGAGACCATCTTTGCCAAACTAGCAGCTGCTTTTGAACACCGCACGGAGGGAGAGCTGAGAACGGACTTCTATCACTGCCGTCAGAAGCCCCAGGATAGTATAAGAGACTATGCCCTCAGGCTGCAGGCGGCACTACGGGCTCTCAAGCTGGTGGACCCTGTCAGTGACCAGGAAGGAAACCGGATGATGAAGGAACAATTCCTGCGGGGCCTGCGCTCTCCTGAGGATGGGAAGCAGATGAAGCTGTGGTCCCTAGAACACCCCGACGTGGACTTTGCCATTCTGAAAGACCGGGCAGTGAAAGCACTCCAACCCCCTGTGGACACAGACCCTGCCAGTTCCACGGCTGCAGGAGCGGAATCCTCCACGCAGGCCCTGATGACTGCAAAAGGACTCAACGCGCCAGCAGAGACCATAAGTACGCTATCCTCCCAAGTGCAGCAGCTCACTAAGGACGTCGCACAAATCCTGAAAGCAATGCAGTTGCCCTCAGAGACCAAAGTCCCTCATCAGATCCTGCTAGCCGACAACCCAGAGGACGTCCCTTGGATGCGGAGGAGAAGGGGTCCCCCAACTCGAGGCAGGAGCAGTGATCGCTATGACTCAGCTGGACAACCCATCTGTCGCCGTTGCCAGAAGGCAGGTCACTATGCAAGGGCCTGTCCTTTAAACGAGTCAAACCTGGGGCCGAGGGCCAGTCCTCAGGATTAAGAAGATCAGGCCCAAGTCGCTGCTGTGATCAGTACGTGGGTGGACGTCCTGTCCTGTCCATCGTCTTGGACGGGATCCCTACCCCGGCATTATTGGACACCGGCTCTCAGGTCACCACGATCCCGCATGTCCTTTATCGGAGGTTTTGGTCGGACGACGATCTCCGACCACCGGACCCCTCCCTCACCATCTATGCTGCCAACGGACAACCTATAGACCAGATCGGGGTCAAAGAGGTAACCATAAAGGTGGGAAGGCAGGAAATGAAGGGACAAGGACTGATTGTTGTGGACACTGATGTTAGAGAAAGGAACCCGCAAATGATTTTAGGCACTAATGTCATAGAAAATTACCTAGGGGAAGTGTTGTTGTTGCTTCACCAGATTGTTGAAGGTGCTGACGGCAGGTCGCAAAGAGCCTTGCAAAAGGAGATCCGAATCATTCTGAGGAAGCAACAGGTAAAACAGACTGGCGGTGAGATTGGTAGTGTACGGGTGATGGATGCTAACCCCATTGTGATACCCCCACGGAGTGAAATGATGATGTGGTGTAGAGCAGCGGTAGGTCTCAGAGGACAAGATTACCAGGCTGTACTAGAGCCCACTCATTCGGACCACTGGCCCACGATTCTGACAGCCAGGGGGGTAGTTGATGTACACAAGGGACGAGTGCCTGTACGAGTGTTGAACTGTGGGGAGGAGGAAGCCAGACTACCAAGGTACGCTACCATAGCCAAACTGTTTACATGCTCAGATGACGCCATAACACCTGTAGGTCCCCTGACACAAGCTGACTCAAAAGAGGGCGAGACCTCCCAAAAGCAGTTAGAGGACTGGTGCCAGAAACTACACGTGGGGACTGACTCTACACCCGACTACCAGAAACATGGGGTTTACAGGGTCGTGCAGGAATACGAGCAGGTCTTTAGTAAGAACCCACTAGACTTTGGTAGGATCAAAGGGGTGCAACATCACATACCCACAGGCAGTCATCCTCCCATTAAGGAAAGACATAGGCCTATTCCACCAGCCCATTACCAGCGCACAAAGGACATGCTGAAGGACATGAAGGAGGCAGGAGTCATAAGGGACAGTTGCAGCCCCTGGGCAGCTCCCCTAGTCCTGGTAAGAAAGAAGGATGGCACGATGAGGATGTGTGTGGATTACAGACGGATAAATCAGATAACACACAAGGATGCCTACCCTTTGCCAAGGATAGAGGAATCCCTCGCTGCCTTGAAAGCCTCTAACTACTTTTCTACCCTAGATCTTACTAGTGGCTACTGGCAAGTATCTGTAGCAGAAGAAGATCGGGAGAAGACGGCCTTCACCACCCCAATGGGCCTCTGTGAGTTCAATAGCATGCCATTTGGACTCTGCAATGCCCCCGGGACCTTCCAGAGGCTTATGGAATGCTGCCTAGGGCACCTCAACTTTGAAACCGTCCTGCTCTACCTGGATGATGTCATCGTGTACTCCAAGACCTATGAGGACCACCTGAAACACCTGGCTGAAGTCTTTGAAGCACTATCCCGATATGGAATGAAGCTGAAACCATCCAAGTGCCATCTACTGAAGCCAAGGGTCCAGTACCTAGGTCACGTGGTCAGTGCAGAAGGAGTAGCACCGGACCCAGAGAAGGTCACAGTCATCCAGGAATGGCCCACACCTACTACCGTCCGGGAGGTACGTCAGTTCCTTGGCTTGGTAGGCTACTACAGGAGGTTCATCAAGGGCTACACGAAAATGGCAGCGCCTTTGCAAGAGCTCCTGGTAGGCCACCCAAAGAAGAAAGGAAAGATCTCCGGCCCGCCATTTCACTGGGGAGAAGCAGAAGAACACTCCTTCAGACAAATGAAAGGGGCCTTGACGGGTGAAGAGATCCTAGCCTACCCTGACTACGGTCTGCCATTCGTACTGTACACAGATGCCAGTAATGTGGGACTGGGAGCAGTGCTTTCACAGGTGCAGGGAGGCAAAGAGCGTGTGATTGCTTACGCCAGCAGGAAGCTCAGGCCTACTGAAAGAAACCCGGAGAATTATAGCTCATTCAAGCTAGAGTTCCTGGCCATGGTATGGGCTATCACAGAGCGGTTCAAGCACTACCTGGCAGCCACCAAATTCACTGTCTTCACGGACAACAACCCCCTGACCCACTTGGATACTGCTAAATTGGGTGCCATGGAGCAGCGTTGGGTAGCCCGACTGGCGAATTATGACTTTACTGTCAAGTATCGAGCTGGCCGCAAGAACGGCAACGCAGATGCTCTGTCCAGGATGCCTCACCTAGCAGACGAGGGTGAAGATGAAGATGATCTTGAAGAGATTGAGCTGCCAGCGTTCCATCGCCATGGAGCAAAACAGTGTCGGCAGTCGCGTGCCAACCGCCAAGAGGTGACCCTGAACCCACTACCTCACTACAACTGGAAGGAGACCCAGGAAAATGATCCAGCGGTAGGCTTGGTAAAGAAACTGATCAGCCAGCCTGGCGCCAGCCTTGACAAAGGAGCCCCACCTGAGGCACAGTACCTATGGAAGGAGAGGGGTCGATTATTCATCTATCAAGACAAACTTTACAGGAGCATCATTGACCCGAGGACGCATAAGAAGGTGTGGCAAGTGATTGTACCACAGAAGGATACGAGGATGGTGCTAGAAGCCTATCACAATGGTGCAGGCCACTTTGGTTGGAAGAAGCTGGAGGCCCTACTCAAAGTAAGATTCTACTGGGTGGGCATGAGATCTGCCCTAGAGAAGTGGTGTCGAAACTGCGGGCCTTGTAATCTTAGAAGAAAAGACCAGCAGCGCCAGAGAGCACCACTCCAGCCCATCCAAACTAAACGGCCCCTGGAGATCGTGGCCCTGGACCATGTAAAGTTGGCACCCAGCAGACAAGGCTACAACTACGCTCTCACTATGGTTGACCACTACTCCAGATTCCTGGTGGTAGTACCAGTCAAGGACTTGACAGGTCAAACTGCAGCCAAAGCTTTCCAGACACACTTCTGTCGACCACATGGCTATCCAGATCAAGTGCTCACTGACCAAGGACCAGCCTTTGAAGCTGAAGTGTTTAAGGAGTTTTGTAACCTATACGGCTGCCAGAAGATCCGTACTACGCCTTACCATCCTCAGACCAATGGCATGTGTGAGAAGATGAACCACATCATTCTCGATCTTCTGAAGACGCTCCCATTGGAGGAACGAAGTCAGTGGCCAGAAAAACTACCCGATCTAGTGGACATGTATAACAACATCCCTGTGAGTTCCACGAACTGCACACCGGCATACCTGATGAGGGCCAGACCAGGGAGATTGCCAGTAGATCTGGAAATGGGAGTTGAGACCCCTGAAGACCATCTACAAGGTGCTGATTGGGATTCCAACCGCCAAGCCCAATACAAGAAAGTACAAGAGTGTGTGGAGCGAAGCCTGACTCAGCAGCGTGAGAAACAAGAAAAGGCCTACAATCGAAAAGCACCTGCTGTTCCTTTGATGCCAGGAGATATAGTTCTCAAGGGAAAGAGAAGGCGTCATAAACTTGACAATCACTGGGAAGAAGAACCCTATACTGTGTTACCATCAACGCTTAGCAATGAAAAGACATGCCTTATCAGCAAAGATGGAGGAAAAACAACAGCTGTCGTTTCTAGAGATCGCCTAAAGAAATGTCCTGAACAACTAAGAATCCCTGAAGAAATTCCCAACCCTGTGCCAGTTCAAGAACCAAAAGAAAGGATGATCCATACTGCGCTTGGAGATTTTCCAGCAAGTTGGCCTCAATACAATGGAGCAGTTGTTATTCCAGTCATTACATTCACTCAATCTAGAGAAGTAGGAGACCTAGAAGCACCTGTTCAGAACCTAGAAGTGCCAAATGTAGCTGAAGCAGAAAACCACGCATTGGTATCAGTACCCAGTACACCCAGAATTCACATTGAGACACATACATCGGGTGGGAGGACACAACCTCAGACAGATGACAGTATAGTACTGCGTAGATCAACCCGCAGCAACTTTGGTCAGCTCCCATTACGCTATAGACAAAGTACAGTTTAGTTGAAAGTGACGGTATGAAGTGTAATGTTTAACCTGTTATAGTTAAGCAACGTTTAAGCGAAATGTGCCCACAAGGACTATTGTGAGACCTTCTTAAAATGTTAGACCACTGGTTATGAACTGGCTTTAACCACAAACTTTTGTATTGTAAAAAGTTGCCTTCTTGGTACCAACCACAGGGTCTGCCTGTTGAGGGGCATGGCTCTGCACCAACAAGGGGGCACGCCTGTTTATGGGGCCTGCCCTCCAACACTCGGAAGCGGGTACGCCTGTTTATGGGGCCTACCTTACACCACTCCCCTCAGGAGAGGAAGATTGGAGGAAAGGTCTGGGGAATGTGATGGCCCAGACCTGGTTACCAAAAGGACCGGTGACCTACCTCCTGGAGGTTTTTGGGTGGGGTTCGGACATGTGGGTGGTTGGTGGTGGAATGGTACCTGGCATGTTTAAATGTAAATAATTGCCCCTGTGTGGGAAAAGTTTGTAATTACCTTTTTTCTTTCTCTTGTCTTTGCAGCCCGAGGACGTGCTGATGATAACTAAGGGGGAATGTGGCGCCCCTGACCTGGTCAGGCGCCACAGAGTATTGCACCCATGCGGGAGCAATGCTTCCAGGTAATCTCCAAAGGCCAGGATGAGGTGCACACACAAACATATAGTGACCAGGCCTCCCACATCACCAGAGGGGACCCTTGGGTAGCCAGAAGGGGTTAACTTTCAATTCCCAGCTAGGGGTGTGTTCAGGGGCTGGTTGCTAGGAAGCAGGGCAGAGAGAGAGAGGAAGTGAAGGAGTCGAGAGGAAGAAGTTGAAGTGTATGGAAGGGAGCAGAGAAGCTCCCGTGCAGACAGGTCCTGAGGAGTGCTGTAGCTGAAAGCGGAGGAGAACGGAGTACTGTGGGTCGGCCTGAAGAGCATCCAGAGAAAGAGGGGTGGCTGAGTACGGAGATCCCGGTATCCGAGCACCGAAGGGGAACTAGATCCCCAGTACAGGCAGCAAACCAGTCAGAGCTGCTCAATCTACAGGTGGGGATACTCCATGCCCTCACCACTACTACGCAGCGCTCGGGCCAAGCAGCACACCAGGCCCATAAGGGGACAGGGCCAGAAGCCATCCCACCAAGGCCACGCTGCCGGCAGGCGAGCCAGAGAGAGGGGAGCAGGGTGGTAACAGCTTCCCTGGAGGGGTCCTACCACGCTTCAAGCAAAGGATCCTCCTAAAACAGAAAGAGTGCAAGGAAGGCGAGTGGACAGCTACCCTCAGAACGGCCTCCTGGAATTCCTGGTTCCACCTGGTTATCACAGTGTCGCCCGGGCATCTCACCGTGACCTCCAAACAGTGAGTAAACACGTTAAAAGACTTCTTGGACTGTGTTTGAGTCATTCTGCGACTTGTGGTACTACAAACTCACACCGGGCCCTGGGGCTTGCCTCACTCTCAGGAGGCTACTATATCCGACTGCACCCACCATCAGCCCCAGGCGTCCCCTAACCTGCAGTGGCGGTCCCCACTGACCGCAATACTGAGAGTGGCGTCACGATTAAAAACTGAAGATTCCCTACCTGTGACCAGCACCAGCTACGTGGAGTCCCTGAAGGTATGCACCGATACAACACCTGTGGGGCTTCACACATGTATGATATGTATGTCAGTGTATATGACTGTGTACAGATTTATCTCTAGTTATATCTGAATTTCTCTTTAAATAAGTATATGTAAGGATTCCTGTATGTGTATGTATCTGTGCCGCACCCGCGTCAGCAGCCTGCCGCCGCTGCTCGGATCCGGATCCGCGGTGGCTCGAGGGGTCTCCGGACCCAGGGGTCGGGGTCGCGCGGCCACTCGGAATTAAAGGGGGGTTATTTACAGGGGATTGTATGGACAGTTCGTGTTGCCACCCGTGGTGCGTGGTAAGATGGAGTACCACCGCTGCAATGGGGAGTACCCGGTGGCGTTGGTGGGGGCAGCCAGATGTTTAACCCCTCCACGGGTAGAGGGAATGCCCCAGGACTCGGTGCTGGTAACGGGAAGGTGCTGTTGGGACGGTCGGGGAGTTGTTTGTGTACTCACTCAGTCCAATAACACTGACACCGACAACTGTGGAAAACCAAAGTTCTGGACGCCGCTGCCACTTGGAGGGAGCACGCCTGGATCCCGTGCCCGTTGGTGTTGCCTGTTAGCCTGTGACCTTTTCCTTGGCACCTTGTCCTGTAGTTGATCCCTATAGTATGAAACTAGTCAGGTCCCGCTCACGCTTGGGATTTTCTGGACCATGTGAGTGGAAAGTCCTATGCCCCTCATTGCACTAGTACCCCGATTTTGGAGTGGGTGGAGAATGGATCTTGAAGGCTCCGTCCTCGTCGGGTAAATTGTCAAGACGCCTGAAGCTTCTTCCTGACCTAGGATCCACGTACCCCGTCGTGCCCTGGCCCCTGCCCTGTGATGGCACAAGGCCACCGGCTGTCCTCCTCGACAGTCCATGCCTCTTGTCACGATCCCCTGCGACCGGGGTCCAGCTCCTACCAGGTCCAGACCAACGTCTGCCACCTAGTAGTCTCAAGGAGCCCAGCTCCTGTTCTCTCCTCCAACACTTCACCGCTCCGTGACCTCTCCTCTCGAGAGTCACTCACCAACTCACTGTCTCCGGAAACTCCTGACCTCCCCTTAACCAACCCCCCAAGTGGAAGACCCTATTCCACTCAGGCCGTCCACTGGTGTGTCTGGTCAGTGTGGTGTAGAGTGTTCCTCTGTTCTTGGCAACACCAATGGTTAGGGGTCCGTAACCGGGCAGATTGCACAACACCCTGTGACGACCTGATAGGTCAGGGCGTCACATATCTGTGTATGTGCGTGTGTGTGTGTGTGGTTGGGGCCCACAAAAACCTGGAGCCGGCCCTGGTGAGAACTCATCTGGAATACTGTGTACAGTTCTGGGCACCACATTTTGAAAAAGACATCAACAAACTGGAGCAAGTTCAGAGAAGAGTGACCAGAGTGGTGACCAGTCTGCAAACCATGTCCTATGATGAACAGTAACAGGATTTGGGAATGTTTAGCTTACAAAAAAGAAGACTGAGAGGAGACTTAATAGTAGAGATGAGCAAACCGGTCGCGGTTCGGCTCGAGGTCGGTTCACCAAACGGGGGTCCCGTTCAAGTTCGGTTCGTCGAACGTTCGACGAACCGCACTCGAGCCAATAGGCTATAATGGGAGGCAATCACAAACACATAAAAATGCATTATAAATGTACACAAACAGTTAATAAACATTGCCATAACACTTACCGGTCCTCGCGATCCCTTCTGCACTCTGTTTCCTGCCGCTATTCCATCCGATGATCGCTGAATCCTCCCGGTGACGGCATTGCCAGCAGAGATGCAGGACCTATCGTGACGTCAAAATAGCCATGTGACCAGTCACGTGGCTATTATCTCATTGGCTACAGACTGGTCACATGACTATGACGCGTCATGTAGGACCTGCGAGTGCATCTCTCCGGTACACGGTGCACATATGTGTATCGCCGTGTACCGGCGACATGCTCTAGCACACGGTCGACTCCCCGTTCCGATAGGGACCGGCTGACACAGCCGGTCATTAACAGAGATCACCGTTGCCATAGCAACGCAGTTAGCGGTGACGTCACCGCTAACCGCGGCTCCGAGAGCACCGTTGCTATGGTAACGCGTCTGTCAGCGTTACCGCTGTTACCGCTGACAGCCAGCACTGATCACTCACGGAGTGAAGGCTGCACGCTGCTTCCCGATTGTAGTGAGGATTGTAGTGAGGATGAGGTTCCCCAGCCCCAAGTGATGGGCTGGTGAACCTCATCCTCACTATAATTGTCACTACTACTACACTAGTGAGGATTGTAGTGAGGATGAGGTTCCCCAGCCCCAAGTGATGAGCTGGTGCACCTCATCCTCACTACAATCGTCACTACTAATACACTAGAAAGAAAGAAGACAGAAGAGCAGGATCGTGGAGGGCTGACAGGGGGTAATAAAGATGGAGTCTCTAATGTGTCTGTGTATTTATTTCTATTAAAGTATTTTTTCTCTGTGTGGTGTTTTTTTTTAACCCTTTATTGGAGATTCTTAATGGCCGGGTCAAACGTGCCTGACATTAAGAATCTCTGGCTTAATACTGGCTAGTAAAACAAAGCCAGTATTAACTCATGATTACCCAACAAGCCACCCGGCTCCAGGGCTGTTGGAAGAGTTGGATACAGCGCCAGATGATGGCGCTTCTATGAGAGCGCCATTTTCTGGGATGGCTGCGGACTGAAATCCGCAGCAGAGGCGCCCAGAAACCTCGGGCTAACCTGTGCTGAGGATTCCAATCCCCAGCTGCCTAGTTGTAGCCGGCTGGACACAAAAATGGGGCGAAGCCCACGTCATTTGTTTTTTAATTACTTCATGAAATAAGTGAAATAATTAAAAAAAAACGGGCTTCCCTATATTTTTGGTTCCCAGCCGGGTACAAATAGGCAACTGGGGGTTGGAGGCAGCCCGTGGCTGCCTGCTGTACCTGGCTAGCTTACAAAAATATGGCGAAGCCAACGTCATTTTTTTGATGGGCAAAAAAATTCTGCATACAGTCCTGGATGGAGTATGCTGAGCCTTGTAGTTCTGCAGCTGCTGTCTGCTCTTCTCCATACAGACAGACAGCAGCTGCAGAACTACAAGGCTCAGCATACTCCATCCAGGACTGTATGCAGAAGTTTTTTGCCCCCTGAAAAAATTATGTGGGCTTCGCCATATTTTTGTATGCTAGCCAGGTACAGCAGGCAGGTACGGCTGCCCCCAACCCCCAGTTGCCTATTTGTACCCGGCTGGGAACCAAAAATAAAGGGAAGCCTTTTTTTTATTATTTCATGAATTTCATGAAATAATTAGAAAACAAATGACGTAGGCTTCGCCCCATTTTTGTGTCCAGCCAGGTACAACTAGGCAGCTGGGGATTGGAATCCGCAGCACAGGTTGGCCTGAGCTTTCTGGGCCCCACTGCTGCGAATTGCAGTCTGCAGCCGCCTCAGAAAATGGCATTTTCATAGAAGCGCCATCTTCTGGCGCTGTATCCAACTCTTCCAGCACCTGCCTGCTATACCTGGCTAGCAAACAAAAATATGGCGAAGCTCACGTCCTTTTTTTGTAGTTTTTTGGCAAAAAAAATAAAAAATGCTTCCCTGGATTTTCCATTGCCAGTGAAGGTAACACCAAGCAGTGGGGGTTAGCAGCCAGTAGCTGCTTGGATTACCCTTAGGTAGCAATACAAAAAATGCAGCGGGAGCCCATATATATTTTTTTTAATTATTTATTTAAATAACTAAAAACAAAATGGGCTTCCCTGTATTTTGATTGCTGGACATCACAGTGCTGTAAAAATAAATCTTTAAAAAAATGACGTAGCGCTCCGCGGTATTTTTGATTCTCAGCGCAGATAAAGCAGACAGCTATGGGTTGCCACCCCCATCTGCCTGCCGTTACCTTGGTTGGCAATCAAAATACAGGGAAGCCCATTAATTTTTTCTATTTAAAAAATAGTTAAAAAAAAAAGTGACGTTGGGTCCCCCCATTTTTGATAGCCAGCTAGGGTAAAGCAGACAGCTGTAGCCTGAAAACCACAGCTGGCAGCTTTACCGTGGTTGGGGATCCAATGTGGAGGTCCCCTCAGGCTCTTTTTTATAATTATTTTATAAATATTAATAATTACACAATAAAAGTAGGGTCCCCCCCAAATTGCATCACCAGCCAAGGTAAAGCGGACAGCTGTGGTCTGGTATTCTCAGGGTGGGAAGGTCCATAGTTATTGGGCCTTCACAGCCTAAAAATAGCAGGCTGCAGGCACCCCAGACGTGGCGCATCCACTAGATGCGCCAATCCTGGCGCTTCACCCAAGCTCATCCCGTGCCCTAGTGCAGTGGCAAACGGGGTAATAAATCGGGTTGATACTAGCTGTAAAGTAACCTGAGATCAAGCCCAGCAGTTTGTGATGTCATGGCGTCTATTAGATACCCAACATCATAAACTGTCAGTACTAACAAAAAAAAAAATCGACAAAAGAAATTTATTTGAAAAAACAGTCCCCAAAACATTTCCTCTTTCACCAATTTATTGTCATAAAAAAAAATAAAGGGGTCCCACGACAACTCTGGACCGTCTAGAATATGGGGGGGAGACATTCAGGGAACGTATCCCCCATTTTCTAGGAGTGCGGACCCTTCATGTGAGGAGTGTGGATGCAATGAATCTGCACTCACTCTTCTCGGGTCCACAGCAGCAGAGTCCATGTCGTAATGGTTGCTACCAAAGCTGCAATGCCCTGCTCATGAATAAATTTGTGAATTTTCACTTTTTATATGATGCATGCCAATTTCAGATTGTGCTGGTTCCCTTTTTTTCTCTGTTTTGACCGTAGTTATGCTACAAATCTGGTGCCTGACCAACACTATACCATGCACGCCTGATTTTGGCTTGCAATATATTCCTCCTGTTGGTAGCTGTTCAGACTCAGTTACCTCACCCCTTTCCACAGGCAATGCTAATTAAGCACCATTCTTGGATCTGGTCCGCCTTTATCAATGGTTGCTGTTTGACACTGGGAGGATCAGTTCTGATATAGTCCTGGTATGTGTAGGGCTTGCTCCACATGCTGGGACCTGGGCTGGTCTCTATCCACAAGTGCCTTTTTTGCAACATGGAAGCGGCTATATACAGGTTGCAGGTATGTGTGCTCCATTATGGTTCTGCTTTTAACTTTATCTAGGAGGCCGCATGGCACATGAAATACAGAATGTAGAGTAGGACCCCCCTATTGAGATTTGCCGTGACGTTGGCAGGGGTGGCTCAAAAAATTGATCAATTATTTGCTAAAAATCTCATTTTTTTATTATAGTACAGTTGGAATAAATTTGTGAATTTTCACTTTTTATATGATGCATGCCAATTTCAGATTGTGCTGGTTCCCTTTTTTTCTCTGTTTTGACCGTAGTTATGCTACAAATCTGGTGCCTGACCAACACCATACCATGCACGCCTGATTTTGGCTTGCAATATATTCCTCCTGTTGGTAGCTGTTCAGACTCAGTTACCTCACCCCTTTCCACAGGCAATGCTAATTAAGCACCATTCTTGGATCTGGTCCGCCTTTATCAATGGTTGCTGTTTGACACTGGGAGGATCAGTTCTGATATAGTCCTGGTATGTGTAGGGCTTGCTCCACATGCTGGGACCTGGGCTGGTCTCTATCCACAAGTGCCTTTTTTGCAACATGGAAGCGGCTATATACAGGTTGCAGGTATGTGTGCTCCATTATGGTTCTGCTTTTAACTTTATCTAGGAGGCCGCATGGCACATGAAATACAGAATGTAGAGTAGGACCCCCCTATTGAGATTTGCCGTGACGTTGGCAGGGGTGGCTCAAAAAATTGATCAATTATTTGCTAAAAATCTCATTTTTTTATTATAGTACAGTTGGAATAAATTTGTGAATTTTCACTTTTTATATGATGCATGCCAATTTCAGATTGTGCTGGTTCCCTTTTTTTCTCTGTTTTCACCGTAGTTATGCTACAAATCTGGTGCCTGACCAACACCATACCATGCACGCCTGATTTTGGCTTGCAATATATTCCTCCTGTTGGTAGCTGTTCAGACTCAGTTACCTCACCCCTTTCCACAGGCAATGCTAATTAAGCACCATTCTTGGATCTGGTCCGCCTTTATCAATGGTTGCTGTTTGACACTGGGAGGATCAGTTCTGATATAGTCCTGGTATGTGTAGGACTTGCTCCACATGCTGGGACCTGGGCTGGTCTCTATCCACAAGTGCCTTTTTTGCAACATGGAAGCGGCTATATACAGGTTGCAGGTATGTGTGCTCCATTATGGTTCTGCTTTTAACTTTATCTAGGAGGCCGCATGGCACATGAAATACAGAATGTAGAGTAGGACCCCCCTATTGAGATTTGCCGTGACGTTGGCAGGGGTGGCTCAAAAAATTGATCAATTATTTGCTAAAAATCTCATTTTTTTATTATAGTACAGTTGGAATAAATTTGTGAATTTTCACTTTTTATATGATGCATGCCAATTTCAGATTGTGCTGGTTCCCTTTTTTTCTCTGTTTTGACCGTAGTTATGCTACAAATCTGGTGCCTGACCAACACCATACCATGCACGCCTGATTTTGGCTTGCAATATATTCCTCCTGTTGGTAGCTGTTCAGACTCAGTTACCTCACCCCTTTCCACAGGCAATGCTAATTAAGCACCATTCTTGGATCTGGTCCGCCTTTATCAATGGTTGCTGTTTGACACTGGGAGGATCAGTTCTGATATAGTCCTGGTATGTGTAGGGCTTGCTCCACATGCTGGGACCTGGGCTGGTCTCTATCCACAAGTGCCTTTTTTGCAACATGGAAGCGGCTATATACAGGTTGCAGGTATGTGTGCTCCATTATGGTTCTGCTTTTAACTTTATCTAGGAGGCCGCATGGCACATGAAATACAGAATGTAGAGTAGGACCCCCCTATTGAGATTTGCCGTGACGTTGGCAGGGGTGGCTCAAAAAATTTATCAATTATTTGCTAAAAATCTCATTTTTTTATTATAGTACAGTTGGAATAAATTTGTGAATTTTCACTTTTTATATGATGCATGCCAATTTCAGATTGTGCTGGTTCCCTTTTTTTCTCTTTTTTTTTCATGAGGTAAGGGCATGCCTAATCAGGAGAACTACTGTAGAGGAAGCTCTGCTCACTGGTATATAGGTGCTCAGAGGTAATAATAGATAAAATTAGTGAGTAACCTCGGCACTCTAAATCTCCCAGACTAAGTCAGTAAGTCACAACGGATAGTAATGTAAAATCACTCTTTATTGGTCCGTATTAAGAAAAAAAAAATTTTCATAAGCATATATGTTTTTGTCCAAAACAAGTTACAAATGACGTTTCGGCCTGAGCCTTCGTCAGATTGGACTTATCTGCATGTAATCATGAAAAATGACAATAATCAGTATCACATAAGAGTGAGAGAACAATAACATAAACTCGAACAATGTAGAGGTACAATTGGGATGCAGCAAAAAAATTGCAACACAGCAAGAAATGAAACACATGATACAAATGTCATAATACAGTACAAGGACAATATAGTAATGACAAATATGGGGTCAGAGTAGGCTTAGACAGCTCTGGTACGAAAGAGATGTCAATCATAAAGTAACATGTGCAGTAGGTGTAGAGCTACACTATGCATGGCAGAGCTAATGGGTAGACCGACCATAGAAAAAGAACGGAGAAAAAGTGGAGAAAAAGTGGAGAAAAAGTGGAGAAAAAGTGGAGAAAAAGTGGAGAAAAAAATGGAGAAAAAGTGGAGATAAAAATGGAGAAAAAGTGGAGAAAAAGTGGAGAAAAAGTGGAGAAAAAGTGGAGAAAAAGTGAATAAGTGGAGAAAAAGTGGAGAAAATGTGGAGAAAAAAATGGCGAAAAAGTGGAGAAACTGTTATCATCTCCATTATCTGTGAGGCTTCAGCTAACTTGGGTATTCAGGGGGGGGTAATGTGTTTTGACTATGTTTAGGTAGATAACTTGGAAGCTCTTGTGATGCGCCACTGGTAAGTCGTGTTCAAACACACACACACACACACACACACACACACACGCACAAACACACAATTACTGCTACACAGAGGGATTAGCAGGTAGTAGGCAACAGAATAGATTGTTCAATTATTTAAATTGTATGCATGGTTCTTATTGTTTGTTTTGGTAAAGTTAAACAATCATTTATCAACCCAACTGCCTAGAGTCCTTTTCCTGTTGCCTGGTTTTGCTGCATACTGGGGAGCCCACCCTGTACACAACTTAAAATAAAGCATAAGTCGCAATGTGAATTTCACTGTGCTACATTGCGGCCTAGCGTGCCTGTGCAACCACCGCCTGCCCCATCAAGTGCATCTGCGTGCTCTTCATCATCTGTGACTGTGGGGACAGCAGTCACACATGGTTTTTCACACTGAACTTCCACTCCTTTACCCGAAACAGGGAGTGTGATTGGCAGGTCATCACTTGTTTTGGAAGTGGAAACAGAAGGTATTGTTGAGCTGTCAGGCATCGAGAGAACCATCATTGGATGCAGGCTACATTATATCCACGCCTGCACCTTCGTCACAGATTGGCTGGACTACCTGCAGTTAATAATTGCATTCCAGAAATGGAAAGGAGTGTAGAATGCACATGTGTTGTACCTTGCTTGGCAGCAAAGGAACACTAACTTAGTATTCCAGACAATTTTAGGATGGCAGAAAAAGAGTCAGCTCTTTGGGCAAATTAAATAGCGTGGCAAAAGTGGACAGATGGGTACAGTGGCCGTGTTCTGTGGGTACCAGGACAGTAAAAGAAGCATCACTTTCTATCCCTCCTAATGATCAAATGCAGCAAGGAATTCCCTGAGTTTGCTATAAAATTAGCATAGCTAAATGTGCATGAGGGTAGAATGCAGAGGTGCTTGAGATTGCTTGGCACAAGTGGCACAATAAAGGAGTCCAACAGCCACTTTTTGTATTCCACTAAATGGCAGTATTTTTTGCTATCATTATAGCTTATTAAAAACAGAGCAGGAGGGTGTCCTGCACAGGTGCTAGAAATAGCTTAGCACCAGTGGGGCACTAATGGAATACAACAGCCAGTTCTATGATGCCACTAAATGGCAGTATTTTTTGCTATCATTATAGCTTATTAAAAACAGAGCAGGAGGGTGTCCTGCACAGGTGCTAGAAATAGCTTGGCACCAGTGGGGCACTAATGGAATACAACAGCCAGTTCTATGATGCCACTAAATGGCAGTATTTTTTGCTATCATTATAGCTTATTAAAAACAGAGCAGGAGGGTGTCCTGCACAGGTGCTAGAAATAGCTTGGCACCAGTGGGGCACTAATGGAGTACAACAGCCACTTCTTGTATGCCACTAAGTTTACTCAATTTTTGGTATAATAACGTCTTAGTAAGTAACAATGAGTTTGAGTGTGCAATGCAGGCAGAGGTGCTGCAAATATCTTTGCACTAGTGGGACTATACAGAAGTCCAATAGCCACATTTAGGATGTCACTATGTTCACTCAGTGTTTGCTAGTATAATGGCTTAGCTACAATGAGTTTGAGTGTGCAATGCAGGCACACGTGCTGCAAATATCTTTGCACTACTGGGGCAATACAGCAGTCCAACAGCCACGTTAAGGATGCCACTAGGTTCACTCAGTGTTTGCTAGTATAATGGCTTAGCTACAATGAGTTTGAGTGTGCAATGCAGGCAGACGTGCTGCAAATATCTTTGCACTACTGGGGCAATACAGCAGTCCAACAGCCACGTTAAGGATGCCACTAAGTTCACTCAGTGTTTGCTAGTATAATGGCTTAGTAACAATGAGTTTGAGTGTGCAATGCAGGCAGAGGTGCTGCAAATATCTTTGCACTAGTGGGACTATACGAAGTCCAATAGCCACGTTTAGGATGCCACTAGGTTCACTCAGTGTTTGCTAGTATAATGGCTTAGTAACAATGAGTTTGAGTGTGCAATGCAGGCAGAGGTGCTGCAAATATCTTTGCACTAGTGGGACTAGACAGAAGTCCAATAGCCACGTTTAGGATGCCACTAGGTTCACTCAGTGTTTGCTAGTATAATGGCTTAGCTACAATGAGTTTGAGTGTGCAATACAGGCAGACGTGCTGCAAATATCTTTGCACTACTGGGGCAATACAGCAGTCCAACAGCCACGTTAAGGATGCCACTAAGTTCACTCAGTGTTTGCTAGTATAATGGCTTAGTAACAATGAGTTGGAGTGTGCAATGCAGGCAGAGGTGCTGCAAATATCTTTGCACTAGTGGGACTATACAGAAGTTCATTAGCCACCTTTAGGATGCCACTAGGTTCACTCAGTGTTTGCTAGTATAATGGCTTAGTAACAATGAGTTGGAGTGTGCAATGCAGGCAGAGGTGCTGCAAATATCTTTGCACTACTGGGACTATACAGAAGTCCAATAGCCACGTTTAGGATGCCACTAGGTTCACTCAGTGTTTGCTAGTATAATGGCTTAGTAACAATGAGTTTGAGTGTGCAATGCAGGCAGAGGTGCTGCAGATATCTTTGCACTAGTGGGACTATACAGAAGTCCAATAGCCACGTTTAGGATACCACTAGGTTCACTCAGTGTTTGCTAGTATAATGGCTTAGCTACAATGAGTTTGAGTGTGCAATGCAGGCAGACGTACTGCAAATATCTTTGCACTACTGGGGCAATACAGCAGTCCAACAGCCACGTTAAGGATGCCACTAAGTTCACTCAGTGTTTGCTAGTATAATGGCTTAGTAACAATGAGTTGGAGTGTGCAATGCAGGCAGAGGTGCTGCAAATATCGTTGCACTAGTGGGACTATACAGAAGTCCAACAGCCACGTTAAGGATGCCACTAAGTACACTCAGTGTTTGCTAGTATAATGGCTTAGTAACAATGAGTTTGAGTGTGCAATGCAGGCAGAAGTGCTGCAAATATCTTTGCACTAGTGGGACTATACAGAAGTCTAATAGCCACGTTTAGGATGCCACTAGGTTCACTCAGTGTTTGCTAGTATAATGGCTTAGTAACAATGAGTTTGAGTGTGCAATGCAGGCAGAGGTGCTGCAAATATCTTTGCACTACTGGGACTATACATAAGTCCAATAGCCACGTTTAGGATGCCACTAGGTTCACTCAGTGTTTGTTAGTATAATGGCTTAGTAACAATGAGTTTGAGTGTGCAATGCAGGCAGAGGTGCTGCAAATATCTTTGCACTAGTGGGACTATACAGACGTCCAATAGCCACGTTTAGGATGCCACTAGGTTCACTCAGTGTTTGCTAGTATAATGGCTTAGCTACAATGAGTTTGAGTGTGCAATGCAGGCAGACGTGCTGCAAATATCTTTGCAGTACTGGGGCAATACAGCAGTCCAACAGCCACGTTAAGGATGCCACTAAGTTCACTCAGTGTTTGCTAGTATAATGGTTTAGTAACAATGAGTTGGAGTGTGCAATGCAGGCAGAGGTGCTGCAAATATCTTTGCACTAGTGGGACTATACAGAAGTCCAATAGCCACGTTTAGGATGCCACTAGGTTCACTCAGTGTTTGCTAGTATAATAGCTTAGTAACAATGAGTTTGAGTGTGCAATGCAGGCAGAGGTGCTGCAGATGTCTTTGCACTAGTGGGACTATACAGAAGTCCAATAGCCACGTTTAGGATGCCACTAGGTTCACTCAGTGTTTGCTAGTATAATGGCTTAGCTACAATGAGTTTGAGTGTGCAATGCAGGCAGACGTGCTGCAAATATCTTTGCACTACTGGGGCAATACAGCAGTCCAACAGCCACGTTAAGGATGCCACTAAGTTCACTCAGTGTTTGCTAGTATAATGGCTTAGTAACAATGAGTTGGAGTGTGCAATGCAGGCAGAGGTGCTGCAAATATCTTTGCACTAGTGGGACTATACAGAAGTCCAACAGCCACGTTAAGGATGCCACTAAGTACACTCAGTGTTTGCTAGTATAATGGCTTAGTAACAATGAGTTTGAGTGTGCAATGCAGGCAGAGGTGCTGCAAATATCTTTGCACTAGTGGGACTATACAGAAGTCCAATAGCCACGTTTAGGATGCCACTAGGTTCACTCAGTGTTTGCTAGTATAATGGCTTAGTAACAATGAGTTTGAGTGTTCAATGCAGGCAGAGGTGCTGCAAATATCTTTGCACTAGTGGGACTATACAGAAGTCTAATAGCCACGTTTAGGATGCCACTAGGTTCACTCAGTGTTTGCTAGTATAATGGCTTAGTAACAATGAGTTTGAGTGTGCAATGCAGGCAGAGGTGCTGCAAATATCTTTGCACTAGTGGGACTATACAGATGTCCAATAGCCACGTTTAGGATGCCACTAGGTTCACTCAGTGTTTGCTAGTATAATGGCTTAGTAACAATGAGTTTGAGTGTGCAATGCAGGCAGAGGTGCTGCAGATATCTTTGCACTAGTGGGACTATACAGAAGTCCAATAGCCACGTTTAGGATGCCACTAGGTTCACTCAGTGTTTGCTAGTATAATGGCTTAGCTACAATGAGTTTGAGTGTGCAATGCAGGCAGACGTGCTGCAAATATCTTTGCACTACTGGGGCAATACAGCAGTCCAACAGCCACGTTAAGGATGCCACTAAGTTCACTCAGTGTTTGCTAGTATAATGGCTTAGTAACAATGAGTTGGAGTGTGCAATGCAGGCAGAGGTGCTGCAAATATCTTTGCACTAGTGGGACTATACAGAAGTCCAACAGCCACGTTAAGGATGCCACTAAGTACACTCAGTGTTTGCTAGTATAATGGCTTAGTAACAATGAGTTTGAGTGTGCAATGCAGGCAGAGGTGCTGCAAATATCTTTGCACTAGTGGGACTATACAGAAGTCCAATAGCCACGTTTAGGATGCCACTAGGTTCACTCAGTGTTTGCTAGTATAATGGCTTAGTAACATTGAATTTGAGTGTGCAATGCAGGCAGAGGTGCTGCAAATATCTTTGCACTAGTGGGACTATACAGACGTCCAATAGCCACGTTTAGGATGTCACTAGGTTCACTCAGTGTTTGCTAGTATAATGGCTTAGCTACAATGAGTTTGAGTGTGCAATGCAGGCAGACGTGCTGCAAATATCTTTGCACTACTGGGGCAATACAGCAGTTCAACAGCCACGTTAAGGATGCCACTAAGTTCACTCAGTGTTTGCTAGTATAATGGCTTAGTAACAATGAGTTGGAGTGTGCAATGCAGGCAGAGGTGCTGCAAATATCTTTGCACTAGTGGGACTATACAGAAGTTCAATAGCCACGTTTAGGATGCCACTAGGTTCACTCAGTGTTTGCTAGTATAATGGCTTAGTAACAATGAGTTTGAGTGTGCAATGCAGGCAGAGGTGCTGCAAATATCTTTGCACTACTGGGACTATACAGACACACAGCTCTGCAACACAGTCATGGAAATCTTGAAAAGCAACAGTCAATGCAAACATGTGTTGCTGTCCCTCTATGATTTAAACTGTACGTGACAATTTGACAGTGCAGAGGCAGCAAGTCTTATTGTCTATATAGTCGGCCTACCCAGAACAGATATGTGTTTTGCTAATAAAACAAAGTGTTTCGTGCCCGCATTATTGTCTGGGCACAGCCTACCGTACCCGGGTACTCTGATGTCCAGTTGCCAGAAATACAGACTTTACGGTCCTCTCACGGTAAACAGTATAGACAGCACTGTAAGAATGTTGGTCTGTGGCACAGGATGCTGCTCACTGGCATTACGGGGCTCATCATCAAAGTACAACATGACTCCCCTCACAATTGAACGAAGTGTTTCCGCGGTGGCTCCTTGCTGTAACACACACCTTTAGCTTTTCCTTCTGTTCATAGACAGCATCTCCAAGTCCACATCCGAAGAGCAATTTGATATTGCTATAGTGACCAAACAAAGGCAGATCCAAAAAACAGCAGCCCCTTGTGTGTAGTCTGCAACAATGCATGCAATGGCAAATAAGCATGTTGCATTGACAGTAGCTAAAGCTGAGCAATACACCTTCACGCTATCAATCATATCCATGTGACACTTCATGGAGGAACTACTCAAAGGTGTGAGTTTTTGCCTTCTACTTACAGATTGTTGACAAATCTTACAGATTCCATGACTTGGGTGATCCTTTGCGATGTCCAAAAATTCACAGGCTAGGCAAGGCTTACAGACCATGCGACCTGCATAGCCAACATGACTTCTGCTCAGAGTCAAAGTTGTGGTCCAGGATTCAGTTGTTGACGTGCTTCCAGTACTTTGTCTCTGGCCAGGAAGACGCAACGTAACCTCGTCGTCAGTAGCATCCTCCTTCACCTCCTCTGCTGACCTCATTGACTGGCTGACTTTGGTTTGACAGTAAGTGTGGTCTCCAACCTCATCAATAACCCTGTGTGTTTTCATTCCCCTCGTCCTGAGTCCTCCGAGACAACCTCTTCCTGCCCTGACCGAATAGTAAAGTTGTCATTCCAATCAGGTATCTGTGCTCCTCATCATGTTCCCCATTGTCTCCACCAGGAGGATTTACTTTTTGGAAATGAGGGTGTAGATTAGGCTCAGCACCTTCTTCATTGGGGCCTGGATCCCACTCACAAAGCTTCTGGCCATCTGCGCAGATCATTTCCCCTGTCTCATGGAACTCGCTACCTCAACACGTCAGATTATCTGCTACACCCGCAAGCTTCAAACTGAATCTGAAAACTCATCTGTTCAGAAATGACTATAACCTTCAATGACACCACCACCATACGTACTTGACGCTCAACCTACACCACTTCTACTGTCTCCTCCCAAAAATCCTTTAGAATGTAATCCCGCAAGGGCAGGGCCCTCTTAGCTCTGTACCAGTCTGTCTATAGTTACTTGTATATGTATTCTGTATGTAACCCCCTTCTCATGTAAAGCACCATGTGTCATGATGTATGTAGTTTTCTCCATTCTATATTTTTGTATAAGATGCCATGTGATGTATTTTACCTTCTCACTGTATTTGCTGTAATACTATGTCTTGGGATGTAAGTGACTATACCTTCCCCCAGCCTGTATCATATTGCACTCAGGCTTCAGCAATAGCTATTGTCATTGATTTGGTGGGGGTTGCATATCTATTGTTCTTCTCAGCATGGGACTTCTCCAATCTACAACTTGGTAAACAGAACAGAGCCAGCAGTCTAAAGTCCATTCATGCATCAAATGGCCAGGGGGAGGTGTGCCCAACTAAGAGGCTGATCCCAGGAGAGAAGAACATGTTAGTTCAGTTAGTTGGAGCTCGGCTGGAGAAGGACTAGGATCCATAGCTGAGGCTGGATCCTGGGGTCTGTGTGTGTGGACTGTTACAGACTGGAGATCCGCGGCTACGTGGGATTGCGTTTTGTTGTTCACCTGTTGGACTCAAGGAACTCATATAAGGACCATTGCCCTAATTCCCCTGGCATCGGAATACCAGGCGGTGCCCCTGGATCTTTTGTTTTTCTGTTGTGGACTCCTTGCAGATTTGAAGGATTTATATTTATGTTTGCTGCTTATTCTTTGTGGTTCCAATAAAGCCCTTTGGATTGTTCCTTGGCCTGGCGTCCCTCACTGCTCTGTTGCATACCCCGTCACAAACTGGTTGGCAGCGGCGGGATCAGAGCAGAAGAAATGGAGGACAACAGCCAATCGACGTCTGAAACCAGAACCTCAGGATACAGGAACTGGACTGTGGCGAGTCTACAAACAAAGGCCCGTGAATTAGGTGTCGGCTACAAAGGACTCTCTAAGGAGCAACTAATTGAGGCATTGGAACACGCTTGCCTGCAAGATGGCACCGAGGAACAATTTCCACAGCAAGGGGAGCAAAGACGGGAGCCGGAGGTGAATACCCAAAAAAGTCAATGGGTTGTGTGGTACAAGGAAAAGATGGCACTGCTTGGAGATGAGGCCACCATAGAAGATAAGAGGGAGGCCATGCGTGGAGCTGAAGAGAAGGAGCGCAGGATGGAGGAGATGGCATTGCTGGATAAGCAGCTCGCTGTGGAAGCCACGAGAGGTTCCAGACAGACTGTAACCCCAGCACCCATCATGAGGGAACTTCCCAGGGTGTCCCGCAAAGACTTTAAGCCGTTTAATGAGGCTGCAGGCGACATTGAGGGCTTCTTCCAGGACTTTGAGCATCAGTGTCGATTAATGGAAGTCCCGGACAGGGAGCGTGTCCGGCATCTGGTTGGGCTCCTAGAGGGGGGAGCTGCTGAAGCCTATAGAGCTATGGACCCTCGGTGGAACTGTGAGTATGCGGATATTAAACAGACTATTCTAGAACATTATGCTGTGACCCCAGACACTTACAGGACTCAGTTCCGTGCTTTAGCCTGTGATGGGGAAGTGTCTTTTAAGATATATGCTCATAGACTCAAACAAATATGTAATCGCTGGCTGGAGGCAGAGGAGGCCTTATCTTGGGAGACCTTCATGCAGGTCATCCTAAAAGAACAATTCTTTGCCCAGTGCCCCGCTGAGATCCGGGAATGGGTGCGTGAGAGAAAACCAGCGACAGTGGAGGAAGCTGCTGCTCTCGCTGATGAGGCTCTCACCATCAAGCCTCAGTGGAGGGTTCTGTTGGAGGATGGAGAGACGCCTAACAGCTCCACAACACCGGATGCCCCCAGTTATTCTGTCCCCATTGTTCCCCGTTCCTCTAACCCACCACATGTTGATACCCGTGTGAATGTGCCTCCAGTTGCTTCTACTGCACTTTCTGGAATACGCCGGGGAGAGGAAGTAACAGAGCGCAGGTGTTATGTTTGTAGGCATCCCGGGCATTTGCAGGCCTCATGCCCAGCCAGGCCATGGAGGAATCATCCTCAAACCCCTACAGCACCTTCAGGTGGGAGCCGGCCTCCAAGTTCCCCTACCCCTTACCCAAGAGGACGCCTTGGATGGAGGGAGACCCAGCTCAGATGCTATCAATGTGGACAGCCAGGGCATCGGCAAGTCTCCTGCCCAGCTGTTCAAATGAGGACTGATCCTGCACCCAATCGGATTGTTAATTATTTACAGCCCAGTGCCATGGAGGAAGATGTGGCACCGTTATGTGAGGACTGGCCTAGTGACTCAGCCCCCCATGTTGCACCACCAGGAGTTTACGGGGTGCGACCCGCAGTTATGGCGACTTCTGCTCATCGAGGTAAGCACTTGCAGGAGGTTGTGCTGGATGGACAGAGACTTGTTGGATTTTGTGACTCGGGTGCTTTCCTCACACTGGCTGATCCCCGAGTGGTTCGGCCTGAGGCAATCCATAGAGGACCTGGGATTGTCATTGAACTGGCGGGTGGACAATGGAGGACTATTCCCACAGCCACTGTGGATCTGAACTTTGGTTTTGGAGTCAGGCGATGTGTGGTTGGGGTGATGGGTGGTCTGCCTGCAGCTGTTCTCCTGGGCAATGATGTGGGAGAGCTACGATGCCAATTCGTGGCTGCATGAAGCCACATGTAAGTAACGCTCTGCCTGTGTGTACTTAACCAGTGACCTGTAGAGGTCCCTAGTACGTACACAAGTTGGGAGGGGAAGGAATTGTCATGATGTATGTAGTTTTCTCCATTCTATATTTTTGTATAAGATGCCATGTGATGTATTTTACCTTCTCACTGTATTTGCTGTAATACTATGTCTTGGGATGTAAGTGACTATACCTTCCCCCAGCCTGTATCATATTGCACTCAGGCTTCAGCAATAGCTATTGTCATTGATTTGGTGGGGGTTGCATATCTATTGTTCTTCTCAGCATGGGACTTCTCCAATCTACAACTTGGTAAACAGAACAGAGCCAGCAGTCTAAAGTCCATTCATGCATCAAATGGCCAGGGGGAGGTGTGCCCAACTAAGAGGCTGATCCCAGGAGAGAAGAACATGTTAGTTCAGTTAGTTGGAGCTCGGCTGGAGAAGGACTAGGATCCATAGCTGAGGCTGGATCCTGGGGTCTGTGTGTGTGGACTGTTACAGACTGGAGATCCGCGGCTACGTGGGATTGCGTTTTGTTGTTCACCTGTTGGACTCAAGGAACTCATATAAGGACCATTGCCCTAATTCCCCTGGCATCGGAATACCAGGCGGTGCCCCTGGATCTTTTGTTTTTCTGTTGTGGACTCCTTGCAGATTTGAAGGATTTATATTTATGTTTGCTGCTTATTCTTTGTGGTTCCAATAAAGCCCTTTGGATTGTTCCTTGGCCTGGCGTCCCTCACTGCTCTGTTGCATACCCCGTCACACCATGGAATCAATGGTGCTCTATAAATCAATAATAATAAAAATAATAATAACTTCCTTGTCTGTACTCATTGCAGCTTTGGAGCAGACCTCTGATTCCCAGGCTATAGTGCGACTGAACAGCTATGCAAACTAAACCATCTCTGTTACCCCATACTCAGCAGGGCTGGTGGAAACTTGAGAGCTGTTAGGAAGCAAGTGCGATTGGATTGACACCACAGAGGAATGGAGTATTTGGGATCTTGAAATTGGGGTGGAGGAGAGGCCACTTTATGGAGCACTTCAGATCCATTGAAGCAGCTGCTGTTTTGGCCTCATCTACATTTGTTAGCGATGGTTGTGTCCGTGAAAAAAAGGATCATATGAGATTATCCATGGGAAGAAGTACACCTGTTCTTTTGGATGGTATTTGTTGTTACAAAACCTGTAACCTGAAGCCTGCTGCGGTTTCATTTGCGCCCAGGCGTCAGCTGCCATTTAGGGCTGTGCCTTGGGTTGTCCAGCTGGCTGCTTTCTCCTCCACGTCTAAGTGTGGAGAGGCAGCTAGTGCGCATGAGTGTGCCGATTTACCCCAGCCGCAGCCTAACTACAGTGTTTCGCCTAGTGAGTATGCTCAGCCTGACTGTGCCATTGCTGAGGCTAAGTCTTCATTTCGGGATACAGCGCATGCTCCCACACTTAGTGCGAAAAGCCTCTTTGCACAGGTACTTGCACTCCATGCCGGGTCTAGGTCCTGTGTTGTGCCTAGACACCATAAAGCTGATAGTCTTTTTTCAGACACTGTATTTCATGCTACTGAGCATGCTCAGGCACTTACTGCATCAGAGACTATGTCCGGTAATTAACTCTTTGGCCCTGCCCCTGATGTGGGGGTCCCATATAGACCACAGGGCATCAGGTGTCCTGACGATGTGGCCAGGCCACTCCCAAATGGCTTGCAGAGGCCCGCCCCTATGACTTGTCACCGCATTATTGATGGTCAGACGATGACTGGTGAGGTGTTTGGGTCATGGCAGCCATGAGGTCATCATTGAAGTTGCGGTTCCAAATAGGATGCTAGTTATACCACTCATGACGTGTCACTCTGCTTTTGTCTCCAGGAGGTGCATTGTGGTTCACCCTGGTTTGGGGCGGACCCAGGTTATAAAAGGGGCTGGAGCCAACAGGGAGGTGCGCAGTCTTCTATTATGCTCCGAAAGAGCACACCTCCATGTGTTGAACCCATTGCGGCTTTAGGCCAGAGGTAGGCAGGGATAGGGTGTCGATGCAGGCCACCACCACAGTTGGTAACGCAGAATGGTTAAGAACAGCTCCTGTCCTACCAGTCCTGCTTGTGCAGCCCAGTGGCATTAACAGGCCTGCTGCTGCTGATGCACCTGCTGTCCACAGGTGTGGCCCCCTACGCACACGGTCAGCATACTCAATGGCCCCTGTGTTGTTAACAGGGAGTTCCTGGGCTGGGTGGGCATGTGGACCCTGTGACGCTAACAGGGCTCCCAGTCTCCAGATCCGAATGGCGTCTAACTCGGTTCAGGTTACTATTAGTTTCATAGCCACACAGCTCTGTATCCTTTCTTTTCTTAATAATTTTCGGTATATAGCGGTAACATAGTATATACCACCTTATCCGAATCTGCCAGTCCCACTGTAACAGGTGGTGTTTCTTCAGCAAATGTTACTGTTGCTTAACCACCAAATCCACGGCCAAAAACTTTTTTCCCTTTTCCAACACACCTGTTCCCCTTTCCACCAGCATCTGTCCTTTTTCAACTCATTTTGGTATATGACCAAAAGTGCAACTCTGCAGGGACACCGTACTCAACGCCATCTCAGCACAGCAGCCAGCCCTCGGTCCCTCAGATGTGGACAAGTAAAAGACCATTTCCTCCTATCCATGACAAAGCGTTGAGATTCACTCTGTGCAGCACTGGTGTTTAGTGGAAAAGCAGATCTAAGATTGCGTACCACCTTCTGCAGATACTCCTGTATACGTGCGTCCATTTCTATGGCAGGAATTATTTTGCCAAATTTTGTCTTGTACCGGGGATCTAACAGTGTGGCAACCCAGTAGTCAGGATTACTTTGAATTCGTACAATCCGAGGGTCATGTTGTAGGTAGTGCAGCAAGAAGGCGCTCATGTGTACTGTGCATCCAGGAGGACCAAGTCCTTGGTGTGTTGGTGGCAGAGAGGTGAGATACGTGCCTCCTTCCTCTGCCCTCTCCCCACAACCTCGCACAACCGAAATGTGAGCAAGCTCTCACTCATCTGCTGAGTCTTCCATGCCCATCGCCAGTTCGTCCTCCATTTCTTCATGGGCTCCTGCACCTTCCTCAACACTTTTTGCTGATACTATGCGCCCTTGTTAATCCCTCCCCCTCACCATGACTGCCGCCTAGGTGCCACTGACCATCTGGACCTCGTAGATCTTGTTATCCCTTCCGCATATGACTCCTCCTGTACTTCCTCCCCTTCCTCTTGTCCCAACACCTGACTCCGAATAATAATTACAGTGTGCTCCATCATGTAGATGACCAGAATTGTCACGCTGAGAATGGCATCGCCAGTGCTAAACATCTTCGTCGACATTTGTAAACTGTGTAGAAGGGTGCATAGGTCCTTGATCTGACACCACTCCAGCAGCGTGATCTGCACCACCTCTGGATCAAGTTATCCCAAGCTATATGTCATAACGTATTGCAGCAGGGTTCGGCAGTGCTGCCACAAACGCTGCAACATGTGCAGATTCAAATTCCTGCGTGTCGGCACATCGCATTTCAGGCGTTTAACCACCAGACCTTAAGACTTCTGTAGCGACGAAAGTTGTTGAGCTGCTGTGTGCGCACGATGGAAGTGAGCACATAGCGATCGTGCCCGCTGCACAAGGCCATGTAGGCCGGGATGATGTTTTAAAAATTGCTGGAGAATTATGATCAACACGTGAGCCATACAAGGCACGTGTGTCACATTGCCCTGACGATGGCCCGCAGCCAGGTTTGCATCATTGCCGCACACGGCTGTTAAGTCACCAACGGAGTCCGCTCCGTCAATTTGTACTCCGGTCGCCAGGTGACAACGTGTTCCTTTCATGCATAGTGCTGATGATGGGAGAGGAGTCGATGCCAGCGGCGCAGGTGGACGCAGGTTATGCTCACCCACTGGGCTGGATTACCTTGACAGATGCAGAATCTCTGGCTGAATGTAGCTGGTGGGTATCTCACAGATGAAGTACCATCATTCAGCTACAACTAATGGGAAGACACCACACCCTTTTTTATGCCCATCCTGTCTGCAGACCACTGCCAGACATAGCTATGAACCTCTGGTTACTTTTACCCCCAGTTCAGTTTTATGATTTTGTGTGCTTGTTACCTGACTACTTTTCCTGCTTGCTGTTTATGTACCTTGTTGGCCGATCCGCATTTCACCTCTGCTTGTTTTCTGATTAAGTCCTGGCCGTCCCATTCTGTTCCTGTTCCTCAACTAATGTTTTGACCCTGCCTGACTACTATTCTCTGGAACTGCAGCCTTCCACAGGTATTGATCACCTTGGGCCCTGTGTAATTCCTAATCCCTGTATAGGGGTTAAAGGGTTTCAGGGTTCTAGGGGTCCTGCTTGGTGAGTGGCTTCCCTCTAGCCTATCATTTACAGCCCATCTGAGTGTGTGGATCAAGGAAGGCGTTACACCGTGCTCTCTGCAGAAGGCCATGTGGGCCAGGATAGTGCTTTAAAAATTGCTGGACAACCAGGTTCAACACGTGAGCCACACAAGGCAAGTGTGTCACATTGTCACAGCGAAGGGCCGCACCCATGTTTGCATCATTGTTGCACCCGGCCTTCCCTGGCTGCTGGATGAGTGGAGACAACCATTGATGAAACTCGGTCTCCAGAGCTAACCGTCCACAACTTCTCAGCGGTGTGACTCACATTTCCCATACATTTCAAAGTAAACCTTTGACCGCCTGATGGCATTGAGCTCTGCTGCCAGCATAGTAAGGAGGTGTGTGGTATTCCTTCTGCGCAGTTACAAGGAAGGGTGGCCTGACCACACAGGGTTTGGGCCAAGGTGGAGGACCCACATGAGGTTGAAGAGGCAGAAGCAGTGTATTAACTTCTACATACAGAAGAAGGATTGACACAACTCGTGGGGACGGCAAGACTTGTACAGCGGACCCTTCTCCATCTCTCCCCACAGTAACCCATTGCCCAGTCAGCGACATGTAACGCCCCTGTCCATGCTTACTGGGCCAATTATCTGTGGTGAAATGCACCCTGTCACACAGAGTTTCTCAAGGAATCAGTGATGTTTAGTGCGACATGCTGGTGTAGCGTGTGCACGCCTTTGTTGGAGAAGGAGTGGCGCCTGGGCATCGGCTCTTGGGGCACTGCGATGGGCATAAGGTCTCGAAAATCCTCGGTTAAAAAGGTTGGAAAGGCAGCATTTTGGTAGCCAACAGTTTCCAGATGCTGAAAGTCAACCTCTAAGCCATGTCATGCCCTTCTAAAAGCATGTAAAACACAGCGAGGGGACTCCAACCACAGTCTCCCTCGTTTCCACTAACTGGGCCACACACACCCCACTTGACTGGCATCAGTTGACCCCCATTTTCAAACTTACAAAGATGCTTTGCATGAAGCACTATCAAAAATACGCGTGCCTTTCGCCTCCCCTGGATGACCCAGGGGAAGAAAAGTCCTCTGAGAGCCATGACTTGTTCATCTTGGTTCTTTTTTCAAAAGCGAGGGGACTCCAACCACAGTCTCCCTCGTTTCCACTAACTGGGCCACACACACCCCACTTGACTGGCATCAGTTGACCCCCAATTTCAAGCTTACAAAGATGCTTTGCATGAAGCACTCTCAAAAATACGCGTGCCTTTCGCCTCCCCTGGATGACCCAGGGGAAGAAAAGTCCTCTGAGAGCCATGTCCACATTGTCAGTGGACAGACACGTGTGCTTATCTGCCAGCAGACCCCCAGTAGCACTGAAGACAGGTTCCGAGAGAACGCTGGCTGCAGGACACGACAAGATCCCCAAGGCGTACGTGGCAAGTTCAGGCAATTTATCCAGATTGGAAGCCTAAAATGAGCAGGGCTCAAGTTGCACAGTAATGGCATCGACGTTTCCTTGCATATACTCATATATCTGTGTGTCCTCCTCTTTTTCCTTATCCTGCTCTTTTGTTTTCGCATGAGTATATGTCCTTGTCACTTTCCCATGTGTTTGTGTTGTGTTGTGAGTTGTTTGTCACCTTTTGGACACCTTTGAGGGTGTTTTCTAGGTGTTTTTATGTGTTTGTGAATGCCTGCCATTGTTTCCTATGCGGTTCGAGTTCGGTTCGTCGAACGTTCGACGAACCGAACTCGAACGGGACCTCCGTTCGGCGAACCGACCTCGAGCCGAACCGGGACCGGTTCGCTCATCTCTAATAGGAACCAATACATCTGGGACCCAGCTTGGCAGAACTAACCTTAAGATTGATATTCTTAGTGAACAACCATACCTTGTCCCCAACTCCCAAACTTGGACTAATAGAACGTTTCTTATTAGCAGCTGAGGCATGACCACCCTGTGCCCTTTTCCAGTTTCCTCTAACTTCAGAAAAGATAACTTAATTTATCCACAGATTTGTAACCTCTAGAGTGTCCATGACAGTGGTTGAAAAAGAAACAAAATAAGGATGCAACCCAAGATTACAGAAAAAGGGAGAAGTTTTCATGGATTCTTGATATTGATTATTAATAGCAAATTCGGCTAACAGCAGATATTTCACCCAGTCAGATTGATGATCAGACATATAACACCAAAGATATTGCTCGAGTGTTTGATTAGTACGTTCAGTCTAACTATTGGTGTTTGGGTCAGTGTGAAGAAGACTGAAAAGACAAAAGGCACTAATAGGGTACTAACGTTATAAAAATGTTTGTGGGAAAAATCAGATGTGCTCACCTGATGCAGTTGTGAAAATAGTCACAACTGCTATTAGAAGCGTGTATGCTATGGCTGCAGCAGGCACTACGAAGAGTTGGCATCAAAACATAAAACAGAAGTGGACTTCCGCGCTGTCGTGAGAAGATGGTCAGCAGAAATGGGTAAATTGTGATTTTATTACTTGTTTCAGAGATCACATCTCCTTCTTCAGATAAGTTATACATGTGTGATTTATCTGAAGAAGTAGATGTGATCTCTAAAATGCGTAATAAAATCACGATTTAACCATTTCTGCTGACTATCTTCTTACGACAGCGCGGGAGTCCACTTCTATGTTATCTTTTGATGCCATTAGTGTCTGTGTAGTAGGCAGAAGAAAAAGGCAACTCAATATTAATCTTTTTTACAAAATGCTCTCTAAAATTTTGAAATTAACTGAGTCCCCCGATCGGAAACTATGTTTTCCTGAACAACATGTAACCACACAATTAGTGATGGGCGAACCCGAACTGTAAAGTTTGGGGTTCGTACCGAACACATAGTGTTCGTGCACACGAACCCGAACACGAGCTTTCTGGGAAGTTTGTGTTACAGTTCAGGTCCAGGGGCTGTAAAAAAACCCCTGTTATCAAAAAAAAATTATGATCATACTTACAGGTCCCGCGACGCGTCCTGCAGACTCTGTCTCCCAGCTGCTTCTGTTTACGCATCTGATCATTGCTGTGCCCCCGGGTGACTACCACTGACTTACAGGACTTTCCATGACGTCATAGCCATGTGACTAGTCTGGTGTGAATGTTCTGCAGACATTGTATTAGACTGGTCACATGGCTATGACGTCATGGAAGGTCCTGTTAACTTCCGGGGGTATCCACTGCACTGCTTGTAACTCGGAAGTCTTCGTCTGTTTTTGGCTGTGCTTGCGGTGACCTCAGGGTTTACCCAAGTCCATGGCTCATGGACTCGATTGAACTTTGATTGTCACTGTGCGAGTCTCGCCTCGCATCACACGGTACAGCTGCACACTCTCTCGACAGGAGCGGTCGGCTGCATGTATTTCCATGCATCTGAAGCGCTTGTGTCCGAAGAGTGTCAGGCCATGCGGGGTGATGCAATGCGAGACTCGCACGAGTCATACGCAAGTGGAACTATGGCCTCAGTATCAGCCTGCTTCTCATTTAGTATAGATGCTGTCTGTAGAAAGTGATGAAGTAGAGCTGACAATGCTCTCTATGCTTCTCACTCTGTAAAGATGCTGTCTGTCAGAAAGATGAAGCAAATGCTCTACCTATCTGGTCATGTCGGACTAAGGATTTTTTTATAATAAAGATAGAGTCTCTAAATTTTTTTTGTTTTATTTCTAATAAAAAAAAGTTCTGTGTTGTTGTTTTTTTTTTTGACTGTTTACTAGAAATTCATGGTGGCCATGTCTAACATGGCAAGACACCATGAATTTCGGGCTTAGTAACAGCTGAGAATACAAAGCTGGCATTAATCCCCTTATTACCCAGCGTGCCACCACCATCAAAGCCGCTGGACGAGCCAGGTAAAGAGCCTGAAAATGGCGCTAAAAAACAATGCGCCATTTCCAGGGGTGGCTATGGGCTGCGGGTTTTAGCGTGGGGGGCCCAGAACGCTTGGGCCTTATCACACTGAGAATCCCAGCCTCCAGCTGCCTGGTTTTACCTGACTGGCAATCAAAATACGGCAGGAGCCCACGCATTTTTTTTATTATTTTTTTAAATAATTAAAAAAAAAATTAAGGGTTCCTTTATTTTGTTTGCCAGTCAATGTAAAGCCAGGCAGATGGGGGTGGCAGCCCATAGTCGTCCGCTTTATCTGTGCTGAGAATCAATAATACAGCGGAGCGCTATGTATTTTTTAAAATTAATTATTTTTTTATTTTTAAGCTACTATACGTGTGAGGGACTCAACAGCGAATCACAGATGCTGTCACGCAGAATGGGCATCTGTGACTGGCTGTTGGCATAACCTGGAATCTGCCCATACATTCTAGACGCTAGAATGTATGGGCTGATTTCAGGCTACTCGAGCATCCAATCACAAACGCCCACTCTGTGACAACGTCTGTGATTGTCTATTATTTTAACAGTAAAAAAAAAGAACAACACAGAGAAAAAAACATTTTATTAGAAATAAAACAGAAGACATTTAAGACTCCATTTTTATTACTAAAACAAAAAAACGCCGACGTAGTCCAAAGGCGGGCAAGCATCTTCAGCTCTGCTACATCTGTGCGAGGAGACAGACAGGTCTGCTCACACAGACTCAGCGAGACTTAACATGAGTGCATAGCTCCACCTACTCTCAGGACCTTCCATGACATCATAGCCATGTGACCAGTGTAATACAACATTCACATCACACCGCTCACATGGCCATGACGTAATGGAAGGTCCTTTAGTCAGTGGTGTTTACCTGGGGGCACAGCAATGATCGGACTCGGAAGCAAAAGTGGCAGAAGTGGCATCATGGGTAAGAATTTCAGTCTCTCGATGTGCAAAACTGATAGAGATATACCCCAAGCGACTTGCAGACTTAATCGCAGCAAAAGGTGGCACTACAAAGTATTAACTTAAAGGGGACGAATAATATTGCACGTCCCACTTTTCAGTTATGCAACTTGTTGTTGATTCTTCACCATAACATTAAAATTTTTATCTTTATGTTTGAAGCTTGAATTGTGGGAAAAGGTTGAAAAATTCAAGGGAGCCGAATACTTTCGCAAGGCACTGTAGATACACATCATACATGCATACACAAACACATTAGAGACATTTTTAAAATAGGAAAGCTGGCAGCAGCCTCACTCACCTCCCCCGCTTGGCTCCTCCAGGGCATGTGGCTGTGCAGGTCACGCTGCGTGATATATATCATTTTAACAGACCTATCCGCGCACAGTGCACACTGACACTGTTGTATATATGATGCGCCCACCGGGACCTGGAGTGACTTGTTACCGGGCGGCAGATCTGGCTCTAGGGTGCCGCTGTGGCGTGGCCCGGTTCCGCTACAGTATAAACATCACAGGACAGTCTGAGGGCTACAGTATACACATGACAGGAGGGGCTGGGGGCCAAAATATATACATATATACATGACAGGGGTGGTTAGGGACTACAGTATATACATCCCAGTGGACGCTGGGCTACAGTATATACATCACAGGGTAGGCTGGGGGCTATAGTATATAAGTCACAAGAGAGGCTGGGGGATACAGTATATATATGACAGTGGGGGCTGGGGGCTACAGTATATACATCACAGTGGAGGGTGGGGGCTACAGTATATACATCACAGTGGAGGCTGGGGGTACAGTATATACATCATAGAGGAGGCTGGCGGTTACAGTATATACACCACAGGGGCGGCTGAAGACTACAGTATATACATCACAGGGGGACTGGAGGCTACAGTATATGCATCACAAGAAAGGCTGGGGCATAGACATTACTGGGCAGCATACACATTGCTGGGGGGCATACACATTGCTGGGGGGCATACACATTACTGGGGGAATACACATTACTGGGGGGGCTGAGAGGTTTATATGCAACTGGCAAGCATACTGCTCTGGGGGTTGGCTCATACAGGTCTGGGGGCTCATACTGCTCTTGGGGTGGCTCATACAGGTCTGGGGCCCATACTGCTCTGGGGGTGGCTCATACAGGTCTGGGGCCTCATACTGTTCTGGAGGGGTGGCTCATACAGGTATGGGGGGCCATACTGCCCTGAGAGGGTGGCTCATACAGGTCTTGAGGCCCATACTGCTCTGGGTGTGGCTCATACAGGTCTGGGGGCCCCTACTTCTCTGGGGGGGTGCCTCATACAGGTCTGGAGGGTCCATACTGCTCTGGGAGGGCAGCTCATACAGGTCGAGGGGCTGATACTGTTCTGGGGAGGTGGCTCACACAGGTCTGGGGGCCCATACTGCTCTGGGGGTGGCTCATACAGGTATGGGGGCCCATACTGTTCTGGGGGGGTGTCTCATACAGGTCTGGGGGCCCATACTGTTCTGGGGGTCCATACTATTCTGGGGGTGACTCCTACAGGTCTGGGAGCCCATACTGCTCTAGGAGTAGCTCATACAGGTCTGAGGGCCCATACTGTTTTGGGGTGTGGCTCATACAGGTTTGGGGGCCAATACTGCTCTGGAAGGAAGCACTGGATGAAGAGATGGATTCAGTGTCTACTGGCTTTGACTTTCTCTTTTTCAAGAAAGCCTTCATGGAATCTTGTACTTCTGATCGATTTACAGACCGAAGGTCTGCCGAGATCCCCGGAGATTCCTCTGCAATTGTGTGACAGATACATGCCGCACACAATTTCTTTTGCCACTGATCCGAGAGGGGCTCCCTGCACAAAGGACACTCCTGATGCTTTTTTTTAGATGTGGATTTTTTTAGGGGCCTATTGAGGCAGAGACAAAAGTGGGAAAAACCTCACAAGGGACCTATGAGTAAGGTGACATTCACGAAGATCACTCACCACCATAGGATATCAAGGGTACCGGTTCTGAAGGCCGCTTCGGAACATCCACAGGTCTCACAGAAGCTGTGGAGCAGCGAGAAGGTCTGTTTTCCTGGCTGCCACGGCCCGTTTGGTTTGCGTCACTAGAGCGCCCACCGCTCTTACGGCCCTGCTGACGGCGCACCGGAGAGTGCTGCTGTTCATCCGTATCCATCCTAGAATGCAGGCACAAGCACCTGACATTGCCAGGAGGTGCCTTTTAAATCAGATCCTCCGCCTTCCAGTCCCAAAAGAGACCCCTCCCTGTCGCCCCATGCTCCCAGTGGTGCATGGGCAGTGGGCGCCTTTGTTCCTTCTATTCCCACCGCATTATTTTTTTTTCTTACCACCGCTGCATGGGCGCCGCCATCTTCTTCCGATAATATCACGCAGGCACGCCTCCTATACTCAGCCTGCCTATCGCGTGTCCCAGCGTGGATCCCTCACCCGAAAGTCCACTAGGCAGCAGGGGAGCGCAAGGTGGGGAGGATGGAGTGGCGGTCCGGGACCCCTGGAACAGGTCCTGCCGCACACCCCCGCACGGACACCAGGTTCCCTAAGGGCTGGTGGACGGCGCTTCCAGCCCCGCAGAACGGTGCTACAGGACTCATTTTAGGACTCAGAATTCATTTTAGCATTCCAAATACTGCCAAGAAAATAATGAAACCATAATCTATCTCTATTCATCTCAGGTGCTAGGTAAGACAGGCACTTTCCTTTTGTCCCATTCTTTCTTTGTCCCATTCTATCTCACTATCATCACTATTATTCAAGTATTTTATTTTTCACAGTAATTTTTCATGGTTATTTTTCACGATTTTCCTAGTTTTTACTTCTCTATACACCCCTCTGGTCTTCCTTTGGGATCCAGAATTTTTGCTATACAGCACTGTAATCACTCATGATATATCATTCATTGTATTGGTCTATTCTATCTATATTATCTGGTACTATCAACACAGATGTTTAATCTGTTTTGTATAAATCTACTGTATTTGATGTTTCTATTTATTTTTATAATTTTTTCATTCTTTTGATGTAATTTTGGATATTTTGTTAATCTATTTCAGTTACTGATGAAGGCCATGTTTGGGCCACAACGTCTGACTTGACTAAACGGAGTATGAAATAATAAAAAATCATCATATTTTACTGAATTCAGGAGTGCCTTGTATATATTACTACTGTATATGGTCTGGAAACCTACCTGAGCACCCTGGTAACTAGAAATTCGGTAGAAGTGCCTTATCCTTTTGAACTATATCTATCTATCCATCTGTATATCTATCCATCTATTTATCTTTCTAGCTGCTTCCGTTTTTTGCGGTCTGCAACAAAAAACGGAAGGCACACGGATGACACATGGATGATACACGGATGCATCCGTAAAAAAAGGACCGTTTTTTGCGGGCCGCGAAAACGGAACGGTCATGTGATTGTAGCCTATGACAGGAAGAGGAAGCGGAGCAGAGAGTAAATACACACATATCACACACACACAGACACAGACATATAGAATACACAATAAAATCAAATGAACATATTAAAAATAAAAAAAAACAAAACAACGTGGGATCTGCCGTACTTTTACCGTCCAGCCAAGGTAAACACACAGCGGTGGCCCGGTATTCTCAGGCTGGGGATGGCGAGGGCCAAGGTTAATACCCCCCCCCGCAGCCGAGGATATCAGCCCGCAGCTGCCTCGAGAATGTCGCATCCATTATGCAACAGTCCCGGCGTGTTACCGGCTCTTCCAGATTGCTGTGATGCAGCGGCAATCAGGGTAATAATGAGTTAATGGCAGCACATCGCTGCCACTAAGTCCTAGCTTAATCATGGCAGTGTCTATGAGACAGCTTACATGATTAACCCGTAAGTAAAGTGAATAAACACAAACACCGAAAAATCCTCTATTTTAAATAAAATAACAAAAAAGCCCCCTCTTTCACCACTTTATTACCCCCCCAACACACAGCTCCGGCATAATCCACCAAGGTCCCATGACGCTTGCATCCAGCCGCGTCTGACACATACTCAATGCAGCCTCGTTCAGTGACCGATGCTGCAGGGGTAACTACAGGTAATTTCTCACAGTCGGTAATGTGAACACATTACCGCTCGCTTTAACTGCAGTGTGTCCTCACAGGGACTCTATCTATTGATTGATTGATCTGTCCTCTATTTATTAGATATCATCTATCTATTCATCTATCCATCTTTCTATCTATCTATCCATTATCTATTTATTTATCTATCTGTCTATCCATCTATCTATCAATCTATCTATTCATCTATCCATCTTTCTATCTATCCATTATCTATCTATTTATTTATTTATCTATCCAGTCATATGAAAAAGTTTGGGCACCCCTATTAATGTTAACCTTTTTTCTTTATAACAATTTGGGGTTTTGCAACAGCTATTTCAGTTTCATATATCTAATAACTGATGGACTGAGTAATATTTCTGGATTGAAATGAGGTTATTGTACTAACATAAAATGTGCAATCCGCATTTAAACAAAATTTTACCTGTGCAAAAGTATGGGCACCCTTATCAATTTCTTGATTTGAACACTCCTAACTACTTTTTACTCACTTACTAAAGCACTAAATTGGTTTTGTAACCTCATTGAGCTTTGAGCTTCATAGGCAGGTGTATCCAATCATGAGAAAATGTATTTAAGGTGGCCACTTGCAAGTTGTTCTCCTATTTGAATCTCCTGTGAAGAGTGGCATCATGGGCTCCTCAAAACAATTCTCAAATGATCTGAAAACAAAGATTATTCAACATAGTTGTTCAGGGGAAGGATACAAAAAGTTGGCTCAGAGATTTAAACTGTCAGTTTCCACTGTGAGGAACATAGTAAGGAAATGGAAGAACACAGGTACAGTTCTTGTTAAGCCCAGAAGTGGTAGGCCAAGAAAAATATCAGAAAGACAGAGAAGAAGAATGGTGAGAACAGTCAAGGGCAATCCACAGTCCACCTCCAAAGACCTGCAACATCATCTTGCTGCAGATGGTGTCAATGTGCATCGGTCAACAATACAGCGCATTTTGCACAAGGAGAAGCTGTATGGGAGAGTGATGCAAAAGAAGCCGTTTCTACAAGCACGCCACAAACAGAGTTGCCTGAGGTATGCAAAAGCACATTTGGACAAGCCAGTTACATTTTGGAAGAAGGTCCTGTGGACTGATGAAACAAAGATTGAGTTGTTTGGTCATACAAAAAGGCGTTATGCATGGAGGCAAAAAAACATTCCAAGAAAAGCACTTGCTACCCACAGTAATATTTGGTGGAGGTTCCATCATGCTTTGGGGCTGTGTGGCCAATGCCGGCACTGGGAATCTTGTTAAAGTTGAGGGTCGCATGGATTCAACTCAGTATCAGCAGATTCTTGACAATAATGTGCAAGAATCAGTGATGACGTTAAAGTTACGCAGTGGATGGATATTTCAGCAAGACAATGATCCAAAACACCGCTCCAAATCTACTCAGGCATTCATGCAGAGGAACAATTACAATGTTCTGGAATGGCCATCCCAGTCCCCAGACCTGAATATCATTGAAAATCTGTGGGATGATTTGAAGCGTGCTGTCCATGCTCGGCGACCATCAAACTTAACTGAACTAGAATTGTTTTGTAAACAGGAATGATCAAAAATACCTGCATCCAGAATCCAGGAACTCATTAAAAGCTACAGGAAGCGACTAGAGGCTATTATTTTTGCAAAAGGAGGATCTACAAAATATTAATGTCACTTTTATGTTGAGGTGCCCATACTTTTGCACCGGTCAAATTTTGTTTAAATGCGGATTGCACATTTTCTGTTAGTACAATAAACCTCATTTCAATCCAATTTATTTACCTATCTATCTGTCTATCCATCTATCTAACTATCCATATCTATTTATCTATTCATCTATCCATCTTTCTATCTATCTATCTATCCATTATCTATCTATCTATTTCTCTATCTCTCTATCTATCTCTCTATCTACTGTATGTATCTATCTATCTATCCACTATCTATCCATTATCTATTTATCTATTCATCTATCCATCTTTCTATCTATCCATTATCTATCTATCTGTCTATCCATTATCTATCTGTGACACCCCTGGACTATCGGTTCATCACAGGGTATTGCACAATCTGCCCTCCTGTGCAGTAGCCACCTCCTTTCCTTCTTTGTTTTGGGTCCCTAACCATTTGGTGTTGCCTACATCAGCTAAACAAATCCCAGATACACCCTGCACCACACCCACCCAAACACACCAGTGGCGGCTTGAGTGGAATAGAGTCACCCACCTGGGGGGTTGGGGAGGGGAGGAGTGTAAAAAAAGAGAGAGTAGTCTGAGGAGTGAAAATGAGAGGAGGTCGGGAAAGGGGCTCCTGGAAAACTATCTAGGTTGCAGACGGTGGTCTGGGCCTAGAGGAGACGGTCGCAGGGGATCGTGGTAAGGGGCACAGATCTGTCGAGGAGGACAGTCGGCGGGCTTGCACCATCACCGGTCCGGGAGGCACGAAGGGGTATGTGGACCCTAGGTTGGGGAGTAGCTTCAGGCAACCCGATAATTTACCCGCGGAGAACAGAGTCTTCAAGATTCGTTCCCAGCCGCTCCAAAATTGGGGCACTAGCGCAACGAGGGGGATGGGACTTTCCAATCCAAAACGGTCCAGAAAATCCCAAGCGTGAGCCCTGAGAGCAAGCTCTCACACTTAGCCAGGGTGGGGAGTGGGACCCGGCAAGTTTCACACTACCGGGACCACCAGAGAAGTAAACTTAGTGCCAGGAGGCAGGTCACAGATCACCAGGCAGCACAATTGGGGACGGGACCTAAACTAGCTCCCCTCAGCAGCAACGGTGTCCAGAGACTTGTTTTACCAGTTGTCGGTGTTTGCTTAATGGACAAAGTGAGTACCAAAGTGACCCCCTTGCACCCAACGGCATCCCCCCTCAAACACCGAGTCCTGGGGTATTCCCCCCTACCCGTGGAGTGTTCTAACACCTGGCCGCCCCATTCCATCACCCCCGGGTACTCCCAACTGCAGTGGTGGTACTCCTAATTACCACATACCACGGGTGGTGTCATGAACTCTATACTATCCCTTGTAAATGCTCCCTTCATTTGAGTGGCCGCACGACCCCTGGGTCCAGACCCTCGAGCCACTGAGAACCCGGATCCGAGCAGCTCGGCTGCTGACACGGGGGCGGCACACCTCAAACTCCTGGCGTCACAAACAGGATTCGAGCAGGACCCACTTACCTGGGTGACATTCGCCTTAGAATTTGAAACTGTGAGTCAAAAGTCCCGTTTCCCGCCAATTCCACCATCTTCCGCCATCTTTTGGTGACAAAACGCCGTCTTCTCCACCAAAGCGCGCGATTCAGAAGCCCCGCTCTTCATCCTGAGACTGAGCCTGGAACCGGAAGTTCCCAGAGGGCCACAGCACCAAAATGAGTGGTGGCGAAAACCAAGGGGGGAAGGTAAAAGATGTCTGCGTCGGACGATGGAAGTGTCGCAGCATTACACCCACCAGACCAGGGCGATGCAGATGCTGCAAGCGCTGCTCCGGTCGCAAGGGCAGCGGCACTGGAGGCTGAGGCGGTCGCACCCATCATGCCAATCACTTTGCCCCACGTACCTGGCGCCGCCTGGCTCCCGCAGTATGATGATCGACCATATGCGCTGCAGGGGTTCAAGAGAAAGATCTGTAACGTCCTTGACATCTACGCCCTGACCGGGCGACAGCGGGCGTCTGTGGTACTCGAGCAGCTGACCGGCGCTGCTAAATTAGAAGTGGAAACATGGACTGAGGAGGATCGGGTCTCAGTACCCGCCATCTTTAAGAGACTGGGAGCTGCATTTGAGACCCGCACTGAAGCTGAGCTGAGGCTGAGGATCTATAGCTGCAAACAGCACCCCCAAGACAGCATTAGGGATTATGCCCTGAGACTGCAAGTGGCGCTACGGGCTCTGAGACTGACCAACAATGTCGGTGAGCCAGAGGGAAACAAGATGCTTCTGGAGCAATTCCTCCAGGGCCTGGGATCAGTGGAGGACCGTAAGCAGCTCCGGCTGTGGGCCCTGGAACATCCTACCTTGGACTTTACTATCCCGAAGGAGCGGGCAATCAAAGCCCTGCAGCCTCCGGAGGCTCCTGACTCTCCACTCCCATCCTGGCAAGCAGGTACCTACCCGTTGCATGTAAAGCCCCTTGCCTTGGCACTGCTGGAGCAACTCCCCTGGTAGTGCCTGTAGGCGGAATCAGCAATTTGTCTTCACAGGTACAGCAAATGAGTAGTGACATCGCAATGATCTTGGAGGCGATGCAACTCACGTCCAAGGCCATCCCGACGAGAGAGATCCAACTTGCCGACTGCCCGGAGGACGTCCCATGGATGAGGAAGAGGACCTCGGCGTATATAAGACGGAACAGTGACCGGTATGGACAACCTGTTTGTTATAAGTGTAACAAGACTGGCCATTACGCACGGAGCTGTCCTTTAAACGGGCAACCCCTGGGGCCAAGGGCCAATCCCCAGGAATAAACTCCCAAGGCCTAGTAGACTGGCGAGAGCGGTATGTAGGGGGACGGCCCATCGTTTCCATCACCCTGGATGGGATTCCAACCTCTGCACTCCTTGATACCGGCTCCCAGGTAACAACTATTCCCTATGTGCTGTATAAGAAATTTTGGCTTGACGATGAACTCACCCCACCAGATGACAGCATTACCATCTATGCCGTTAACGGGTTACCAGTGACTCAAATCGGGTTCAAGGAGGTGACCATTAAGGTGGGCCGGGTAGAGTTGGCGAGGCAAGGCCTCATAGTCATACAGAATGACTCTAGTGATCGGAACCCTAAGATCATTTTAGGCACAAATGTCAATGAAAACTGTATGGGAGAAGTATTGTTTTTGCTTCAACAGCTGTCTGAGAGTCCTGCACCGTGAAATCCGAGCCCTCCTGCAGCGGCAACAGGTAAATCTCTCCGGAGGTGAGATAGGTGGTGTGCGGGTAATGGATGTGGCACCTCTTATAGTGCCCCCGCGAAGCAAGCTGATGATATGGTGCAGGGCAGCTGTGGGCTCCCGTGGGCAGGATTTCCAGGCAGTGGTAGAGCCCCTGCCTTCAGAGCATTGGCCCACCATGTTAACGGCCAGGGGGTTAGTTGATGTCCGGAAGGGGAGAGTGCCCATGCGAGTGTTGAATTGCGGGGAAGAGGACATCACATTACCCAGGTATGCCACTATTGCCAAGCTGTTTGTAGTTAATGCAGATGCCATCCACGCGGCAAGTTCCCCAAGCCAGTCCAATGAGTTCCCCAGTGACAGCCCCCAGGGACTGTTAGAAAAGTGGTGTCAGGAGCTGCACGTGGGCCCCAACTCTACACCTGCACATCATAAACAAGCAGTCTACAGGGTTGTCCAAGAGTATGAGCAGGTCTTTAGTAAGCATCCACTGGATTTTGGACTGATATAGGGGGTACAACACCATATACCAACGGGAACTCACCCACCTATTAAAGAGAGGTATAGGCCGATACCACCTGCTCATTACCAGTGTGCTAAAGACATGCTCAGGAGCATGAAGGAAGCTGGAGTAATCCGTGACAGTTGCAGTCCTTGGGCCGCCCCGCTAGTACTGGTGAAGAAGGACGGTACTATGAGAATGTGTGTGGACTACCGTCAAATCAATAAAATCACGCACAAAGATGCCTACCCCTTACCCCGCAATGAGGAATCGTTGGCTGCCCTGAAATCTGCTACTTACTTTTCTACCCTTGATCTCACTAGCGGATACTGGCAGGTAGCTGTTGCTGAAGAGGACCGTGAGAAAACCACGTTTGCTACCTCGATGGGACTATGTGAATTCAATAGCATGCCATTCGGGCTGTGCAACGCACCGGGGACATTCCAGAGGCTCATGGAGTGCTGCTTGGGCCACTGCAATTTTGAGACGGTCTTGCTGTATCTGGACGATGTCATTGTGTAGTCTAAGACGTATGGGGTGCACCTAGAACACCTAGCGAAGGTATTTGAGGCACTATCCAAGTACGGGATTAAGCTCAAGCCATCCAAGTGCCACCTACTGAAGCTGAAGATACAGTACCTGGGACATGTGGTCAGTAGAGATGAGCGAACCGGTCGTGGTTAGGCTCGAGTTCGGTTCGTCGAACGGAGGTCCCGTTCGAGTTCAGTTCGTCAAACGTTCGACGAACCGAACTCGAACCGCATAGGAAACAATGGCAGGCATTCACAAACACATAAAAACACCTAGAAAACACCCTCAAAGGTGTCCAAAAGGTGACAAACAACTCACAACACAACACAAACACATGGGAAAGTGACAAGGACATATACTCATGTGAAAACAAAAGAGCTGGACAAGGAAAAAGAGGAGGAGACACAGATATAGGCATGGCACGCCCTTCTAAAATCATGTAAAACACCGCAAGCTGACTCCAAGCGGAGTCTCCCTTTTTTCCAAAAATTGGGCCACACACACACACCCACCCCTTCAGTGGCAGCAGTTGTGCCCCAGTTGTACACTTCACAGCTAGATTTGCATCAAGCACATTCAAAAATACGCCATTCTTAACCGTCCCCAGGATGACACTGGGGTAGGTAGCAAAGTCTTTGCTGAACCATGACTTGTTCATCTTGGCTCCTTTTTAAAAACACTGTAAGCAAGGGTTACTCCAAGCGGAGTCACCCTTTTTTCCAAAAATTGGGCCACACAGACACTAACCCCTTCAGTGGCAGCAGTTTTGCCCCAGTTGTACACTTCACAGCTAGATTTGCATCAAGCACATTCAAAAATACGCCATTCTTAACCGTCCCCAGGATGACACCGGGGTAGGTAGCAAAGTCTTTCCTGATCCCAGCTCTGTTCATCTTGGCTCCTTTTAAAAAACACAGCAAGCAAGGGTTACTCCAAGCGTAGTCTCCCTTTTTTCCAAAAATTGGGCCCCACACACACCCATCCCTTCAGTGGCAGCAGTTGTGCCCCAGTTGTACACTTCACAGCTAGATTTGCATCAAGCACATTCAAAAATACGCCATTCTTAACCGTCCCCAGGATGACACCGGGGTAGGTAGCAAAGTCTTTGCTGAACCATGACTTGTTCATCTTGGCTCCTTTTAAAAAACACAGCAAGCAAGGGTTACTCCAAGCAGAGTCTCCCTTTTCCAAAAATTGGGCCCCACACACACCCACCCCTTCAGTGGCAGCAGTTGTGCCCCAGTTGTACACTTCACAGCTAGATTTGCATCAAGCACATTCAAAAATACGACATTCTTAACCGTCCCCAGGATGACACCGGGGTAGGTAGCAAAGTCTTTGCTGAACCATGACTTGTTCATCTTGGCTCCTTTTAAAAAACACAGCAAGCAAGGGTTACTCCAAGCGGAGTCTCCCTTTTTTCCAAAAATTGGGCCACACAGACACCCCATCAGTGGCAGCACTTGTGCCCTAGTTGCAAACAGGATGTTTTGATTTGCATCAAGCACATTCCAAATCCACAAGCATTTACTCTCCCCAGGATGACACAGGGGTAGTAAATTCCTTGTGGATCCATGACTTGTTCATTTTGATGAACGTTAGTCTGTCCACATTGTCACTGGACAGACGCGTGCGCTTATCTGTCAGCACACACCCAGCAGCACTGAAGACACGTTCAGAGACAACGCTGGCAGCTGGACACGACAAAATCTCCAAGGCGTAAGTGGAGAGCTCTGGCCATTTTTCAAGATTTGAAGCCCAAAATGAGTAAGGCTCCATTTGCAAAGTCATGGCATCGATGTTCATTTGAAGATACTCCTGTATCATCCTCTCCAGCCGTTGACTATGTGTCAGACTTGTTTTCTCTGGTGGCCTTGCAAAGGACGGTCTAAAAAAATTATGAAAAGATTCCATAAAATTGCTGTTACCAGCACCAGATACGGTGCTTCTGGTACAGATAGACTATTGAAGATGACGAGACAGTCCCATGTTTGTCAAGTTACAACTGGGAGATTCACTTCCTGCACCTGCACGGTTGTTTGGTGGAAAAGCCGAGCTAAGATCGAGTCACAGCTTCTGCTGATACTCCTGCATACGTGCGTCCCTTTCTATGGCTGGTATTATGTCACAAAATTTGGACTTGTACCGGGGATCTAATAGTGTGGCAAGACAGTAGTCATCATCACTTCTAATTTTGACAATACGAGGGTCATGTTGGAGGTAGTGCAGCAAGAAGGCACTCATGTGTCTTGCGCAGCCATGCAGACCAAGTCCACGCTGTGTTTGTGGCATAGAGGTGCTAACCGTTCTTTCATCCTCTGACATCTCCCCCCAACCTCTTTCAACAGAAATTTGACCAAGGTCTCCCTCATCCGCTGAGTCTTCCATGTCCATGGACAGTTCGTCATCCATGTCATACATGTTCTCCTGCACCTTCCTCAACATTTCGCCTGCTACAATGTGCCCTTGTTGATCCCTGTCCCCCATGGTCCCATGCCTGCCGCTTTGGTGATGATGAACGTCTGGACCTTGGTGATGTTGTGTCTTGCGCATATGAATCCTCCTGTAGTTCCTCCCCTTCCTGTTGTCTCACCCCCTGACTCCGAATAGTGTTTAGCGTGTGCTCCAGCATGTAAATGACTGGAATTGTCATGCTGATTTTACTTGCATGCTGATAATGGCATTGTCAGCGCTAAACATATTCGTCGCCATGTCGAAACTGTGCAGAAGGGTGCATAGGTCCTTGATCTGAGACCACTCCATCAGGGTGATCTGCCCCACCTCTGCATCTCGTTGGCCCAGGCTATACGTCATGACGTATTGTACCAGGGCTCGGCGGTGCTGCCACAGTCGGTGTAACATGTGGAGAGTCGAATTCCAGCGTGTCGGCACATCGCATTTCAGGCGATGAACCGGCAGGCCGAAAGACTTCTGGAGCGATGCAAGCTGCTCAGCTGCGGCGGTTGAATGGCGGAAGTGAGCAGACAGTTTTCGTGCCCTGGTCAGAAGGCCATCTAGGCCGGGATAGTGTGTTTAAAATTGCTGGACAACAAGGTTCAACACGTGAGCCATACAAGGCACGTGTGTCACCTTGCCCAGGCGAAGGGCCGCACCCAGGTTTGCAGCATTGTCGCACACGGCCTTACCAGGCTGCAGGTTGAGTGGAGACAACCATTTATTAAACTCGGACCGCAGAGCTGACCACAACTCCTCAGCTGTGTGACTCCTATTCCCAAGACATGTCTAAAGACCGCCTGATGCCGTTGCGCTCTGCTGCCAGCATAGTAATGAGGGGTGCGTGATTCCTTCTGCGCAGTGAGAATGCTGGTGGCCTGACCAGGCAGGCTTGGGGCGGAGGTGGAGGACCCAGATGAGGTGGAGGAGGCAGAAGCAGTGGCGGAATTTGGACAGAGGATTGACACACAAGTCGTGGGGACGGCAAGACTTGTGCAGCAGACCCTTCACCATCTATCACCATAGTTACCCAGTGCCCAGTCAGCGTCATGTAACGTCCCTGTCCATGCTTACTGGTCCAAGTATCGGTGGTGAAATGCACCCGTTGACACACAGAGTTTCTCAAGGAAGTGGTGATGTTGTGTGCGACATGCTGGTGTAGAGCGGGCACACCTTTCTTAGGGAAGTAGTGGTGACTGGGCATCTGGTACTGGGGCACAGCGACAGACATAAGGTCTCTAAAATCCTGTGTGTCCACCAGGCGGAAAGGTAGCATTTCGGTAGCCAAGAGCTTACAGAGGGATAAAGTCAACCTCTTAGCTTTGTCATGGGTCGCAGGAAAGGGCCTTTTATTTGTCCACATCTGAGCGACAGAGATCTGGCTGCTGTGTGTAGACGGTGTTGAGTAGGGTGTCCCTGGAAAAATGCAGCTTTGTGAGGAAAGTGAAGGCGTAGACATGATGTCGCCTTCATCTAACATTGGTGCTATCGATGTCTGAGAGAGCTGTACACACGTACTTGTTTCCCCTTCCAAACCAACTGACGACCTACCAAGCAAACTGCCTGTTGCGGTTACAGTGGTGGAAGTTGTGCGTGGAGAACCAGGTGTGACAGCTGTCCCCACAGTCCTAGAAGATGAAGAGCGCGCGGATGCACTAGAAGGGGCAGGCGGTGGATGGTTCGCTCCGCTAGGCCGCATTGCAGCACAGTGAGCTTCCCACCGGGACATATGATATTTATTCATGTGACGATTCATGGAAGAAGTTGTCAAACTGCTGAGGTTTTGCCCTCTACTAACAGAATCATGACAAATTTTACAGATCACATAATTTGGGCGATCTTTTGCTATGTCAAAAAAGGACCAGGCTAGGCAAGGCTTAGAGGGCATGCGACCTGCTGATCCACCCCGACTAGTGCTCAGAGGCACAGTGGTGGTTGAGGATGCAGTTGTAGACGTGCTACCAGTACTCCTACTCTGTCCAGGAAGGCGCAAGGTAACTTCGTCGTCAGTTGCATCCTCCTCCACCGTCTCTATTGACCTCCTCGAGGGCCTGACTGTGGGTTGACAGTAGGTGGGATCTAGAACTTCCTCATCAATTGTTGTGTTAGCACTCCTCTCACCCTCAGACCGAGTCTCTTCTTGCCCTGACCGAATATTTAAGTTGTCATCCCAATCTGGTATCTGCGTCTCATCGTCATCAGTATGTTCCTCATTGTCTATAACAACAGGTGTTACAGTTTGTGAAAAAGGGTCAACATTATGCTCAGAAACTTGGTCCTCACGGCCTGAATCAGAGTCACAAAGGTTCTGGGCATCACTGCAGACCATTTTCTGGTCTGTATTCACTGTAGCTTGGGAGCAGACCTCTGATTCCCAGGCTATAGTGTGACTGAACAGCTCTGCAGACTCAGCCATCTCAGTTCCACCATACTGTGCAGGGCGGATGGAGACTTCAGAGCTGGGAGAAAGCAAGTTTGATTGGGATGACAACTCAGAGGACTGGTGCTTTTTGGATGCGGTAGTTGAGGTGGCGGAGAGGGCACTTGTTGGACCACTTGAGATCCATTCAAGCATTTTCCTTTTTTGGCCATCATCTACCTTTGTTCCAGTTGTTCGTGTCCGTAAAAAAGGGAGCACATCGGATTGTCCACGGTAAGTAGTAGACATCTTACTTTTGCTGGAAGATGGTCTATCTTCAGTAGATGTTAATGGAGCTTTGCCACCTTCCCCACAGACAAACCCTTTTTATCCTTTTCCAACACGCCTCTTCCTCTTTCCACCAGCATCTGTCATTTTGCCACTCATTTTGATTGCGACAGGATTGTGCACTTAAAATGTGGAAGTAAAAATTGAGAGGTGGTGTAGATTTCAGCGGTGGTCTAGCTTTATTAACAGCAGAATAAACAATAGTTATCCCTGACAATGCAACTACGGCCCTTAAACTGGCAGCAGTGTTTGCTAGTATAATGGCTTAGTAACAATGAGTTTGAGTGTGCAATGCAGGCAGACGTGCTGCAAATATCTTTGCACTAGTGGGACAATACAGAAGTCCAACAGCCACTTTTAGGATGCCACTAAGTTCACTCAGTGTTTGCTAGTATAATGGCTTAGTAACAATGAGTTTGAGTGTGCAATGCAGGCAGACGTGCTGCAAATATCTTTGCACTAGTGGGACAATACAGAAGTCCAACAGCCACGTTTAGGATGCCACTAAGTTCACTCAGTGTTTGCTAGTATAATGGCTTAGTAACAATGAGTTTGAGTGTGCAAAGGGCAGGAGGGTACAGTGGCAGGGTTATGGGTCTCTGGGTAGAGGAAAGGAAGCCTACCTTTCTATCCCTCCTAATGGGGAAATGCAGCGAGGAAATCCCTGACCTTAGCTACACAAACGCTGTCATCTTTTGTAGTTGTTAAACTCTGTTTTTACGGACCTGTCACCTATGGCTCTGACCCTGCCAGTATTAGCCCTTAAAAGGACTGATAGAAAGTGCTATCCCTATGCTGTACAGCGCTGTGTATAGAGCGTACACAGCAGTATCGGAGATAGGCGCTGCGCCAGCGGTGACTGACACCAAGGACGCAGAAGAGATAATGGCGTCCGGACGGGCAGATACTCGTTTTTATAATGCAGGGACATGTGACATGGACATCCTATCACACATGCCTTTGCTTCTCTGGCTAAAAGTCCACTTAGCTGAGTGTGTGTCTGGGATTGGCTGACATGCTGGCCCGCACCACTAGACGCGCTCGCTTAGGGAAGGAAGACAAGGAAAAAAAAAAAAATGGCGATCGCCATTATCCAAACAGCAGTGATCTGAATGCGCTGTTCCCGCACACTATACACTGAAATTTCATAATAGTGTGAGTCACAGAGTGACTTACACTATTACAGCGGAAAGCCAGCTAGTAACCGTTCTCGAACGTATCTAGAACTATCGAGCTTTAGCAAAAAGCTCGAGTTCTAGTTCTATCTAGAACAGCCCCCAAAATCACTCGAGCCGCGCTCAACTCTAGTGGTCAGTGCTGAGCTGAAGGTGTGGCACCGGATCCTGAGAAGATCACAGCCATTCAGAACTTGCCAAGGCCCAACACCTTCAGAGAGGTGCGGCAGTTCCTGGGCTTAATGGGGTACTATCGGAGGTTTGTCAAGGGGTACGCGCAGATAGCGGTCCCCTTGCAAGATGTTTTGGTGGGAGAACCCATGCATGGCAGGTCCTCTGGCCCTCCATTCCAATGGGGCAAGGAACAGGAAGATTCCTTTGAGCAGATGAAGTCAGTCCTGACGGGGGATAAAATTCTGGCGTATCCTGACTACGATCTCCCGTTTATACTGTATACGGATGCCAGTAATGTAGGGCTGGGAGCCATGCTGTCACAGGTGCAGAAGGGCAAGGAGAAGGTGATAGCCTACGCTAGCCGGAAACTAAGGCCCACGGAGAGATACCCAGAGAACTATAGTTCTTTCAATCTGGAGTTCCTGGCACATGTATGGGCTGTGACAGAGAGGTTTAAACACTACCTTGCTGCAACGAAGTTTACTGTGTACAGGGACAATAACCCATTGACCCACCTGAACACGGCGAAGCTGGGAGCATTGGAACAATGCTGGGTCGCAAGGTTGGCGAATTATGATTTCGTCATAAAATATAGGGTGGCCGCAAGAACACTAACGCTGATGCACTGTCTAGGATGCCCCATATGTTTGACTATGAGAAGGATGAAGATGACCTGGAAAAGATTGAATTGCCTGCGTTCTATCGGCCTGCTCACATGTAACGGTCTCGACCATGCACACATCAGCAAGAGATGACCTGTGATCCATTGCCTCATCACGGTTGGCAAGAGGACCAGGATGGGGACCCTGCAATCAGATTAGTTAAAGCATTGCTAGCTAGAGCTGGTGCGCATCTTGAGCCGGGCGCCCCAGAGGAAGCCAGAAAACTGTGGCAGGACAGAAGTCGGCCTTATCTTCACCAAGGCAAATTGTGCAGAAGCCTAAACAACCCCAAGACACATGAGAGAATCTGCCAGATTGTGATACCTCGGGCGTATGTCCAGGTGGTGCTGGAAGTGTACCATGATGGAGCAGGGCACTTTGGAAGGAAGAAGTTAGAGATGTTGCTGAGAAGTTGCTTCTATTGGATAGGGATGAGAGACTCCATAGAGTGTAGAAATTGCGGTCCCTGTGCCTTGAGGAAGTAAGATAGCACCAGTCAGCGAGCACCACTCTAGCCGATAGTCACCAAGCAACCCCTAGAGATTGTGGCCTTGGATCATGTCAAGTTAACCCCCAGCAGGAGTGGGTATACGTACGCACTCACGATGGTAGACCACTACTCTCGGTTCCTGGTGGTGGTACCTGTTAAAGATTTTACTGCCAGCACAGTGGCAAAGGTGTTCCAAGCGCACTTTTGTAGGCCGCATGGATATCCCGATCGAGTCCTTACCGACCAAGGTCCGGCATTTGAGGCTGAAATCTTCCAGGAGTTCTGTAACCTGTACGGGTGCAAGAAGATACGTATTATACCCTACCATGCACAGACGAATGGGATGTGCGAGAAGATGAACCATCTGGTGATCAATCTGCTGAAGACTCTCCCTCTTGAGGAGCAGAACCAGTGGCCTGAAAAGCTGCCAGACCTTGTGGATATCTATAACAACATTCCTGTGGGATCCACCAAATGTTCCCCAGCTTTCCTGATGAGAGCCAGACCTGGAAGACTCCCAGTGGACTTGGAGATGGAGGTCGAGTTGCCATAAACCTACTTGCCCGGGGCAGATTGGGACTCACGTCGCTAGATCCAGTATAAACAGATTCAAAAATGCATTGAAGAGAGTTTGAATCAAAACAGGGAAAGACAAGAGAGGAACTTTAACAAGCAGGAACAATCAACCCCTTTCTCCCCAGGTGAGATCGTGCTAAAGAGGAAGAGAAAGCTGCACAAATTGGATGATCAATGGGAAAAGGAGCCGTATGTGGTACAAACATCCAACTTTGACAACCAAAAGACTTGCCTAATCAGCAAGGATCAGAGAAGAACCACGGCTACTATCTCCCGAGACCATTTAAAAAAATGTCCAGAGCCCTTAAGAGTAGCAGACGGACCTCAGCCCCAACCTCAAGTGGTGGAAGGAAAGAAGAGAATGATCCGTACCATTCCAGGTGACTTTCCAGAAGATTAGCCTATACAGAATGGAGCAGTAATAGTACCTGTGTTAACATTCCCACAACCCGTGGAAGAACCAGAACAAGAAAGGCTTACTGACACTGCACCCACTTCAGCACCTAGAGTAGCACCTGTACCCTTACCACGCACACGTAGAGTCCTACCAGCTACACCTGTCACTGAGGGCGAGGAACCTGTAGAAAGTATTGCCATGTCACAAGTGGAGGAAGAGGGTCTAGAGTTGAGAAGGTCGACCCGGGTTAACTTTGGTCAGCCCCCACGGAGGTATAGGGAAGAATGTTGATGGTACCCTGCAATGTAGAAGTATAAACTGTTATTAAATCTGTGCTTTCTTTTATTGTTTTTCAAAGTTTATTATTTTTCATATAGAGTAATGTTATAGAAAGAGTTTTAATCAACCAGGTTTAATCAATAGAGAACGTCACCTGATCATGAAAAAGTTGATTTAATGTGTGCTCCAATGTTTAGTAGTAAAAATGGACCATGGCCACGGGACTGGTTGTGGCCAACACAGACTTGTGTTTTGTAAATAGTTGCACCTCCTGTGCCTACTAGAGTCGTCTTTTGCAACACCCGGACCTTAACCTGGTCACGGACCCACGGATAGGTGTACAGCGGGTCAGGTTGCTTGGGTGGCGGGTTGATGGCATCCGGGACGTTGGGACTGGACTGTCGCAGGAAGAGGCTGCAATGGAGCAGGTTGAGCCTCCGCTACTAACATAACTGGTAGGGTTCCATTGTTGATATGATGAACTCAAAAGTTACCGTAACGTTCAAGTATATGCCTACCTAATGTGGGATGAAACTTGTAAATAAAAATGTTCTTCTTTTTCTATTTTGCAGTTTAAAAAAATAAATAAATAAATAAACCTCTCATGTCCTGTAGCTCGAGGATGAGCTACGTTTAACCCAGGGGGAATGTGACGCCCCTGAACTATCGGGTCGTCACAGGGCATTGCACAATCTGCCCTCCTGTGCAGTATCCACCTCCTTCTTGGTTTTGGGTCCCTAACCATATGGTGTTGCCTACATCAGCTAATCAAATCCTAGATACACCCTGTACCACACCCACCCAAATACAACAGTGGACGGCTTGAGTGGAATAGAGTTGCCCACCTGAGGGGTTGGGGAGGGGAGGTGAGGAGTGTCAAGAGAGAGTAGTCTGAGGAGTGAAAGGGAGATGAGGTCGGGTGCGGGGCTCCTGGAAAACTATCTAGGTTGCAGACGGTGGTCTAGGCCTAGAGGAGTCGGACCCCCGGTTGCAGAGGATCGTGATAAAGGGCACGAATCTGTCGAGGAGGACAGCCAGCGGCCTTGCACCATCACCGGTTCGGGACCGAGGCACGAAGGGGTACGTGGACCCTAGGTCAGGGAGTAGCTTCAGGCAACCCGATAATTTACCCGCGGAGAACGGAGCCTTCAAGATTCGTTCCCACCCACTCCAAAATCGGGGCACTAGCGCAACGAGGGGAATAGGACTTTCCAATCCAAAATGGTCCAGAGAATCCCAAGCGTGAGCCCTGAGAGCAAGCTCCCACACTTAGCCATGGTGGGGAGCGGGACCCGGCAAGTTTCACACTACCGGGACCACCAGAGAAGTAAACTTAGTGCCAGGAGGCAGGTCACGGATGACCAGGCAGCACCATTGGGGACGGGACCCGAATTAGCTCCCCTCAGCGGCAGCGGTGTCCAGAGACTTGTTTTACCAGTTGTCGGTGTTTGCTTAATGGACTGAGTACCAAAGTGACCCCCCCTTGCACACAACGGCATCCCCCCTCAAACACAGAGTCCCGTGGTATTCCCCCCTACCCGTGGAGGGTTCTAACACCTGGCCGCCCCATTCCATCACCCCCGGGTACTCCCAACTGCAGTGGTGGTACTCCTAATTACCACATACCACGGGTGGCGTCACAAACTATATACTATCTTTTGTAAATACTCCCTTCATTTGAGTGGCCACACAATCCCCCGGGTCCAGAGACCCTCGAGCCACTGACAACCTGAATCCAGACAGCTCGGCTGCTGACAAAGGGGCAGCACATATCCATCTATCTATTCATCTTACTATCTATCCATTAGCTATCTATCGATTATCTATCTATTATCTATATTTATTGCTGTTAAAGCATTAAAAAATGAAGGGACCAACCTGCAAAAAAACGCACCAAAACGCTGTAAAAACGCACGTGTTTTTCGGTGCATTATTGGTGCGTTTTTTTTAACGCAGGTGCGCTAATTCTTCACTTTCAAGAAATTTCTTGAGGAAAATCCTTTGTCTAGTGCGCACATAGCCTAAAATGTCCAAATTCTTTGGGTGTATGAAACTGTCCTAATCAGACATTTAGGCTATGTGCGCACTAGAAAGAGGATTTTTGTGTTTTTGTGAAGGATTAGCGAACCTGCGTTAAAAAAAAAAAAAAGCACCAACAACGCATCGAAAAACGCGTGCTTTTTTTTTACCGCGTTTTAGTGCGTTTTTTTTGCAGGTTGGTCCCTGTATTTTTTAATGCTTTAACAGCAATAAATAATATAGATAATAGATAGATAATCGATAGATAGATAATGGACAGATAGTAAGATGGATAGATGAATAGATAGATAATGGATAGACAGATAGATAATGGATAGATAAATAGAAAGATGGATACATGAATAGATAAATAGATAATGGATAGTTAGATAATGGATAGATGAATAGCTAGATTGATAGATAGATAATGGATAGATAGATAGAAAGATGGATAGATGAATAGATGGATAGATAATTATTAATAATATTCATTTATATAACACTTAATTCCACAGCGGTTTACATACATTGGCAACACTGTCCCTATTGGGGCTCACAATCTAGAGTCCCTATCTGTATGTCTTTTGAGTGTGGGAGGAAACCGGAGAACCTGGAGGAAACCAACGCAAACACGGGGAGAACATACAAACTCCTTGCAGATGTTGTCCTTGGTGGGATCTGAACCCAGGACCCCAGCGCTGCAAGACTGCAGTGCTAACCACTGAGCCATTGTCCTAATCAATAGATAAGAGGACAGATCAATCAATCAATAGATAGAGTCCCTGTGAGGACACACTGCAGTTCTCACGAGCGGTACCGACGTGAGAAATGACTTGTAGTTACCCCTGCAGCCTCGCTCACTGAACGAGGCTGCATTGAGTATGTATAACATCACAAAAGACAGCTTAAGCAATGAAGCCTGTACCACACCCCAGAACCAACTCATATATATTATATATATATATATATATTACACTAGAAGGTGGCCCGATTCTAACGCATCGGGTATTCTAGAATTTACGTATTTTGTAGTTAATGTATGTTTTTTGTTATATATATCGATGTTGTTGTGTGTAGTTGCCAGTGTTTGTGTAGGGTGCTGTAAATGTTCTGGGTGTTGTCTGGGTGGGGGGGTGTGAGAGCGGTGTTGTATGTGTGTTGCGTTGTTTGTGGAGCGCTGTGTGTCTGCAGTGTTGTCTGTGTGTGGTGCTGTGTGTGTTGCGCGGTTTGTGTGTGTGTGGAGTGCGTGTGTGTGTTTTGGGGGAGGTATGTTTTGTGCAGTGTGTGTGTTGCGCGGTATGTGCGTATATTTATGTATGCCGCGGTGTTTGTGTGTTGGGTGTTGTGTGTGTGTGGCGTTGTCTGTGTGTGGGTGTCTGCGTAGGGCGGTGTTTGTGGTTCCCAGTGTGTGTGTGGTGTGTTGTGCGGTGCGCGTGTGGCGGTGTGTGTGTGTTTTGGGGGGAGGTGTGCACGCCCATCGTGCTCCATCCTCCATGCTGCGCACCCCCCATCATGCTCCATCCCCCATGCTGCGCACCCCCCATCGTGCTCCATCCCCCATGCTGCGCACCCCCCCATCATGCTCGATCCCCCATGCTGCGCACCCCCCATCGTGCTCGATCCCCCATGCTGCGCACCCCCCATCGTGCTCCATCCCCCATGCTGCGCACCCCCCATCGTGCTCTATCCCCCATGCTGCGCACCCCCCATCGTGCTCCATCCCCCATGCTGCGCACCCCCCATCGTGCTCCATCCCCCATGCTGCGCACCCCCCATCGTGCTCCATCCCCCATGCTGCGCACCCCCATCGTGCTCCATCCCCCATGCTGCGCACCCCTCATCGTGCTCCATCCCCCATGCTGCGCACCCCCCATTGTGCTCCAACCCCCATGCTGCGCACCCCCCATCGTGCTCCATCCCCCATGCTGCGCACTCCCCATCGTGCTCCACAGTCACACATCAGACAGTATACACGCACACATCTGATCGCATACACTCACACCCCACTTCTCCCTGTGCCCTCCGGTGGACGGTCCTGCACGCCGTGCTCCTTTGCCTTCTGCCGACACTCACACATCCGATCGCATACACGCACACATCCGATCGCATACACGCACACATCCGATCGCATACACGCACACACACATTGACGATATCGCACATACGCGCTCACACACTAACAACATCTGGAGATACCACATGCTTCCGGCCATGTGATCCTCCGGCAGGTCCTGGAAGGTCACTGCACGCACAGTATCGCCGCCGAGAAGTAAGCGATATCACTGGATGTTGGGAGTGTGTGGATGCAATCTGATGTGAGTGTGAGAGTGAGTGAGTGTGATCTGATGTGTGTGTGTCTGTTCTTATGGGTGTGCGTGTGTGTGTGTTCCGCCGCTGCAGGACCTTTATGCGCTCACCTGCTCCCGGTCGGCGTCTGGTGAGTATGACTGCGGGGTCTTCTTTCTTCTGTCTTCTCTCTTCTGGGGGTGCCCGCTGCCTATAATGAAGTGTCTTGCAGTGTCTTTAACTCTTTCACCGCTGCATGACACTTCCTTATTGACCGCAGCGTATGCCGGCTCCATGCACATGTGTACCGGGAAGCGCTTCCTATAGTTACGCGATGTGTATCATGGTTACCAGCGTACACCGGCTCCGTCACGATCCCAGCATCGCAAGGTTATGTCTGGGCTGGGGGAGTCGGGGCTTCGTTTGAATTCGGGGGAAGGGGCGTGGCCCAGCGGTCGATGCGTGCGGAGGGTCGGGGCGAGCGGCCAATCCATGCGGGGGGCGGGGCAAGGCCGAGGCAAGCGGCCAATCCGTGGGGAGGGGCGGGGCCAGGCCGAGCCCAGCGGCCAATCCGACAGTTGTCACTTTTATGACACTGTCACAGTGACACAATTTTGGAGCAAGACAGACAGACAGAATAAGGCTATATATATATGTATATATATATATATATATATATATATATATATATATATATATATATATATTGTGAGGTAGCAGCGTTGCTTGGGCAAAAACGTGAGGCAGTGAGGCAGCAGCGTGTTCACACCAACAGTCTATTTATTGTTGCAGCATAAATAGATCCAATTTCCCACTGTCAAAGTCTCTTCCGGATCACAGTCGGTGCATATAGACAAATTCTTTGCATCAAAACGTCTTGTTACCTTAGGACCCCGTTAACCGCAGGGATCTGTGTAAGGTTCTCCTAGGCTCACACTCTTGGCCTGTGTTCACTCCACACAGAGCCAGCCCAGCTCACACAGCATGTGTTAGCTTCACCAAGCCTGGCTCTCAACTGAGACACACCCTGCTGTGCTCTGCATGATTTAAACGAAAATGCCGGACATGAGGATTGTTACAAAACCTGGACTGGGAGGAGGGATCTGTCTCCCTGTTACCCTTTGTGCTATACTCCCAGTAATAGCTATAGCAAACTCAGAGGGTTTCCAGACACATTCTGGGGGACACATAGCGGTCTTCAAATATTACCCCTGTCACTGCCTCACATATCCCCTCCTCAGTTCAAACGGGCGGGGTTGAACTTTTGCCAAAATACAGGGACCTCTGGACAGGGCATCCGCATTGCCCTGCAACCTACCAGCCCGGTGTTCCACAGAAAAGTGAAAGTTCTGCAAGGAGAGAAACCACCTGGTGACTCTAGCATTTCTCTCCTTAGCATTCCTCATCCAGACCAAAGGGGAGTGGTCTGTCACCAGGCGAAAGTGTCGCCCCAGCAGGTAGTAGCGTAGGGATTCCAGAGCCCATTTTATGGACAGGCACTCCTTCTTCACTATGCTATAGTTCTTCTCTGCCGGGGTGAGTTTTCTACTCAAATAGGTGACCGGGTGCTCTTCTCCATCTACCTCCTGGGACAGAACTGCACCCAGACCCACCTCAGAGGCATCTGCCTGTACTATAAACTTGTGTATTCCAGTGGACCATGACCGACTTCTTCCCTTTTAAAAGATTGGACAAAGGCGCCGACCTTCCAGCAAAATTGGGTATGAATCGTCGGTAATACCCCATTATACCCAGAAAGGCTCTTACCTGTTTTGTGGTAAGGGGACGAGGCCAGTTTTGAATGGCTTCGATTTTGTTTACTTGTGGCTTGATAACCCCTTGGCCTATCACATACCCCAAGTAACGGGCTTCTTTGAGACCCATAGCACATTTGCTTGGATTCGCCGTCAGACCAGCAGCTCTGAGCGAATCCACTACCGCTTGTACCTGAGATAAGTGGGTGCTCCAGTCACTGCTATAGATGATGATGTCATCCAAATATGCGGAGGCATATGGTTGATGGGGTTCTAACAGTATGTCCATTAATCTCTGAAACGTGGCCGGAGCCCCATGTAAACCAAATGGCAAGATGACATAGTGATAGAGCCCCCCTGGCGTGACAAAAGCGGTCTTTTCTTTTGCCGCCTCTGTCAGCGGCACCTGCCAGTAACCTTTAGTGAGATCGAGAGTCGTGAAGTACTGGGCCCATCCCAGTCTCTCTATCAGCTCGTCGACCCTGGGCATGGGATACATATCAAATTTCGAAACCTCATTTAACTTTCGGAAGTCATTACAGAATCTTAAAGAACCGTCTGGTTTCGGGATCAGCACAATGGGACTGGCCCATTCGCTCGTGGATTTTTCAATAACCCCTAGTTGGAGCATCTTTTTTACCTCCTCCGCAATGGCTTGCCTACGAGCCTCTGGTACCCGGTATGGCCTCAGGCGTACCCTTACTTGAGGCTCGGTGACAATATCATGGTGGATTACGGTTGTTCGGCCTGGTAGGCTTGAGAACACATCCGTATTCCGCTGCACTAACCTCCGAGACTCCCGTCTCTGCTGTTTTGAGAGAGAATCCCCTATCCTCACTCCCAATTCATCATCAGGGGACTCCTCCTTTGTTGTTGTCAAGGCACCTGAAAAGGTTAGGTCCAACGTTACGTCAGCCACCATACATTCCCTGTCTTTCCATGCCTTCAGCAGGTTTACATGGTAGATTTGCTCTGGTTTTCTTCTACCTGGCTGATACACCTTATAGTTTACTTCCCCCACTTTCTCCCAGATCTCATAGGGACCTTGCCATTTGGCTAAGAACTTACTTTCTGCAGTAGGTATTAGGACTAAGACACGATCTCCCGGTTTAAAAGACCTGATGGAGGCCTTTCTATTATACTGAGTACTTTGGGCTTCCTGAGCATACAGCAAATGCTCTTTAACAATGGGCATTATTGCCGTGATACGATCCTGCATACCCATAACGTATTCCACTGTGCTTTTGTGAGGGGTGGGCTCCTGTTCCCAAGTTTCCTTAACTATATCCAGCAGTCCCCGCGGATATCTGCCATACAGTAACTCAAATGGCGAGAACCCGGTGGAAGATTGTGGGACCTCGCGGATAGCGAACATTAAATAGGGCAATAACATGTCCCAATCTTTCCCCTCTTTGGAGACCACCTTTTTCAACATAGCCTTCAGAGTTTTATTAAAACGTTCCACTAGACCATCAGTCTGGGGATGGTACACTGACGTGCGTAGCTGCTTGATCTGGAGGAGTTTGCACAGTTCCTTTGTAATTTTAGACATAAAGGGAGTGCCCTGATCGGTCAGGATTTCTTTGGGTATCCCCACGCGACAGAACATAGCAAACAACTCCCGAGCAATAAGCCTCGCCGTGGTGTGACGTAGTGGAATGGCTTCCGGATAACGTGTCGCGTAATCCATCACTACCAGGATGTGCTGGTGACCACGGGCTGATTTTACAATGGGTCCTATCAGATCCATAGCAATCCGCTCAAAAGGCACCTCTATAATGGGTAAAGGTATCAGAGGACTACGGAAACGGTGCGTTGGTGCGGTCAACTGACAAACTGGGCAGGACTCACAGAACCTCTTAATTTCTGCGCCGACCCCTGGCCAGTAAAACCGCTGAAACATGCGTTCCCGCGTTTTCTCTTCACCTAGGTGCCCACTCATTAGGTGGTTATGAGCCAATTCCAAGGTCTGACGGCGGTACGGCTGAGGGACCACCAACTGTTCCACTATTTCCCCCCGGATTGTATCAACCCGATAGAGCAACTCTTGCTTTAGAGCCATGTAGGGAGTTTCCAGCCTGGCACCAGGCCGCTGGGGTACCCCATCAATTACCTGTACATTTCCACGTCCAGGAGCCAATGTGGGGTCCCGGAGCTGTGCTGTTCCGAAATTATCTGGAGACACGTTCAACTCTGAGATTGCCTCGGGTGGCTCAACCTCTCCTGTCATTACCTCTAGGGGGAACCTGGCAGGGTTACACTCTGTCCCTATACTGGTGACCCCTACGGCAGGTATCCATGAGTCGGGATCGTCCGGCTCAGGGCCTGGTTCAATCATACACCTCGGAGGGCTAGGTCGCCTCCCACATAATGTCCAGAACAGGGGCAAGTCTCTTCCCAAAATAACAGCATATGGAAGTCTTTTCATCACCCCCACTTCATGTTGAACCTCTCCACACGAGGTAGCAATGGTGACCCTTTCCATAGGGTATTCACGTAGGTCTCCATGAATACAAAGTACCCCTACTTTATGTCCCGTAGGGTTTTCCCCGGAGACCAAGGAGGCATGTACAAGAGTCACTACACTTCCTGAGTCCAACAAAGCCTCTGCTGTATAGCCATTAACACGTACTTTGCAGAGATGGGGCTCCTCCCCCATAGTAACAGTGCTTACGATACAAACAGTATGGGCATACATTGATACCCGGCGAGCGTACCGGCAGTCCATGGGTTCTGATGTGAGTGGGCACTGTGCCATCACATACCCGAGCTGATAACACCGCCAGCACATAACAGCAGAGGTGTCCCTGTTTCGGGTGTCTGACTTTGGGGAACCGGGACTCCGGCTGACTTTAGTCTGGGGTTTACTCTCTGCCAGGGCTGAAGACGGGGCAGCACCCGAGGAGGGACGGGAGTCTTTTACCAACTGTGAAGGGGGCGTATCCCTACGGAGTGCCCGCCGTGAAGCAGAGTCCCGGACCAACTCCTGGGTAGCTGTGTAGCATTCCACCAAATTCACTAGCTGGTCTAGGGTACCGGGGTCCCCCTGTCCCACCCACCGTTGAATGGGGGCTGGTAAAGTCCGCACAAACCGTTCAATCACCACCCGCTCAATCATCTGTCCGGGGTTCAAGGTCTCCGGCTGCAGCCATTTTTTTACAAGGTCCAGTAAGACATGGGCCTGTGAGCGTGCAGGTTTTCCCTCCTCAAAGGACCACTGATTCACTCGTTGGGCCCGGAGATAAGTGTTAACCCCCATTCGTGCAAGGATCTCACCTTTCAGTGTGCCATAGTCCTTGGCATCCTCCGTGCTGAGATCCAGGTAGGCTTTTTGGGGTTCACCTACCAAGAACGGGGCCACGACATCAGTCCAACGGTCGATAGACAATTTCTCTCGCTCAGCGGTCCTCTCAAACACGGAGAGAAAGGCTTCTGGGTCATCCTCTGCACTCATCTTCGTAAGTGCCGCCCTTACTCTGTCCTGGGCCGCAGGAAGGACTGGATGACCTGGAGTTACCGCTGGGAGCGCTTCTCGCAGAGCAGAAAGCTGCTTAGTCAACAAGCTGTTTGTCTCCTGTTGCTGAACTAACGCCCGCTGGAGCTGGACATTGGTTTGTTGCTGCTGAGCATTAGCCTGTTGCTGCTGAGCATTAGCCTGTTGCTGTTGTGCACTGGTTTGTGCAAAAGCCTGCTATAGTTGAGCAGTAGACTGGGCCAGCTGCTTTACAAGATCCTCCATAGTGGCTGCTGAGTTAAACTGTAACTTTGCAGGCTTGATCATAAACATGTGAAAACTGGGTTGTTGCCCCTAGCAACCAGGCTGCAACGCCTGTAAGCTTCGTGGACCCGCCGATCCACCGCAAACAGTCAGTAAAAATTTTTTTTTTTTTTTTCCGGGTAAGTACCTCTTAGGCCATTGCTCTTAGCAACCAGGCTGCCATGCCCGCATTCTCCACCATAATGTGAGGTAGCAGCGTTGCTTGGGCAAAAACGTGAGGCAGTGAGGCAGCAGCGTGTTCACACCAACAGTCTATTTATTGTTGCAGCATAAATAGATCCAATTTCCCACTGTCAAAGTCTCTTCCGGATCACAGCCGGTGCATATAGACAAATTCTTTGCATCAAAAAGTCTTGTTACCTTAGGACCCCGTTAACCGCAGGGATCTGTGTAAGGTTCTCCTAGGCTCACACTCTTGGCCTGTGTTCACTCCACACAGAGCCAGCCCAGCTCACACAGCATGTGTTAGCTTCACCAAGCCTGGCTCTCAACTGAGACACACCCTGCTGTGCTCTGCATGATTTAAACGAAAATGCCGGACATGAGGATTGCTACAAAACCTGGACTGGGAGGAGGGATCTGTCTCCCTGTTACCCTTTGTGCTATACTCCCAGTAATAGCTATAGCAAATTCAGAGGGTTTCCAGACACATTCTCGGGGACACATAGCGGTCTTCAAATATTACCCCTGTCACTGCCTCACAATATATTATATATATATATATATATATATATATATATATATATATATATATATATACATACATATACACATATACATACATATACATATACACACACACACACCGTATCTTCTATATTCACCTATGTGTATTTTATTTTTTTTTTATATTTTTAGGGGTGAGGGGGTACATAGGACCATGAGACCACTTCGGGAATTACTAACAAGACCAAAAAAGAAAAAAAAACGAATACAAAAAAGGTCTATAATGCATACAAAATATTTTATTAATTCATTAAAAACCATTTAATCTCAAAAGACACAGCCGGAGCTGGACAATTAGGCGTCACAATCCATACGATCATATCATCTTTGTCTCAAAGTGCAATGTAAATATGGAGTATATATATAAATAAGACTGAAGAATGTATCACAACATTATATGTGATCAAGGATACCGAATACAACCATATAGGAGTTCATAAAGTTATATCTCAAACCAATAGATGTATAGATACAGTAAAGTACATTGTCAGTTAATCATAAAGTGACAAGTGTATAAATAGACAAATCCAAGACCAATACGTGGATGTGTCCAGGAATTATGGTTACTGAACAATCATAAAGTGCAAGGTGAAAAATAAATAGATAAAAGAAGATAAGAGGTCAGTATAAAAAAAGTATATATGTATATAAGTGCTATATATGACTGTAGGATTACTATCAAAGATAGGCCTCTACATAGGGCATATGCCAAAGGTTCTAATCATCAATGAATATAGGGCACTGTCACTGATATATTTAAACACACAGAATCTAAAGTGAAGGGTAGAACACACAGGATATTGGTATTGAAATGGTTAAAAAAGTGACCAAAACTCCATAGATGGCTGGAGGGAAAAAGATCCTGGATGTTAATGGTATCACTAGTACTGTACTTAGAAAAGGGGGGGGGGGGGGGGAGATGATAAACTCTCAAGATGGAGGACATAAGTATGTATATACAGAAATATATTAGCACACTAGGACAAAGGGTAAACCAGAGAGCAAAAAAAACCTATCAAGTGATACCAGGGACAGTGGCTGTGACAAGGATAATGATATGCAAGTCTATTAATCATGCAATATGGTTAGAGGTAAGTAAACACTGCAGCCTTGTCAGGTGCCACCATAATTACTGCTGGGTAGGCAGAATGACTTAATCAGAGAGACAGGCAGATAAAAGCCTGTGATCTGCACAATGACGCCGTTTTAGGAGCCCTGGTGGGAGCAAAGAAGTACAAACAGGCACATTACCTAATAGCTGCAATGACACCAGACGCTGATGGAGGATCGTGACGCTCCCCAACGCTGGCGTTTTGGCGCTTCCTTCTTCAGGGTGTGTGGGGGGGGGGGTTCTTTTTTGGTCTTGCATTGAGTATGTGTCAGATGCGGCTGGATGCAAGCATCGTGGCACCTCGGTGGATTACGCCGGAGCTGTGTGTTGGAGGGGGGATAATAAAGTGGTGTGAAAGAGGGGGCTTTTTTGTTATTTTATTTAAAATAAAGGATTTTTCGGTGTTTGTGTTTATTTACTTTACTAACGGGTTAATCATGGAAGCAGTCTCAGACACTGCCATGATTAAGCTAGGACTTAGTGGCAGCGATGTGCTGCCATTAACTCATTATTACCCTGATTGCTACCGCATCACGGCAATCTTGAAGAGTCGGTAACACGCTGGGACTGTCGCATAATGGATGCGACATTCTCGGGGCAGCTGCGGGCTGTCACTGCCACCGAAAGCGCTCCCCTCCAGGAGGAGCGTGTGACCTAGAAGTCCCGCCTGCAGCAGCACTTCTGGGTCGTACAGGACAGCGCAAATACAGGAGGCGGCCGGTGGGCTCATGGAGGTTGCCAGCCGGGGAGCTCACAGCCCGCATCTCCCCAGAGGGTGTCCGGAAGGCTGGAGTGGCGGTCCCCCACCAAGGTGAGGGAAGCAGTAGGAGGAGGAGCAGAGCACAACCAACACTGCCCGGCTAAGAGGTCAAAGAAAAAAAAATGTATGCTGCAGTTTGCCAGCCACCACAGCATAGGAAAAAAAAAAGAAAACCACTCCATGTCCCATGGGTACAGGAAAGACACTGGCTAATGGGAGGTGGGAAGGTCCTTTTAACCTCTCTTGTGCTTCCTGACCCTATTAGTATACAATAGGATAAAGAGTTGCACACAAGTCACAATGTATAGAGGAATGATAAAAAAAGAGAATTTTGTTTACTTACCGTAAATTCTTTTTCTTATAGTTCCGTATTGGGAGACCCAGACCTTGGGTGTTTAGCTTCTGCCTCCGGAGGACACACAAAGTACTACACTTAAAAGTGTAGCTCTTCCCTCTGAGCTTATACACCCCCTGGTGAGCCAGTCCCAGCCAGTTTAGTGCAAAAGCTGAAGGAGAATAGCCACCCACAAGTAGAACAGAGCAAGAGCCGGAACAACCGGAGACTCTGTCCACGATAACAGCCGGTGATAACACGCGGAACAAGAAATTGCCAACAGGCAACAGGGAGGGTGCTGGGTCTCCCAATACGGAACTATAAGAAAAAGAATTTACGGTAAGTAAACAAAATTCTCTTTTTCTTTATCGTTCCTTTGGGAGACCCAGACCTTGGGACGTTCCAAAGCAGTCCCTGGGTGGGAATAAACAGAAAAACTAATAAGTAGGCCGAACCTAACTTCACAAATGGGCGACAGCCGCCTGAAGGATGCGTCTGCCCAAGCTCGCATCTGCCGAAGCATGAGCATGCACTTGGTAGTGCTTCGAGAAGGTATACAGGCTAGTCCAAGTGGCAGCCTGACAGACTTGTTGAGCCGTAGCCTGGTGCCTAAAAGCCCAAGAGGCACCGACAGCTCTGGTCGAGTGTGCCTTGATCCCCGGCGGGGGAGGCACCTGAGTACTCTGGTAGGCGTCCGAAATGGTCGATCTAATCCAACGGGCTAAGGTCGGCTTAGAAGCAGGGAGGCCCTTGCGCCGACCTGTGGTTAGCACAAAAAGAGAGGTGCACCTCCTGAGCGCAGCGGTGCGAGACACATAGATCTGGAGAGCACGCACCAGATCTAGAGTATGCAGCGCTTTTTCAAAGCGATGAACAGGGACCGGACAGAAGGAAGGTAGGGTAATGTCCTGGTTAAGGTGGAAGGGAGAGACCACCTTAGGAAGAAAGTCCGGAGTCGGACGGAGAACCATCTTGTCTTGATGAAAAACTAAAAAAGGTGACTCCGAGGAGAGCGCAGCCAAATCAGAGACTCTCCTGAGAGACGTTATGGCAACCAGAAAGGCCACTTTCTGAGAAAGACGATACAAAGAAACCTCCCTAAGAGGCTCAAAAGGGGGTTTCTGCAATACCGTGAGGACCAAGTTAAGGTCCCAGGGATCCAAGGGCCGCCGATAAGGCGGAATGATGTGAGACGCGCCTTGCATGAAGGTGCGGACCTGAGCCAGCCGAGCGAGACGCCGCTGGAACAGAACTGACAGAGCTGAGACTTGTCCCTTGAGAGAGTTGAGGGACAGTCCTAGCTGCAGACCGGACTGTAGAAAAGACAGAAGGGTCGGCAAAAAGAATGGCCAAGGAGGATGGCCAAGGAGGATGGCCGGTAGAGCGACACCAGGACAGGAAAATTTTCCAAGTCCTGTGATAGATCTTAGCGGAGGAAGACTTACGGGCCCGAGTCATAGTGGAGATGACTTCAGGAGGAATACCAGAAGCCATCAAAATCCAGGACTCAAGAGCCACGCCGTCAATTTGAGGGCCGCAGAATTCGGGCGGAAAAACGGACCTTGCGAGAGAAGGTCTGGACAGTCCGGGAGATGCCACGGCATCTCTACGGACAGTTGGAGCAGGTCCGGATACCAGGCTCGCCTGGGCCAGTCCGGTGCAATGAGGATGACTCGACGGCCCTCCATTCTGATCTTGCGCAGGACTCTGGGCAAGAGAGCTAGAGGGGGAAACACGTAGGACAGACGAAACTGGGACCAGTCTTGAACCAGAGCGTCCGCGCGAAGGCCTGAGGATTGTGGGAGCGAGCCACGTAAACAGGAACTTTGTTGTTGTGACGGGATGCCATTAGGTCCACGTCCTGAGTGCCCCATTTGCGGCAGATTGACTGAAACACTGCCGGGAGCAGGGACCACTCGCCACCGTCCACGCTTTGACGGCTGAGATAATCTGCCTCCCAGTTTTCCACGCCTGGGATGTGGACTGCGGATATGGTGGACTTGGAGTCCTCCGCCCATTGAAGGATGCGTTGTACCTCCATCATTGCCAGGCGGCTGCGTGTCCCGCCTTGGTGATTGATGTAGGCAACCGCTATCGCGTTGTCTGACTGGACTCGAATGTGCCTGCCCGCCAACAGGTGGTGAAAAGCTAGGAGAGCTAGAAGCACGGCTCTGGTTTCCAGCACATTGATTGAAAGGGCTGACTCGGACGGAGTCCAAGTGCCCTGCGCTCTGTGGTGGAGACATACCGCTCCCCAGCCGGATAGACTGGCATCCGTGGTGAGAATCACCCAGGACGGGGCCAGGAAGGAGCGCCCTTGGGACAGGGAGAGGGGCCGAAGCCACCACTGAAGAGAGCTCCTGGTCCGTGGCGACAGAGCCACTAACCTGTGTAAGGAGGAAGGCTGCTTGTCCCAACAGCGGAGAATGTCCAGCTGCAGGGGGCGCACATGGAACTGGGCAAAGGGAACAGCCTCCATGGACGCCACCATTTGACCCAGCACCTGCATCAGACGCCTGAGGGTATAACGGCGGGGTCTCAGCAGAGAGCGCACCGCTAGCTGGAGTGACTGCTGTTTGATTAAGGGCAACTTCACAAGTGCCGGCAAAGTCTCGAACTGCATCCCTAGGTACGTGAGACTCTGGGTCAGAGTCAGAGTGGATTTGGGAAGATTGACAAGCCACCCGAATTGGGCTAGAGTGGCGAGAGTGAGCGAGACACTCCGCTGACAGTCTGCGCTGGATGGAGCCTTGACTAGAAGGTCGTCCAGGTAAGGGAGCACTGCCAACCCCTGGAGGTGCAAAACCGCAATCACTGCTGTCATGACCTTGGTGAATACCCGAGGGGCCGTGGCTAACCCGAAGGGGAGAGCCACGAATTGGAAATAATCCTCTCCTATTGCAAAACGTAACCAACGCTGGTGTGAAACTGCAATTGGCACATGTAGATAGGCATCTCTGATGTCGATGGACGCCAGGAAATCCCCTTGGGTCATTGAGGCAATGACTGATCGCAGAGACTCCATGCGAAAAAGCCGCACCCGAACATGCTTGTTGAGAAGCTTGAGATCCAGGATGGGCCGGAAGGTACCGTCCTTTTTGGGAACTAGGAAGAGGTTTGAGTAAAAACCTCTGAACCGTTCCCGAGCGGGAACTGGTACAATTACTCAGTTTGCCTGCAAGGATGCCACGGCCTGTGAGAAGGCGGCGGCCTTGGAGCAGGGGGGAGTTGAGAGAAAAAATCTGTTTGGCAGGCTGGAAGAGAATTCTATCCTGTAGCCGTGAGATATGATATCTCTCACCCACTGATTGGAGACTTGTTTAAACCAAGCGTCGCCAAAGTGGAAGAGCCTGCCACCGACTAAGGACGTTGCTGGAGCGGGCAGAGAGTCACGAGGAGGCTGCCTTAGTGGCAGAACCTCCTGCGGTCTTCTGCGGACGCGCTTTTGGGCGCCAGTTGGATTTCTGGTCCTTAGCTGAGTTAGCGGACGAGGCGGAGGGCTTAGAGGACGACCAGTTGGAGGAACGAAAGGAACGAAACCTCAACTGATTCCTACCCTGGGCGGGTTTCCTGGTCTTGGTTTGTGGCATGGAAGTACTCTTCCCGCCAGTAGCTTCCTTAATAATTTCATCCAGCTGTTCACCGAACAGCCGGGAACCAGCAAAAGGGAGCCCAGCAAGGAACTTCTTTGAAGAAGCATCTGCCTTCCACTCTCGAAGCCACAAGATCCTGCGGATAACGAGGGAATTAGCCGAAGCCACCGCAGTGGAGTGAGAAGCCTCTAGCATGGCAGACATGGCATAAGATGAAAAAGCTGAAGCTTGAGAAGTTAAGGCAACCATCTCAGGCATAGATTCCTTGGTGAGGGAATGCATCTCCTCTAGAAAAGCAGAGATGGCTTTGAGAGCCCACACTGCTGCAAAAGTCGGGGAAAACGCGGCCCCCGCTGCTTCATACACAGATTTGGCCAGAAGGTCAATCTGACGGTCAGTGGAATCCTTAAGTGAGGTGCCGTCAGCCACCGACACAACGGTCCGGGCTGAGAGCCTAGACACCGGGGGGGGTCTACCTTTGGAGAGTGAGACCACTCCTTGACCACCTCAGGTGGAAAGGAAAAACGGTCATCAGAACCACGCTTTGGAAAGCGTTTGTCAGGACAGGCCCTGGGTTTGGTCACAGCGGTCTGAAAACTGGAGTTAAAGAACACACTCTTTACTCTCTTAGGCGAGGTAAACTGGTGCTTTTCTGCCAGAGAGGGTTGCTCCTCTGATACTGGCGGATTGAGGTCCAGTACAGAATTAATAGAAGCAATCAAGTCACTAAGATCTGAGTCACCCTCGGAAAGATCGATGGGGTACATGGAGTTAGCCTCCGAGCCCCCCGTAAGGGCATCCTCCTCATCTTGCGAGTCAGCTCTTGAATCAGAGCTGCGGGAGGAGGAGGGGGAAGAAACCCTGCGCCTTCTCTTAGGACGGGGTCTGGGACCTGATGATGAATCCTCTGTGAGCTCCGATGGACGGAGGTCAGAGGATAGGGATCCTAAAGAACCCTTAGCAAGAGCATTAGAGGCACCCTGTGAGGAGGGCTGATGCATATTCATCAAAGTCCTGGACAAAAGTCCCATGGACTCAGCAAATGACTGGGATATAGACCTAGAGAAGGACTCTACCCAGGCTGGGGGTTCAGCCACAGGTGCAGAGGCAGCCGGAGAGACCACTGGGGGTGAGACTCCAGGCTGTGGCACCGCCAAGTTAGAGCAGACATCACAATGTAGATAGGTGCTCGGCTCAGGCAGCAGGAGCTTACATGCAGCGCATACAGTATAAAGCTTTGGAGCCTTACTCCTCGTGTGAGACATGCTGCTGGAGTGGGGGCTCTGCAAGAGAATGAACCCCAGGGAGAATATACAGAGGTCCACAACCAGAGACCGGCTGTGGCTTACCAGACCGCTGGAAGCGGTGTTGTGTGCCCTCCAGATCCCGAAGCCCGGACCCCCAATGCACAGCACCTCAGCAGGGATGCAGAGTGCAGAAAGGCCCAGCGCAGAGTGAACTCTGCCTAAGAAAATGGCCGCCGGAGCGAAGGGAGGGGGCGGGACTTGGGGGCGTTCCTGTAGGAGAGCGGGAACTGGAGGGCCATAGAGACCTGCAGGGGAGGAGACACGCCCCAGCAGTGGGGAGTGTCCCTCCCCTGTGCAGGACGGCCGCCGGGAGGAGCCGTGCCTGTCCCTCTGCATGAGTGACATGCGAGGGTAGTTAACAGAAACTAGGCCTCCGGCAAAGCCGGGGCCTAAATTTAAGCGGCGAGGCCGACGCGCAGGCACCATCGGCGCGGTTCTCGGGCGAAGGCTAGAGAACCCGCCGGAAATGCCAAAATAAATACATTCAGCATACTCTCCCCATACAATATGGGTTTGGTCACAGAAGAACAGGGACCCCCAACACATAAACGTCTCAGGTACTTAGCTGCTGAGACGCAGGGCCAGGTCCCTGGGGATGAGTGCTCCAGTCCAGCAGAATCCTCAAGGGGCTGTGGATGGAGACCGGTCTCCTGCCAGGCATGGAGACCGTGCTGGCTCCCACTTCAAGCCAGAGCCCAGGAGGTATGGTGAAGGAGCAACGGCATGTAAGGCTCCAGCCTTGGAAATCAACCTTACAACACCGCCGACACAGTGGGGTGAGAAGGGACATGCCGGGGGTCCAGACGTGGACCCGCACTTCTTCAATCTCTTCCAAAGAAAAAAAATCATGAGAATGCATGTGTGGATGTATGCCTCCTGAACACAAAGCGATAAAACTGGCTGGGACTGGCTCACCAGGGGGTGTATAAGCTCAGAGGGAGGAGCTACACTTTTAAGTGTAGTACTTTGTGTGTCCTCCGGAGGCAGAAGCTAAACACCCAAGGTCTGGGTCTCCCAAAGGATTGATAAAGAAAGCAGAACTGCTATGGGAATACTAGACTGAAAAATACAATGAACTATCTGAAAAAATGAAAAATATGAAAATGGAATATGCAAAACTGCTATGAATAATAGGAATATAAGAGATGTTTAGCCATTGTATTGATCAATGCAAAAGAGCCCTAAAACCACGCTAAGGTAATCTCTATTTTTGGGGTCCCTAACCTATGTGTAACCTCACCTGCAGTTAAAAAACTTGCTCTGATTGGGAAGCAAAGGACCAAGCTATATATGTAAAATAAGACATATGGCTATGGGTGGGGCAGGGTTCTCAGACAGAAAGTGCATACTAAATAAAGAATGGACGTCTGGAGCACCAATGGTGTGAATATGGTGCAAGACTCAAAAACATAACTATACAATAGGACAGTGATGGCGAACCTATGGCATACATGCCAGACTGGGCACGCAAAGTCCCTTTTGCTGGCACGCGCGCTGTCGCCACAATCAGCCACTTTGAACTGCCGGTGTAATCGTGCCAGCAGTTCAAAGTGGTGTTTAGCAGAGGAGACATTTCTCCTCGCTCTGACAAGCCTCCTCTCCTGGGCTGCAGGCCTGTTGCCTAGGAGACGGAGGAGCGTCAGTAGGCGGCGCCGGCGTCTTGTGGCCGCGCGGGAACTGAAGTGACTGAGGACCCAGCGGCGTGCAGTGGTGGAGCGGTGCTAGAAGGTGAGTTTTTTTTTTATTTTTAAGCTGTGTGTTCGGCTGTGCCAAGGTGTGCCAGCACGGGGCAAACATGGGAACATGGGGCATATACAAACAAAGCATGGGGCAAACACAGGAGCACGGGGCAAACACGGGAGCACGGGGCAAACATGGAGAGCACGGGGGATATAGACAGAGCACAGGGCAAACATGGAGATCACGGGGCATACAGAGCACGGGGCAAACATGGAGAGCACGGGGGATATAGACAGAGCACAGGGCAAACATGGAGATCACGGGGCATACAGAGCACGGGGCAAACATGGAGATCACGGGGCATACATGGAGATCACGGGGTATACAGAGCATGGGGAAAACATGGAGTGCACGGGGCATACAGAGCATGGGGAAAACATGGAGAGCACGGGGCAAACATGGCTGCAAGGATGGGGGAAACGTGCAAAGATGGGGAAACGTGCAAAGAGGGAGAGAAACATGCAAAGATGGGGGAAACATGGCTGCAATGATGGGGGAAACATGCAAGGATGGGGGAAACATGGCTGCAAGGATGGGGGTAAACATGACTGCAAGGATGGGGGAAACATAACTGCAAGCATGGGTGGAAACATGACTGCAAGGATAGGGGTAAACATGACTGCAAGGATGGGGGAAACATAACTGCAAGCATGGGTGGAAACATGACTGCAAGGATAGGGGAAACCATGCCAGGATGGGGTACATTTAGCAGGAAGGGAAGCATGCCAGGAAGGGGTACATTTACCAGTATGGGGGATACATTTACCAGAATGGGGGGAAACATGAAAGGATGGGGGGAAACATGAAAGGATGGGGGTACATGAACATGCCAGGATGAGGAAAAATGCCAGGATGGGGAACATTTAGCAGGAAGGGTGACATTTATCAGGATGGGGTACATTTACCAGGATGTTGTCATTTAACAGCATGGGGGAACATGCCAGGAATGGGGTACATTTACCAGGATGGGGCCATGATATGGACAAATATATCAGAATGTAGGAAATATATATCAGGATGGGGTACTTGTTTACCAGGAAGTGGCCCAGGAAGGGGGACAGAACTACACAATGAAAGGGGAGGGGAGCAACTCGTACGTCTTTATGGGATTTCAAGATGTTCAGACTTTGAAATGTAGATGTGGGTTACAGGGTGAAATCTGATTGCATTCCATGCTAAAATCTCTGTCTAATATGCTGCATTTTTTTCCAGAAAGATCAATCCAACTGCTGTGTCTGGAAAGGGCAGGGGCTCAGCTTCAATGTGTGGTAAGCACAAATGAGCGTGATGCCCCCTGCTGAAGAGAAGAGAAGACGGCAAAGGTAAGGTTAAAATCAATTATTTACATAATAAAATTGGTTGGCACTTCGGAAAAAAAAATGGGTTTAGGGCTACAGTTTGGGCACTTGGCCTGTAAAAGGTTCGCCATGACTGCAATAGGATAAAGAGTTGTACACAAGTCACAATGTATAGGTGAGGTTACACATAGGTTAGGGACCCCAAAAATAGAGATTACCTTGGCGTGGTTTGGGGATCTTTTGCATTGATCAATACAATGGCTAAACATCTCTTATATTCCTATTATTCATAGTAGTTATGCATATTCCATTTTCATATTCTTCATTTTTTCAGATAGTTCATTGTATTTTTCAGTCTAGTATTCCCATAGCAGTTCTGCTTTTTATTATTCCCCTATACATTGTGACTTGTGTGCAACTCTTTATCCTATTGCATAGTTATATGTTTTTGAGTCTTGCACCATGTTCACACCATTGGTGTTCCAGACGTCTATACTGTCCCTATTAGGGCGTGGAGAGACAACCTCCTATGCTGTCGTGGAAGAGGCTAGAGAAATCTGCCCTAAGCTCTGATGGAAACAAGCTCTTTCCTTGGTGTTGCTGCCCGATTATGATTGCTCAGCATCATGAAGTATGAATAAATACATGCCCTCATCCCCCCCCCCCCAGTGAAGACTCTTGTAACACCCATTTAGACATAAATATAACTCATTGAGTGCCAATACACTGACTGCTAATATCTCCGCAACGGAGAGGTAAAAAAAAATAAAAATTTTATTCTGCTCTGCAGCCTCTGTTACATACAAGTGCATGTCAATAAATTAGATCAGCATAAAGTTAATTTATTTCAGTAATTCAACACAAAAAGGGAGACATATTATACATAGTCATTACACACAGTGATCTATTTCAAGTGTTTATTCCTGTTAATGTTTTTGATTATGGCCTACAGCCAATGAAAACCCAAAAGTCATTATCTCAGAAAATTAGATTATATAAGACCAACTGAAAAAAATATTTTAAAGTAAAAAATGTTGGCCTACTGAAAAGTATGTACAGTAAATGCCCTCAATACTTGGTCAGGGCTCCTTTTGCATGAATTACTGCATCAATGCGGCGTGGCCTGGAGGCGATCAGCCTGTGGCACTGCTGAGGTGATATGGAAGCCCAGGTTGCTGTGATAGCAGCCTTCAGCTTGTTGGTTCTGGTGTCTTTCCAAAACCATCACTGATTGTGGAAACTCAAGCAAATCGGATTGTGTGCCTTCTTCAGCAATGACCTTTTGTGGATTACTCTCCTTGTGGAGTGTGTCAACGACTGCCTTCTGGACATCTGTCAGCAGCTTTCCCCATGATTGTGTAGAAAACTGAACAAGTCTAAGGGTCCATTTTAAATGCTTAGGAAGCCTTTGCAGGTATTTTGTGGTATAATGACTCTTGGGTTTTTATTGGCTGTAAGCCCTAATCATCAACATTAACAGGAAAAAACACTTGAAATAGATCACTCTGTAATGACTATATAATATAGGCGTTTCCCTTTCTGTATTGAATTACTGAAATAATTTAACTTTTTTGATGATATTCTAATTTATTGAGTTGCACTTGTATGTGTGTCCAGTCCAATGTGATGATTTAATCATTTAAAGTCTTCTTTACTTAGCAAATCACAACAGTTTTTCCTAGGGAACTAATCTCAGTAAAACATTAAAATGGCTGCAATTTTGTCATTCTCACAGAAACCTATCCTGGATTGTTAATATTTCAAATAGATGCCCGTGTAGGAAGATGCTCATCTCACCCTCTTCCCATGTATATTGATGTGCTGCTATTAGATATTCTGATCTAACACTGGAGATACAGGGGTCCTGAAGCTAAAGGCCTTGACTGTTGGCTTAACCCGTCAATATCAGTGGGTTTGGCTGACAGTCTCATGTGCATGTGGCGCATAAAAGGATTCTCCAAGAATGAGATACAATGGCATCCCTGCCATAATTCAAACTGCACTCTGTCCTAGTCCCATGTCAATACAGGCTGCAGACTGAAGATCTATAGCTCCCCAGACCTGTGCTGAGCTGCATCACACAAACTTCAGTCAGGATGTCATATGTGAAGAAATATATCTCTTCCTCACTGAGCTCAATTTGGGTATATCCAGGTTGATTTTCTTCAATGTTTTCAGTTTGGGCCACCCAATCTTGTGCTTGCTATAAAGCTGTCAGACTAACAGAGAAAGGGGATGAAGCTAAAGATCTCCTCACCAAGCACAATATGCGTTAAAATATTTCTTCACACATCACAGGCAGGTGACATATGTATGTGTGATTCAGCTCTTGTGAGTTGAAACACAGGTCTTGGGAAAATATCTTCAGTCTGCAGCCCGTACTGACATGAGGCTAGGACCAGCTGTAGTTTGAATATTAGGGACGCCATTTTAGCGCATTCTCAGAGAACCCCTACAAGAAGAGGCTGACACTGCTGCTCATCTTGTCTTTTTAAATTCTTAGTGCCTGTTGTGACCTAAAGATAACCATATATCCATATTAATAAATAATAATAATAATAATAATAATATAAAGGTAATATAATAATATAAAGGTCAGAGTACCCCATTCACACAGGCACCCACCAATTAACATTCTAGGACAGGTTTCAATGTAACAAGACAGTGCCAGGTTTAAAGTCTTATCAATTATCACCTTTGATAAAATCAGTTTGATTTGCTAATTAATGATTTAGGAATTCATTTAGAATTACATTTTGTTTTCTGTCCTTGAATTTCTTTTAATGTATGTATTCTTTGGCTTAAAACATTTTTGTAATATGAGTTAGGGTGGTGTCACACACAGCGACAACGACGTCGCTGCTACGTCACCATTTTCTGTGACGTTGCAGCGACGTCCCGTCGCTGTTGCTGTGTGTGACATCCAGCAACGACCTGGCCCCTGCTGTAAGGTCGCCGGTCGTTGCTGAATGTCCAGCTTCATTTTTTGGTCGTCGCTCTCCCGCTGTGACGCACACATCGCTGTGTGTGACAGCGAGAGAGCGACGAAATGAAGTGAGCAGGGGGCAGGAGCCGGCGTCTGGCAGCTGCGGTAAGCTGTAACCAGGATAAACATCGGGTAACCAAGGGAAGACCTTTCCCTGGTTACCCAATATTTACCTTCGTTACCAGCGTCCGCCGCTCTCGCTGCCAGTGCCGGCTCCTGCTCTCTGCACATGTAGCTGCAGTACACATCGGGTAATTAACCCGATGTGTACTGCAGCTAGGAATGCAGAGAGCCAGCGCTAAGCAGGGTGCGCGGCTCCCTGGACATGTAGCTGCAGTACACATCGGGTAATTAACTCGATGTGTACTGCAGCTAGGAGTGCAGGGAGCCAGCGCTAAGCAGTGTGCGCGGCTCCCTGCACATGTAGCTGCAGTACACATCGGGTAATTAACCCGATGTGTACTGTAGCTAGGAGTGCAGGGATCCAGCGCTAAGCAGTGTGCGCGGCTCCCTGCTCTCTGCACATGTAGCACAGCGCCGCGTGTCGTTATGATCGCTGCTGCTTCTGCTGTGTTTGACAGCTAAGCAGCGATCATAACAGCGACTTCAAGGTCGCTGTTGCATCACAGAAAATGGTGACGTAATAGCGACGTCGTTGTCACTGTCGCTATGTGTGAACCCAGCTTAAGTGACATATGATTTGGCAATAAATTGTAAGGTCACTCAGGAAAAAGGTGATAAGAAAAGATCACTGATGAATTTTATTGTGAACACCATTCCATAGCTGGCAATATACTCTGATAGATGGAAGAGAGGCAGAAGTCAGCCAAAGCAAATTTTGAATGTAATACTATGGAAAAAAATTTTTTTGCCAAAATACATGCATTTACCGTATTTTTCGGACTATAAGACGCACCTGACCATAAGACGCACCCTGGTTTTAGAGGAGGAAAATAGGAAAATAAAATTTTAACCAAAAAATATGGTCATGACACACTGTTATGGTGCGAGGATCTGCTGCTGACACTGTTATGGGGGTACTGTCCCCAAATTCTCTACTAAGGTACCCCATTCTGATAAGGATCCTCCTGCCTTGTATATGATCCTGCTTATATACCCCCCATCCTGCTAATAATATACCCCCCATCCATCCTGCTCATGATATACCCCCATCCATCCTGCTCATGATATGCCCCCATCCATCCTGCTCATGATATGCCCCCATCCATCCTGCTCATGATATGCCCCCATCCATCCTGCTCATGATATGCCCCCATCCATCCTGCTCAAGATATGCCCCCATCCATCCTGCTCATGAAATGCCCCCATCCATCCTGCTCATGATATGCCCCCATCCATCCTGCTCATGATATGCCCCCATCCATCCTGCTCATGAAATGCCCCCATTCATCCTGCTCATGATATGCCCCCATCCATCCTGCTCATGAAATGCCCCCATTCATCCTGCTCATGAAATGCCCCCATCCATCCTGCTCATGATATACCCCCATCCATCCTGCTCATGAAATGCCCCCATCCATTCTGCTCATGAAATGCCCCCATCCATCCTGCTCATGAAATGCCCCCATCCATCCTGCTCATGAAATGCCCCCATCTATCCTGCTCATGATATGCCCCCATCCTGGTAAATGGCGTGTATCCTGTGGCACAGGAAAAAAAAAATAAACGTTTATACTTACCCTTCCTCACTCCCTGAAGCACCGATCTCTGTCTCAGCTGCAGCGCCGCTGTGTGGAGCCGTCACCGTTGTCTGCAGCATCGCGTCTTCCTGTCTGTGCCGGCGGTAAGCTGATCGATTCTGGTGGATACTAGCGGCGCGCACAGCGATGACGTCATCGCGGTGCGCACCGCTAGTGTCCAGATCAGCTGACCGCCGGCACAGACAGGAAGACGCGATGCTGCAGGGGGGAGGCTCCACACACGGTGACGGGTGAGTACACTGATTCACTGCACCCCGCGCTGATAATGATGCACAGGGGGCAGTGAATACAGCCGCACATGATCACTCCAGGCTGTAGTTGCCAGGGGTGATCACGGCCGGCTGCTAATTATGCACGCACCCCCCCCCCCGCCCATCACCCCGCCCACCTGTCAGCGCCGGTTTCGCTGAGAGATGATGGGCGGGAGGATGGGCGTGCATATGTAATGAGCGAGCCCACGTGGTCACGGCAGGCTGTTACAGCCTGCTCGTGCCGCCGATGACCCGCTGCACCGCGGCACCCTCATTCCCCGCAGCCTTATAGTCAGACCATAAGACGCACCCCCCACTTTCCCCCAACATTTGGGGGGGAAAAAGTGCGTCTTATGGTCCGAAAAATACGGTAAGTTAAGAAAAATGCCTCAAAAAGGTGTTTATAGCCTTTGAACTATTAATATATCTAAAACAAAGCTGTAGATAGCAGAATTCATTGTAAACATTGATAGGAAAACATCCAGATGATTTATCATACGTTTCTTCAAAATGTGTTCAACTCTTTTAATGCCGCATTTAAAAGAAGCACATGCTTCATCACAGTTAACAAGGTACTACCACAACTAAGTAGAATTCAGCAAAGATTCTGCTTATAATAAAAGTGAGAACGTCTTCCATAATAGGAATAATGTTTACAAAGCTTCAGTATGCTCTCTTCCAGCAAGTATAGCTACAGCAAACTTTTCTACTTTATGTTCTTGGCGATGTTTCTTTAGTCCATAAGTATTACTAAAAGCTTCACCACAGGCTCCACATCTAAATGGACGACCTCCTTGATGGGTTTGAACGTGTTTGTTAAAATACTTTGCATCTTTAAAGAGTTTCAAACAACAAGAGCAGCGAAGATCACGTTTGGCATCATGAGATCTCTGATGTCGTAAAATTGATGAAATATAAAAGAAACTCTTGCCACATTGATCGCATCGATAAACCTTTTCACCAAGGTGCACTCTCTGGTGTTCTATAAGATTGGATCGATAGCGAAAAGTCTTCCCACATGTTGGACATTGTTGAGGACGAGCCACAGTGTGCAGCCGTTGATGCTCTGCTAAACTTGATGACTGGGCAAAACGTTTATTGCACAAAGCACATTTGAACGCACGTTCCCCAGTATGCACTACTTTATGTTGACGAAGATACCAGGAATGTAAGAAACCTCTCCCACAAATAGGGCAGCGGTAAGGAAGTTCTTCTGTGTGACAACGCTGGTGTCGTATAAGAAGAACAGCTTCCCAAAACCGCTTGCCACATATAGAGCACATAAAGTGTCTCTTCTGGAGGTGGCTCCGACGATGAAGGAGTAGGTCATATGCTCCTGTAAAGCTCTGTCCACATACATTGCAGGCCATAGTGCGTCTAACCAAGTGTACATATTTATGGGTAACCAAAGCCAAAAAATACTTAAAAGAGTGACCACAAATACTGCAAGTGAACCGCTCACCACTCGGAATCATGGGATGCTCCTCAGAAGTATAGGTCTTGGTAGCAGAATCTGTATCTGAAACTTCATTTGTTGTTGCCACTGTACTTGTTAAACCATTCTGTGTGCAGTTAATTTTGTTTTCTGTTGCTTCTTGAAACTGGTTTACTGGGATTAGACATTCTGTAGTTTGGTGAATTAATTTATGCCACATTAAATTTTCAATGAAGCCAAAACATTTACTGCAAATGTCACAAACATAAGGCTTGTCACTCATATGAAGCTCTTTGTGGTTCATGAGGTGAAAAGAATCTGGAAACTTCTGACCACAATCTGTGCACTCAAAAGGGAGATGATCAGTAGTGAGCACTCCAGCCTGCACACTACATGGCAGCTGAAGCCGGTGGACTTGTTTGTGTCTTGTTAGGCTTTGAGGGTAGCCAAAAACTTTTCCACAAAACTCACATTTGTAAGGGCGTTCTCGAGTGTGAACTACATGATGTTTAGTAAGATGAAAGGACTCTCTAAATCTTTTCCCACAAACTAAACACTGGTGTGGTTTTTCACCAGTGTGAATGCGTTCGTGGCGTTTTAGTGTTTCTCTCCTACCAAATCCACGACCACAAATATTACAACAGAAGTTTTTGCATGTATTAATTGAAAAAGATGATTGCTTCCTGACAGACGTTTGCCCTAATACAGACCCAATTGTTTCAATAACACTCATACATCCCTGATCAGTCTGGACAACATTAGTAGAAAGTTCAGATGACACCAATGAAGCTGATGAAACAGTTTGTTTGGTATTCTCATTAAGTGGAGTTTGTAAAAGTGTTGGCTGTAGTAAAGGAATATTAAGCACATGCATCTGCTTATGTCTTAAAAGGCTCTGCGACGTACCATATGATTTTCCACACACATCACAATTATGGTCTGCTCTTTTACCCGTATGACATGCCTGGTGTCTCAACAAGTATGTAGTGTCACGAAAAGCTTTACCACACACTTCACAATAAACTTTGACTGAATTAGAGTGTGTCTTTACATGCCGTTTCAAGCTTTCACGACGATTGAAACTTCTTTCACATAGAGTACAGGTAAATGGCTTCTCTCCAGTATGAATAATTTGGTGCTGCTGAAGGTGACTTTGCTTTTTGAATACTTTCCAACACAAATTGCAAGTCAATGGACCATCTTGGTGTATGGTTACATTTGCTTTTAACTCAGCTGCAGGCATCTCAACAGAACTTAGTTGTGACTTAGTCATTGTAGCTGTCACTGCAGCAGTTTCAACATCAGTTGCTAATATTATACTGGTACCTTCAGCTTCTGTGCCCTCTATATGGCAGTGCCTATGTCTTATTAGACTAGATATATGATTATATGAGCGACCACAAACATCACATTCGTATGGTCGCTCCCCTGTATGCACAAGCATGTGTTGCATTAGATGTGATGACTGTTTAAAGGATTTTTGGCATACTGTACAAGAAAAGCGATGATCAATTAGATACTTCAGTTGTCGAAAATAGTGTTTATCATCTTTACTATCTTTTTCACCTTGAACTTCCTGGGTCGCTGGAATGGAATGCTTTATGGTATTGCCCAGAAACCGTTTGCTAGAAAGTCCTACTATTCCCCATTGTTGTGCATTAAATGCTCCATCAAGAACAGCCTGAGTGCTGGGCTCTGACGTGTGAGTGTTGCATTGCAAATGTCCAGTGTCTGACTTTTTAGTTGAAGAGACAGAAGAGTGAACGTCTAATTTTAACTCTTTAGTTTTAGAAGTTCTGTCTGTAGCAAGCTGCATGTTATCGCTGTGGTTTTGAGAGCTGCATTCATATGAAGGAAAAGTGCAAGACAGAACAGTCACAGGCTTGGCATGCTCGTGGTGGTTGTAAAACTCCATTGGTTCAAAGCGCTGATGATTAAGAAATTCTAGGAAATCAAACGAATAGCTTTGAAAGTGAATCCCTTCATCTCCTATATTACCTTCCATGTCATCAGTGTGCACTTTCCTAAAAGAGAATAAAAAAAAAAAAATATGTTACATTTCAAAGTAACATATCTACATACATAATTGGCAGCTGTGTCTGTCAACCTATTCCGGCATGCACCGCGCCACTGTCCGTCGCGCAGGCGCAGTGACATGCACGTCATCGCAGCTTCCGGTGAGCCCCCGATGCTGTGCCCACAATGCTCTGGCTTCCAGGTCCTCACCACACACACACACACACACACACAAATTCAGCCCGGCCTGTCCGCAGCTGTGACATGTGCTTTCTCGGGGGGGGAGACAGAGAGAATACAAAACACACACATATACACAAGCGGCACTACACACCGCGTACAGCCATATATATAAACACATAGGCGACACTACACCACAGCGTGTAGCTATATATACACATATATATACACAGGCGACACGTGCACAGCGTACAGCCATATACTCACACATATACACAGGCGACACTATACACAGTGAACAGCCATATATACACATGCGACACATACACAGAGTACAGCCCTATATACGCATATATACACAGGCGACACATACACACAGCGAACACAGGCGAAACATACAAACAGCGTACAGCAACATACACACAGCGTACAGCCATATACACATACCACGTACAGCCATATACACACACACACAGCTATATACACACACACATATACACAGGTAACATATACACACAGCGTACAGCCATATACACACACACACACACACACACACACACACACACACATACAGCGTACAGCCATATACACACACACGTACACAGCGTACAGCCATATAAACACACACACGTACAGACGACACGTATACACAGCGTACAGCCATATACACAGGCGACACATACACACAGCATACAGCCATATACACACACACAGGCGACACGTATGAACAGCATACAGCCATATACACACACACATACATATACACACAGACGACACGTACACAGCGTACAGCCATATACACATACACGACACGTACACACAGCATACAGCCATATACACAGACACATACACACAGCAAATCTGATTATGTATAGGCTGAAAAAATAGCGATTTTTAAATTCTTGAAGTCTCTATTCCCTTGCTGTGAATATTCAGCAATAGTGACTACAGCCCGTTATATCGAAAATATATCAAATGAAAAAACCTAGAAAGAGCATAAGGGGGGGGGAGAAATTATATAAGCATGCTTGAACATACTTGTATTGTTATAAATGGGCAAAATATTAAGGTTTCCTATAGAGGAAAAACCTCAAATAAAAAGGAAAATAATAAATGTATGTATAAATGAAAAAGTATGTGAAAAAATACAAAAAAATATATATACCCTCAGAGTATCAATATATTCTATCCATGGCCATCCAACAGGTAACGTATGACTAAGGACGCTTCTGTTTTTAATTCTTGCGTCCGAAACGCGAAAAGTTTCACCTGTGTTATTTTTGTACAGTGTGTTCCCAGACATGACTATTTTAATAAGATACCAATAAAGTTTTTATATAGTTTATTATATTGGTGCTGAGCCCACTCCTTTTTCCCAATTATTAGCTATACGCACCGGTATGGACTGACCGGCGGGACTCGTGCACCTTGGAGGATAGAATGGACTTCAATGACAGGTGAGCTGGATATTTCTTCTCTTTTGCCGTACATACACACAGCGTACAGCCATATACACACATACATATATACACAGACAACACTTACACAGCGTACAGCCATATACACACACACACACATACAGAGACAACAGGAACTATACCTCCCAGCATGTCCATGTTATAGAATTACAGGAGGGAACTACACCTCCCAGCATGTCCATGTTCTATAATTACAGGAGGGAACTACACCTCCCAGCATGTCCATGTTATAGAATTACAGGAGAGAACTACACCTACCAGCATGTCCATATTATAGAATTACAGCAGGAACTACATGGTCATGCTGAGAGGTGTAGTTCCATCCTGCAATTCTATAATATGGACATGCTGGGAGGTGTAGTTCTCTCCTGTATATTATAGAATTACAGGAGGGAACTACACGTCCCAGCAAGTCCATGTTATAGAATTACAGGAGGGAACTACACGTCCCAGCAAGTCCATGTTATAGAATTACAGGACAGAACTACACCTTCTAGCATGTCCATGTTTTAGAATTACAGCAGGAACTACAACTCCCAGCATGTCCATGTTCTATAATTACAGGAAGGAACTACACCTCCCAGCATGTCCATGTTTTATAATTACAGGAGGGAACTATAACTCTCACTATGTCCATGTTATAGAATTACAGGAGAGAACTACACCTCCAGGCATGTCCATGTTATAGAATTACAGGAGGGAACTACACCTCCTAGCATGTCCATGTTATAGAATTACAGGAGGGAACTACAACTGCCACTATGTCCATGTTATATAACTACAAGAGAGAACTACACCTCCCAGCATGTCCATGTTATAGAATTACCAGAGAGTCAGCCTGCTGCCATGACTAAGGTTAACACAGTCACTCCAGGGGCCTCCCCGCCCGCTGTCACACAGCTAAATACATAGATATATAATTTCTTAATATGATAAACATAGTTGATAATAGATATATAGACATATATAGAGCGAGGAGACATTATAGATACCGATATACATAGTTTACCCATACATACATAAATATATTTACATTAATGTACCTAATACATAGAAATAGAATATAACAACATTTCCATTAATTGTCTTTGTATTACTGTTATGGAAAAGTAAGAAGCTCTTTGCCAATATTTTTGACATGTTAATAAATTGTATCCTCTCACTTCCTTTGTGTTTTTTGGTCCACTTTGAGAACGCACAATCACACACACATCAAACTGCACAAAACAATGTACCACCTCCAATTATAGTCACAACAGCTTACAATAGACAATATAGTGTAAACACACACACAGCACACAGGGGAGACAGCACATAGTGAACACAGCTCAAGAAACACAACAGTGCACATGGATGAAAGAGGTCAAATGATGCAACACATTCAATACACAAATGCGGAGGGATAACATACAACAGATACAGTATATTGCAAAGCACAAACAGTGTGACATGTCCACTGCTCCTGTCAGCACAACTAAGCATAGACAGATGTTCATTTCACCGCACTCCCGATGCGAGAGCATCGGGCCTATTTCTAGTTTTACTAAAAAATATTAGTACTATTTTGCATCCAGTCTTAAAGCAAAACAGTCATTTTAATTTTTATTTCAGAAATCAATATACACTCATGAAAATAAGCAATTTTGTAATATGTCTTACTAGATAAATTTGCTTTTTTCTCTGCCAGAATTGATTAGTCATTATTAGAGCTGATCGGACATGCAAGAAACCGGGATCGGCGGATCCCTGCTAGATATAAAAAAAAAAAACAAAACCCCGATCTGCTACCCAAATAACTCTATGGCGACCAGAATCCGGAGATTAAAAACGTCGGTGGAAGGGATAGGCGGGTAGGAGCGCGCGCGGTGTACTCACCGGGGCTGTGTCATGGCGGCATACTCCTTCCGGGTCACGCTTTCCCTTCCGGAGCCGACAACTGAATATTCACTGCTTCACCCGCCCACCGGCGCGTGTAATTGGTTTCAGTTAGAAGCGCCCCCACCCTCAGTGTCAGCTGACCAACCAATCAGAAGCGCTAGAACGGGCCGGTGGGCAGGTAAAGCAGTGCAAGTGTCTGTGGGTCAGTATGGTGGTATAAATATCTAATATATAAATCTGATTGTATGTATGTATGTATGTGAAGGAATTCACACCGTCACATGTACAGTACATTCACAAAAGTTTGCGCAGACACCCCATTTGACTCAGGGAACGTCAGACTGTTTTGAAGAGAAATTTTAGCCCCGCGCTTTACAGTTATTCGACAAAAAACCTGCCTCCATTAAAGTCAATGGAGCTGGGAGCCACAATGCAGCCAGAACTTCAGAAGAATGCGCAGCCACGCCTTTGAATGGAATCTTGGCATGTCACAATGCAGCCAGAGACAGACACAGAACAAAGAGACAGACAGAGAACAAAGACAGCCAGGGAAAGAGCTAGAGAGACAGCCAGGGAAAGAGCTAGAGAGACAGCCAGTGAAAGAGCTAGACAGACAAAGAGATAGAGTGAGAGACAGAGACACAGACAGAAGAGAAAGACAGACAGACAGAAAGGGAGACAGACAGACTGGGAGAGAAACAGAGAGACAGTTACTATCTTGGCAATACCGGGTACTACAGCTACTGAATGAATAAAACAATCGGCGCAGGGTTTCCCATATTCTGATGCCAGCACAGATAAAGCTCACGACTGCAGCCCCCAGCTGTTGGGCTTTATCTGTGCTGTGTATCCAAAGCACAGAGTCACAAGTGTGAGGGACTCGCATTACATCACCAGGCAGCTGCACACTCTCCTGACAGGAGCATGCAGTTATATAGAAACACATGCTGCCAGGCCGCTCTTGTCAGAAGAGTGTGCGGCTGTGCCGGGTGATGCGACGTGAGATTCACGCGAGTCCCTTGCAAGTGTGATTCCGGCCTAAGAGAAAACGCATACAGCTTTTGTTTTTATATTATTATTATTATTATTGAAATAAATAATTAAAAAAACAAACAAAAAAAAACGACTTGTTTGATAACCAGCCAAAATAAAGCCAACTGGAGGCTGGTATTCTCAGCCCGCAGCTGCCCAGTATTGCCGCATTCATTAGATGTGACAATCCCGGTTCTTTACTGGCTCTTCCCAAAATGCTCTGGCAATCAGAGTAATGAGGGGTTAATAACAGCGCACAGATGCTACTAAAACTTAGATTAATGATGGCACAGGCATCTATGAGATACCTGCATCACTAATCTATAAGTGAAAGTAAATAAACAAGACACCGAAAAAATCCTTTATTTGGAATAAAATACACCCTCCTTCACCACTTCAATAACCCCAAACACCCCTCCAGGTCTGAAGTAATCCACACGAAGTCCCACGAATATTCAGCTCTGCTACATTTGAATATCACAGTGAGCGGCCATAGAACAAGACCGCTTGCTGTGAGCTCCAGAGAATGAATGAGCTGCGCAATGAGCGGTGACGTCACTTAGGGCATTTGCGGTCACAGCTGGAGATTCCGACGGTCCTTCACCTGTTATCGCAGGTAACCTAACCTCAGGTGAAGGTCACCGAGTTCACAGACCTGCATCTCCTAGCAGAAAATCGCAGTTTTTTTTGGCCAAGGGAAGTTTTTACACCATATTTCTGCACCCAATGCACACCTCCTTGCAAAATAAATAATAATTAAAAAAAAAAGCGTGTTTGCCGCATTTTTTTTGCTGCGTTTTCTTTGCCAGGAGGTGCACATTTGGTGCTGAAATAGTCTGCACCAGATTTCAGTACCAAATTTCATCCTCCTGGCAGAACAAAAATTTTGTTTTGCATTTTTGGGCCAAGGGATTTACACCTACTGGCAAAAAAAAAAAAAGACAAAAAAAACCCCACTTTTTTTTTACGCATTTTTTGCCCAGGCTTTTTGTCATTGTTTTGTGTGTGCAGGTGCACATTTGATGCTGAAATCGTCTGCACAGATGAGCAATGACTGCAAGTAAAAACTTCTGGGGGCGTGTCTGACAGCAACCAATCACAGACTACAGGAAGGCCGGTGGGTGGGGAAAGCACAGAAAGCTGTGTGTGTATGCGATGAGCCTATAGCTCAGTACAGGAAGTTAATGCTCGACCCGGAAGCAGTTTGCCGCCATGATACCAAGTCTTCGTAAGTATTGTTTTCTTTATTTTCCCTTTAATTTCCACAGTGTCAAATCCGGATCATAACCCTACAATCCCGGACCCGGGTTCGGCACGCAGGCATCTTTGAAACTGCGCGGATCTGGACTTTTTCAGTCCGGGTCCACTCAGCCCTAGTCATTATCAACATTCTCAATTCTGAGGTAAAATCTGTATTCAGTGGAGACGTTTCCATTACTGAGATAGGAGAGGGCAACTGTTACTGATGAGATTCTATGATGATGGGAGGAGGGAGGAGCTAGAAGCAGTGCTCCACCCTTCTTCACTCTTATCTACATAGAATCTCATTAGTAACAACTCCGTAATGGGAAAGTCTTCCCCGAATCCAGACTTTGCCTCAGAATTGAGAATTTTGATAATGACTGATCAATCTGGCAGAGAAAAAAGCTAATTTGTCTGATAAGATATGTTAAAAAGTTGCTTATTTTCATGTGGACTGTGGATTTAATAAAAATTAAAATGACGATTTAACTTTCAGGATCTATATTCTTAACCCCTTCATGACCAAGGATGTATATATACGTCTTTGGCTGTGTCTATATCTCTTTAATGCGGGCTTGCTCAGGGAGCCCCCACTACTACAAACATATGCAGCTAACAGGAGCGGGGGGGATCGCAAATCCACATGCGTGTATTAACCCCTTAGACCGTGCTGTAAAACTCTTCACAGCGTGATCTAACAGTTGCCAGTGGGATCTCACTCTTGCCCGCCAACATCAGCGCTTCCGTGACACGATCACGGGGCGCCAATGAGTTGCCATGACAGCGTGGGATCAGATGATGGCCCCTGTCACTGTCAGTACTCACTTTCTGTGAATGCCGGCAGAGCACTGGCACTAACAGGAGAACAGCATTTCTGACCAGTACTGAAGCATTGCTGTGATCGGCAGAAACGATCAGATAGTGCAGGCATAGTCTCCTAGGGGGACTAGTAAAAATCAATAAAAATTGTAAAATAAAAAGTTTTTAAAAATATGGAAAAAAAAAAAAACACAAAAAAACCTTAAAGTTCAAAGCACCCCAGTTTTGCCCCAGTGAAAATAAAACAATAAAAAAAAAACCCACACACATATTTGGTACCGCCAAATTCAGAAATGCCCAATCTAATATATAAAGCTGAATGTGTGTGTGTATGTATGTATGTATGTATGTATGTATGTATGTATGTGTGCGTGCGTGTCCAGGATTGGCATCTGCCTTGTCGCAGCTACAGCCACAACATTTTGCACACTCCCACGTCTGGACCCCGAGAGCATCATAGGCTATGTTTTGAGGGGAAATTTTAACCCCGTGCTTTACAGTTATTCACCAAAAAACCTGCCTCCATTAAAGCGAATGGAGCTGGGAGCCACAGTGCATCCAGAACTTCAGAAGAGTGCGCAGCCACGCCCTTAAATGGAATGTTGGCGTGTCACAATGCAGCCAGGGAAAGAAACAGACACAGACAGGGAAAGAGGCAGACACAGACAGGGTAAGAAACAGACATACACAGGGCTAAGAGACAGACACAAAGAGACAGACTGACAGGGAAAGAGACAGACAGGGAAAGAGAGAGACAGGTTAAGAGACATACACAGACAGGTAAAGAGACAAAGAGAGGCACAGGGAAAGAGACAGAGGGAAAGAGACAGACAGGGAAAGAGAGGGAATGAGATAGATAGACAGGGAAAGAGATTGAGACAGACGGAGAAAGAGACAGAGATAGTCAGAGACAGACAGGGAAAGAGACAGTCAAAGAGATAGAGAGACAGAGAGATATATACAGAGGGGGAGACAGACATTATAATTACATTTATATCTATTTGTTTTGTGTTTTTTGTGTGCAGAATACATTTTTGTTAATACATTCTATTTTGTTAACAGCAGTTATTAACCCGGGCAAAGCCGGGTAGTACAGCTTGTCAAAATACAAAATCAATCAACCCCTTCAGTCCCTGGGCGTTTTCCGTTTTGTTTTTTGCTCCCTTTCTTTTGAGAGCCTTAACTTTTTTATTTTTCTGTCAATCTTGCCATATGAAGGCTTGTTTTTTGCGGGACAAGTTGTACTTTTAAATGAAAGCATACGTTTTATCATATAGTGTACTGGAAAAACTGCAAAAAAAGTGATTGCACAATAGTTTTTGGGATATTTTATTCACCATGTTCACTATATGGGAAAACTGGTGTGTTGATGTGATCTCTCAGGTCGGTGCAAGTTTGTAGACAATAAAAGGTATAAGTTTACTTGTATCTATGTGGTTAAAAAAAAATTCACAAGGTTGTCCAAAAAAAGTGGCGCACGCTTTGCGACATTTTCCAAAACCCATAGTGTTCTCATTTTTCGGGATCTATGGCTCAGTGACAGCTTATTTTTTGCGTCTCAAGCTGACATTTTTAATGATACCATTTTTGCGCAGATGCTACGTTTTGATCGCCTGTTATTGCATTTTGCGCAAAACTTGTGGCAACCAAAAAACAATTTTGGCATTTAGAATTTTTCTACCGGTACGCTGTTTACCAGTCAGATTAATTGATTTTACATTTTTTATAGATCGGGCATTTCTGAACGCGGCAATACCAAATATGTGTATATTTTTTTAACCCTTTAATTTTCAATGGGGCGAAAGGGAGGTAATTTGAACTTTTAGAGGGGCTTTCTTGTTTGTTTTTCATTTCTTAAATCTTTTTTTTACCTTTTTTTTTAATTTACTAGTCCCCTTAGTGGGCTATATGGATCAGCAATCTGATCGCCCTTCCATATCTGTAGATCTCAGCTACAGAGCTGAGAATTGCAGATATGCTGCTTTAGGCTATGTGCGCACTGGGAAATGGAATTTTCTTGAGAAAATTCCGCATGCTCTCAAAGATTACCGCACCCGCGGTAAAAAACCGCAGGAAACCGCACCCGAAAACCGCATGCGGTTTGCTGCGGTTTTACCGCGGTATTATTCGCGGTATTGCCGCGGTTTTGCCGCGTGCGGGTTGGGATGTGCTTTATTGCATTCAATGCAATAAAGCACATTAAAAAAAAAAAAAAAAAGTCATTTAATTCTGAGATAGTAGATAGACAGAAGAATAGATAGAGGGATAGATAGATAGATAGACAGAGGGATAGATAGATAGATGACAGATCGCTGCATTTCCCACGGTCGGCAGTGAGTTCACATTACCGGCCGTGGGAAATGACCGGTAATTACCTCTGCTGTCTGCTGCTTTCATTCAGCGCTGTGTCTGTGACAGTCGCGGCTGGATGTAAGCAGCACAGGACCTGTGGATTACGCCGGAGCGGTGGATTACGCCGGAGCTTTGGTGCGGGAGGGGTTAATAAAATGGTGAACGAGGCTTGTTTGTTTTATTTAAAATAAAGGATTTTTCGGTGTCTGTGTTTTTTTCACTTTACTTACGGGTTGATTATGTCAGCTGTCACATAGACGCTGCCATGATCAAGCCTGGAGTTAATGGCGGTGGTCCCCCACCATCATTAACCCCTTGTATTACCTTGCTGCCACTGCTTCACGGCGGCAAGAAGAGTCGGGGACACGCCGGTATTGCCGCATAATGCTTGCGACAGTCCCGGGGCAGCTGCGGCTGATATTCTCGGCTGCGGGAGGGGGAGTGAGGCGGGGGACATTAACCCTGCCCCTCTCCCTCCCCAGCCTGAGAATACCGGGCCGCCGCTGTGTGCTTACCTCGGCTGGAAGGTAAATATGCAGCGGAGCCCACGTTCTTTGTTTTCTATATTTCCGTTTTCTTTCTATGTGTGTTCTATGTGTCTGTGATGTCTATCTGTGTCTGTGATGTGTTTGTGTTTACTTTCTGCTTTGCTTCCTCTTCCTGTAATGACATCACTTCCCTGCAAAACCGCAGACAAGCGATGTACATTACCGGAGGTAAACCGCGAAATACCGCAGGGAATAACGCAGGAAAACGCAGTGAACCGCACAGAATTTGCTGCCTGCGTTATTCCCTGCGGGATTTCATGATTAACATTGGAGTCAATGGAGTGAAATCCCGCAGCGATGTGCGGAAAAGAAGTGACATGCACTTGTTTTTGCTGCGGGATTCCCGCAGCAAAACATGCAGCTGTCAAATTCCGCCCAGTGCGCACAGGATTTTTTTTCTCCATAGGATTTGCTGGTGATTCACTGCAGAGATGTTATGGACATTTTCTGCAGCGAAACATGCAGCAAATCCGCGGCAAAATCCGGTAAGTGCGCACATAGCCTTACTCTCAGTGCTGGCACTATGCCGGCACTGAGAGAAAGTGACTCATGTTAGGTACAGGCGTCATCACATGACCCTGTGCTACCATGGCAACCACCGTAAGTCACAAGATCACGCACGTGACTTCCAGTGTTGGCGGGGGTATGTAAAAGTAATGGCCGCGCACATATACATCTCGCTGCTAGATTTTGGTAGCGAGATGTAAGGGGTTAAAAGTTGCGGATGGAAAGCGATTCCACTCGTAACTTGCAGGCACACGTCAGCTGTTAAAATGAGCTGATATGTGCGCGGATCGCCATGGCCTGCCCACGGCAGGGGGCGTGGATTAACCTCACACGATCCATGACGGATATATCCGTTCATGGGTCGTGAAGGGGATAATCTCATCGGCAAAGGGCGTAAGAATATAAAAAAAAAAAAAAGAAAAAAAGCCACAATTGCGTTTTTTTGGTCACTGCACCAATGCATTAAAATGCAGTAACAGGCGATCAAAACATTGCATCTACCCAAAAATGGTACAATTAAAAACCTCAGCTCAAGATGCAAAGAAAAAAAAAAAAGAACTTGTCACTGAGCCCGAGATCACAACAAATGAGAATTCTACGGGTCATGGAAAATTGTACCAAAAGCAAAAATATTTATTTATTTATTTTATTTTTTTTCAACAAACGTCTGATAAAACTATACACTATCTACGAACTCGTACTGACCTGGGGAATCATACAGCCAGGTAATTTTAATATATAGTGAACATGGTAAATGTTGTGAATGTCATCCGAGGGGGTGATGGTTTGAAGTTCCCTCTGGTGATCAGGACTGGGTCACCTAACTGTGACTCAACAGGTGTGGGTGTTAATTGGGAGTTTGGGAAGCCCAATTGCATATCAGCCTTGGTTATATATAGAAGAGCAGTGTCTGCTAGCTGGGGCGGTAAAAGATGCTTTTCCCTCAGTCTCTGAATTGGCTTGGAGTTTGTCCTTCCATTTATCCTGTGCCATTCCAGATAAGTTTCAAGTTCTTTGCTTTATTGCCTGATCCACACCTAAGGGTGTTTGTTTTTCTTTTTATTTTGCTTAACCCCATAACGACGGCCTAACGTCTCAAGACGTCGGAAAGAAGGGAATTTTGTTTACTTACCGTAAATTCCTTTTCTTCTAGCTCCAATTGGGAGACCTAGACAATTGGGTGTATAGCTTCTGCCTCCGGAGGCCACACAAAGTATTACACTTAAAAGTGTAAAGCCCCTCCCCTTCTGCCTATACACCCCCCCGTGCATCACGGGCTCCTCAGTTTTGGTGCAAAAGCAGGAAGGAGGAAACTTATAAATTGGTCTAAAGTAAAATCAATCCGAAGGAAGTTCGGAAAACTGAAAACCATTCAACATGAACAACATGTGTACACAAAGAACAACAGCCCGAAGGAAACAGGGGCGGGTGCTGGGTCTCCCAATTGGAGCTAGAAGAAAAGGAATTTACGGTAAGTAAACAAAATTCCCTTCTTCTTTGTCGCTCCATTGGGAGACCCAGACAATTGGGACGTCCAAAAGCAGTCCCTGGGTGGGTAAAATAATACCTCGTAATAGAGCCGTAAAACGGCCCCTTCCTACAGGTGGGCAACCGCCGCCTGAAGGACTCGCCTACCTAGGCTGGCATCTGCCGAAGCATAGGTATGCACCTGATAGTGTTTCGTGAAAGTGTGCAGGCTCGACCAGGTAGCCGCCTGACACACCTGCTGAGCCGTAGCCTGGTGCCGCAAAGCCCAGGACGCACCCACGGCTCTGGCAGAATGGGCCTTCAGCCCTGAGGGAACCGGAAGCCCAGAAGAACGGTAGGCTTCGAGAATTGGTTCCTTGATCCACCGAGCCAGGGTTGATTTGAAGGCCTGTGACCCTTTACGCTGGCCAGCGACAAGGACAAAGAGTGCATCCGAGCGGCGCAGAGGCGCCGTACGAGAAATGTAGAGTCTGAGTGCTCTCACCAGATCTAACAAGTGCAAATCCTTTTCACATTGGTGAACTGGATGAGGACAAAAAGAAGGTAAGGAGATATCCTGATTGAGATGAAAGGGGGATACCACCTTAGGGAGAAATTCCGGAACCGGACGCAGAACCACCTTGTCCTGGTGAAACACCAGGAAAGGAGCCTTGCATGACAGCGCTGCTAGTTCAGACACTCTCCGAAGTGATGTGACTGCTACTAGGAAGACCACTTTCTGCGAAAGGCGTGAAAGAGAAATATCCTTCATTGGCTCGAAAGGTGGTTTCTGAAGAGCCATCAGCACCCTGTTCAGATCCCAGGGTTCTAACGGACGCTTGTAAGGAGGGACTATGTGACAAACCCCCTGCAGGAACGTGCGTACCTGTGGAAGTCTGGCTAGGCTCTTCTGAAAAAACACAGAGAGCGCTGAGACTTGTCCCTTAAGGGAGCCGAGCGACAAACCCTTTTCCAATCCGGATTGAAGGAAGGAAAGAAAAGTGGGCAAGGCAAATGGCCAGGGAGTAAAACCCTGATCAGAGCACCAGGATAAGAATATCCTCCACGTCCTGTGGTAGATCTTGGCGGACGTTGGTTTCCTGGCCTGTCTCATAGTGGCAATGACCTCTTGAGATAACCCTGAAGACGCTAGGATCCAGGACTCAATGGCCACACAGTCAGGTTGAGGGCCGCAGAATTCAGATGGAAAAACGGCCCTTGAGACAGCAAGTCTGGTCGATCTGGTAATGCCCACGGTTGGCCCACCGTGAGATGCCACAGATCCGGGTACCACGACCTCCTCGGCCAGTCTGGAGCGACGAGGATGGCGCGGCGGCAGTCGGACCTGATCTTGCGTAACACTCTGGGCAACAGTGCCAGAGGAGGAAACACATAAGGCAGTTGAAACTGCGACCAATCCTGAACTAATGCATCTGCCGCCAGAGCTCTGTGATCTTGAGACCGTGCCATGAATGCCGGGACCTTGTTGCTGTGCCGAGACGCCATTAGGTCGACGTCCGGCATCCCCCAGCGGCAACAGATCTCTTGAAACACGTCCGGGTGAAGGGACCATTCCCCTGCGTCCATGCCCTGGCGACTGAGAAAGTCTGCTTCCCAGTTTTCTACGCCCGGGATGTGAACTGCGGATATGGTGGAGGCTGTGGCTTCCACCCACAGCAGAATCCGCCGGACTTCCTGGAAGGCTTGCCGACTGCGTGTTCCGCCTTGGTGGTTGATGTATGCCACCGCGGTGGAGTTGTCCGACTGAATTCGGATCTGCTTGCCTTCCAGCCACGGCTGGAACGCCTTTAGGGCAAGATACACTGCCCTTATCTCCAGAACATTGATCTGAAGGGAGGACTCTGGCTGAGTCCAGGTACCCTGAGCCCTGTGGTGGAGAAAGACCGCTCCCCACCCTGACAGACTCGCGTCCGTCGTGACCACCGCCCAGGACGGGGGTAGGAAGGATTTCCCCTTCGACAACGAAGTGGGAAGAAGCCACCACCGAAGAGAGGCTTTGGCTGCCTGAGAAAGGGAGACGTTCCTGTCGAGGGATGTCGACTTCCTGTCCCATTTGCGGAGAATGTCCCATTGAAGGGGACGCAGGTGAAACTGCGCAAAAGGAACTGCCTCCATTGCTGCCACCATCTTCCCTAGGAAGTGCATGAGGCGCCTCAAGGGGTGTGACTGGCCTTGAAGGAGAGATTGCACCCCTGTCTGTAGTGAACGCTGTTTGTCCAGCGGAAGCTTCACTATCGCTGAGAGAGTATGAAACTCCATGCCGAGATATGTCAGCGATTGGGCCGGTGTCAGATTTGACTTTGGGAAATTGATGATCCACCCGAATCTCTGGAGTGTCTCTAGAGCAATGTTCAGGCTGTGTTGGCATGCCACTCGAGAGGGTGCCTTGACAAGCAGATCGTCTAAGTAAGGGATCACCGAGTGTCCCTGAGAGTGTAGGACTGCTACCACTGTTGCCATGACCTTGGTGAAGACCCGTGGGGCTGTCGCCAGGCCGAAAGGCAGTGCCACGAACTGAAGGTGTTCGTCTCCTATGGCGAAACGCAGGAAGCGCTGATGCTCTGGTGCAATCGGTACGTGGAGATAAGCATCTTTGATGTCGATTGATGCTAGGAAATCTCCTTGGGACATTGAGGCGATGACGGAGCGGAGGGATTCCATCCGGAACCGCCTGGTTTTTACGGGTTTGTTGAGCAGTTTTAGGTCCAGAACAGGACGGAAAGATCCGTCCTTTTTTGGCACCACAAACAAGTTGGAGTAAAAACCGTGACCCTGTTGCTGAAGAGGAACAGGGATCACCACTCCTTCTGCCTTCAGAGTGCACACTGCCTGAAGAAGAGCATCGGCTCGTTCGGGGGGCGGAGATGTTCTGAAGAATCGAGTCAGGGGACGAGAGCTGAACTCTATCCTGTAACCGTGAGACAGAATGTCTCTCACCCAACGGTCTTGTACCTGTGGCAGCCAGGCGTCGCAAAAGCGGGAGAGCCTGCCACCGACCGAGGATGCGGTGTGAAGAGGCCGAAAGTCATGAGGAGGCCGCTTTGGGAGCGGTTCCTCCGGCGGTCTTTTTAGGACGTGACTTAGACCGCCATGAATCGGAGTTCGTCTGACCCTTCTGTGGCCTGTTGGACGAGGAGAATTGAGACCTGCCCGCGGGCCGAAAGGACCGAAACCTCGATTGTACCTTCCGTTGTTGAGGTCTGTTTGGTTTGGACTGGGGTAAGGATGAGTCCTTTCCCTTGGATTGTTTAATGATTTCATCCAATCGCTCACCAAACAGGCGGTCGCCAGAAAATGGCAAACCGGTTAAGAACTTTTTGGAAGCAGAGTCTGCCTTCCATTCACGTAGCCACATGGCCCTGCGGACTGCCACCGAATTGGCGGATGCTACCGCAGTACGGCTCGCAGAGTCCAGGACAGCATTAATGGCGTAGGACGCAAACGCCGACGCCTGAGAGGTTAAGGACACCACCTGCGGAGTAGAGGCACGTGTGACTGCATTAATCTGCGAGTGACAAGCTGAGATAGCTTGGAGTGCCCATACGGCTGCGAATGCCGGAGCAAAGGACGCGCCGATAGCTTCATAGATGGATTTCAACCAGAGCTCCATCTGTCTGTCAGTGGCATCTTTGAGTGAAGCCCCATCTTCCACTGCAACTATGGATCTAGCCGCCAGTCTGGAGACTGGAGGATCCACCTTGGGACACTGAGCCCAACCCTTGACAACGTCAGGTGGGAAGGGATAACGTGTGTCCTTAAGGCGCTTAGAAAAGCGCTTATCTGGACAAGCTCGGTGTTTCTGGACTGCCTCTCTCAAGTCGGAGTGATCCAGAAACGTACTCATTGTACGCTTGGGAAACCTAAAACGGAATTTCTCCTGCTGAGAAGCTGACTCCTCAATTGGAGGAGCTGGGGGAGAAAGATCCAACACCTGATTGATGGACGCTATAAGGTCATTCACTATGGCGTCTCCTTCAGGTGTATCTAGGTTGAGAGCGGCCTCAGGATCAGAATCCTGATCTGCCACCTCCGCTTCATCCTCTAGAGAGTCCTCCTGCTGAGACCCTGAGCAGTGTGATGAAGTCGAGGGGGGCTCCCAGCGAGCCCGCTTAGGCGGTCTGGGACTGCGGTCCGTGTCAGAGACCTCACCTTGGGACCTATGAGTCACCCCAGGAGCACTTTGCTGCTCCAACAGAGGGGGGCCTGGGGTCAATGATTCAACAGTGCCCGGGGCCTGTGTTACCGGCCTGGACTGCAAGGCTTCTAGTATCTTAGCAGACCATTTATCCATACTCTCAGAAAGTTTGTCAGCGAATACTGCAAACTCCGTCCCTGTCACCTGGACAGTGGTAGCAGGTGGATCCACTGGGGCCACCAGTGACAGAGGCTCCGGCTGAGTAAGTGCTCCAGGGGCCGAGCATTGCACACAATGAGGGTAGGTGGAACCTGCCGGTAGCATAGCCGCACATGAGGTACAGGTTGCAAAGTAAGCCTGCGCTTTGGCACCCTTGCTTTTTGCGGACGACATGCTGTTGTCTCCTCTGAGTACAATCCGGGAGGGTATATAGCCAAAAACCAACAGTGCGACCGTACAGAGTAAATGTATAGCATATAAGCATATATATATATATATATATATATATATATATATATATATATATATATATATATATATATATATATATATATATATATATATATATATATATACACTTCGGCACCCAGGGGGGCCAGCACCTAGAAACAGGTGCGGCTTACCGACCGCCCAAAGCGGTTGTGTGACCACCAGATTCCCTGCCTGGGCCTCCCAGAGCCATGTTGTCTCTCCTCTCCAGCTTCAGAAGTGCTGACAGGAATGGCTGCCGGCGTTCTGTGAGGAGGAGGGGGCCGTGGGCGTGCCCTAGAAAGTGCGGGAATCTGGTGCCCCACGGTGCTCAGTGAGGGGGGAGGAGGATACAAAGTATGCTCCAGCCCTCAGCGCTGACGTCCAGTGCAGCGTCCCGCCCTTCCCCTGACTGGCAGGCCCGGGGGCGGGAGTATGCGGTACTAGGCCGCAGAAGCCGGGGACTAAAGTTATAAGCGCGGCCGGCAAACAAGCGCGGTCAGCGCGGTAGTCCCGGCGCACTAACACACCCAGCAGTGCTGCAGCGTGTATGACACAAGCGCTCCATGCGCCGTCCCCAAGGGGACACAGAGTACCTCACAGTAGCAGGGCCTTGTCCCTGACGATACCCGGCTCCTGTCCAGCAGATTCCCCAGGGGCTGCGGAGGGAGCACGGTCCCAGTGCCTGGAGACCGATTAGGATCCCACTTCACCCAGAGCCCTTAAGGGATGGGGAAGGAAAACAGCATGTGGCTCCTGCCTATGTACCCGCAATGGGTACCTCAACCTTAACAGCACCGCCGACCAGAGTGGGGTGAGAAGGGAGCATGCCGGGGGCCCTGTTATGGGCCCTCTTTTCTTCCATCCGATATAGTCAGCAGCTGCTGCTGACTAAATTGTGGAGCTATGCGTGCATGTGTGCCTCCTTCGCACAAAGCATAAAAACCAAAACTGAGGAGCCCGTGATGCACGGGGGGGTGTCTAGGCAGAAGGGGAGGGGCTTTACACTTTTAAGTGTAATACTTTGTGTGGCCTCCGGAGGCAGAAGCTATACACCCAATTGTCTGGGTCTCCCAATGGAGCGACAAAGAAAACAGGGTACTTATTCTGTTCCGACGCTTTGAGACGTCATGCCAAAAAAAGCTTGTAGCGCCCCCCAGCGACGGAAAATCTCCGTGGTTTCAGCTACCGGGGGTAGCTGAGACCCTGGAGATCATGATTCAGGCCGTTTTTGCCGGTCCCCGCTCACGTGATCACCGGTATACACCGTATACCGATGATCACGTTACAGTAAATGACAGCGCCGGGAAAAAATTATTTATCTCCCATCTGGCATGATCAAACATGCCAGATGAGCGATTAATCTCCTCCCCGGTCCCACCAAAGTGCCCCCACCAATCCCCCACCCCCTCCATAATCCATGATGGCGACACGCACACCGGCACGCAAAGCAGCGCGCCGCCCGCATTCATCTTCCTCCTCTGATTTCTGTCGCATGTGCTATGACACATGCGACAGAAAACTGCTCCCCAGGCCCTGCCAGGTCACCCCCTATTCCCCCCAGTGTCTCCCGGTGTCCCCCGTACCTGTCGCAGCTCTGATCCCCCACGGCCCCCTCCTTCACAGCAGATGCTGGTCACATGTGCAGAGCGCGGCTGTCAGCCAGCTTCCTGCTTTGCTGTCAGAAGCGCTGGCTGCTGCTCGGCACACCGCTGCTGTGACCCGGGGAGAGTGGGTGCAATGTCATTGCACCCATACTCCTCACATGGATGGTCTGCACTTCTAAAAAATGGGGGACACGTTCCCTCAGCGTGACCCCCATATTCTAGAGGGTCCAGACCTCCAAAATGGATTACAACGGACCCGATTTTTTTTTACACTTTTCAATAAATTTGTGAAAGAGGGAATGTGTTGGGGAGTTTTTTTCAAATAAATTTTTTTTTGTTGTATTTTTTTTTTTTATTACTGTCAATTAGTTATGTTGGGTATCTGATAGACGCCATGACATAACTAACTGCTGGGCTTGATGCCAGGTGACATTACACATCTGGTATCAACCCCATTTATTACCAGTTTGCCACCGCACCAGGGCAACGGGACGAGTTGGGGCGAAGCGCCAGGATTGGCGCATGTAATAGATGCGCCACTTCTGGGGCGGCTGCGGCCTGCTATTTTTAGGCTGGGAAGAGTCCAATAATCATGGCTCTTCCCACCCTGAGAATACCAGACCACAGCTGTCCGCTTCACCTTGGCTGGTGATATAATTTGCGGGGACCCCACGTTTGTTTGTTTTGTTTTTTTTAAAAAAAAAAAAAAAACAGCTTGGGGAGCCCTCCAACTTGATCACCAGCCAAGGTGAAGCTGTTAGCTGTGGTTTTCAGGCTACAGCGGTCTGCTTTACCCTAGCTGGCTATCAAAAATAGGGGGGACCCCACGTCGTTTATTTTAATTATTTTTTGGGGGGCTAAATACAAGGATAGGCACCCTTTAGTGCCACATGAAAGGCACTAAAGGGCACCAGCTTAGATTATGCAGGGGGTGGGACGTTATATATGTTTGACATCTATACATTCATCCATTGTAGCATTTTAGGGTATGTGCCCAAAATCAGGGTTTGCAGCGTTTTGGGCGCAGAGTGTTTTCCCTGCGTCCATAGCGCTGCGTTGTGCAGTAGAAGCACAGTGGAAGGATTTATAGAAATCCCATGCCCACTGTGCTTCTTTTCTCCGCAGCATAAACCAATCTGTGGTGCAGCTTCCCGAGCCTCAGCATGTCAATTTATGCTGCGGAGACAAGAGTGTTCACTGCAGGTAGAATAGAGCTAAAGTCCACAGCAGCCTGAACCCAAATCGTGGGCATGGGCAGCTGCGTTCTCCCGTGGACAGCACTCACATCTCTGCAGGAAGGCTGACACTGTGTACTAGACGCCGTGTCTCTGGATAATGGCCACATAGCCTAAAAGTGAAAAATTTGTTGCTACAGGAACATTTTTGTGAAGTACCTGTGGATTCAAAATGCTTACTATACTCCTGAATAAAATCCTTGAGGGGTCCAGTTTCCAAAATGGGGTTACTTGTGGGGGGTTTCTGCTGTACAGGTACCAAAGGGGCCCTGCTAATGTGACATGGTGCCCGCAATTTATTTCAACTTTTCCAAAATTCAAATGGTGCTCCTTCCATTCCAAGCCCTCCCATTTATCCAAACAGGTTTTTGGCCACATGTGGGGTATCTCTGCGCTCATAAGACATTGGATAACAACCTGTGGGGTCCACTTTTTGTTGTTGCCTCTTGAAAAAGTAAGAAATGTGATGCTAAAGCAACATTATTGTGAAAAAAATGAAAATTTTCAATATGGCGACCCAAGCTTATCAAATTCTGTGAAGTACTCGTGGATTCAAACTGCTCACTATATACCTAGATAAAAGCCTTGAGGTGTCTTGTTTCCAGAATGGGGTCACTTGTGGGGGACCTCCACTGTTTAGGCACCTTAGGGGCTTTCCAAATGCAACATAGCGTCCGCTAATGATTCCAGCCAATTGTGCAGTCAAATGGCGCTCCTTCCCTTCAGAGCCCTGCTGTGCACCCAAACAGTTGATTTCCATCACACATAAGGTATCAGCATACTCAGCAGAAATTGCACAATAAATTTTATGCTGAATTTTTTCCTTTTAGGCTATGTTCACACTAGAAAAATGATTTTTCTTAAGAAATTTCTTAAGAAATTTCTTAAGAGTGAAGGATTAGTGCACCTGCGTTAAAAAACGCATCAAAAACGCACCTGCGTTTTTGCCGCGTTTTCGGTGCGTTTTTGGTGCGTTTTTACCACTGGTTGCTCCCTGCGTTATTGTGCCAATTATCTATGGCAAAAAACGCAGTTAGCTGCAGAAAAGAAGTGACATGCTCATTCTTTTTCTTAAGAAAATCTACTGAAAGAATTTTCTTAAGAAAAAAACGCAGTGTGTGCACAGCTAATTTTTTTTGCCATAGGTTTTGCTGGGGAATGTCTGCAGAAAGGTTACAAGAATTTCTCAAGAAATTTCTGCAGCAAAAACGGACCCAAAACGCAGGTAAAAAACGCAGTGTGTGAACATAGCCTTACACTTGAAAAAAAAAAAAAAGCTACCTGGTTGAAATAACAATTTTGTGGTAAAAATGTATTTTTATATTTTCACAGCTCAACATTAGAAACGTCTGTGAAGCACCTGGGGGTTCAGGGTACTCACCAAACATCTAGATAAATTCCTTGTGGGGTCCATTTTCCAAAATGTGGCCACATGTTGAGAAGCTTCACTGTTTAGGCACCTCATGGGCTCTCCAAATGCAACATGGTGTCTGCTATTGATTCCAGCCAATTTTGCAGTCAAATGGCACTCCTTCCCTTCCGAGCCCTGCCGTGTGCCCAAACAGTTGATTTCCACCACATATAAGGTATCGCCAAACTCAGGAGAAATTGCACAATAAATTTCATGGTGATTTTTTTCCTGTTACCCTTGTGAAAAAAAAGCTACCTGGTTGAAGTAACAATTTTGTGGTAAAATTTTATTTTTTTATTTTCATGGCTCAAAGTTATAAACTTCTGTGAAGCACCTGGGGGTTCAGGGTACTCACCAAACATCTAGAGAAATTCCTTGAGGGGCCTAGTTTCCAAAATGGGGTCACTTGTGTGGGGTTTCTGCTGTTTAGGTACCTTAGGGGACCTCCAAATGCGACATGGTGCCCACAATCTATTTCAGCCAAATTTCCTTTACAAAACTCAAAATATTGCTCCTTCCATTCCAAGCCCTCCCATTTGTCCAAACAAAGGTTTCAGACCACATGTGAGGTATCACCGCGCTCATAAGAAAGTGGGTAACAAGTTTTGGGGTCTATTTTATTGTGTTATTTCTTCTAAAAGTGAATAAATTTGGGTTAGAGCAACATTTTTAGGTAAAATTTAATTTTTGCTTTTTTTCATTCCACATTGCTTTTGTTCATGTGAAGCACCTGAAGGGTTAATAAACTTCTTGAATGTGGTTTTGAGTACTTTGGGGGTGCTGTTTTTAGAATGGTGTCACTTTTGGGTATTTTCTGTCATCTAGGCCTATCGAAGTCACTTCAGATAAGATGTGGTCCCAAAAAAAATGGTTGTAAATTTTGATGTAAAAATAAGAAATCGCTGATAAACTTTGAACCCCTCTAACTTCCTAACAAAAAAAAATTTTGTTTCCAAAGTTGTGCTTATGTGAAGTGGACATGTGGGAAATGTTATTTATTAACTATTTTGTGTCACAGAACTCTCTAGTTTAACGGTATAAAAATTCAAAAGTTGAAAATTGCTATTTATTTCATAAATAAACGCAAAAAACATTGTCCTAAATTTGGTACTAACATGAAGTCCAATATGTGACGAAAAATATCTCAGAATCACCGGGATCCGTTGAAGCGTTCCAGAGTGATAACCTCATGAAGTGACACTGGTCAAAATTGCAAAATTTGGTCTGGTCATTAAGGTGAAAATTAGCTCCGTCACTAAGGGGTTAAAGTCTGCTTTCTTGCAGGAGAGGAATTGTCTGTTTTGATGAGCATGGGGGTTCCCCCTCTGCAGGCCCCACTGCAAGAAAAGGGATATTCTCCCTGTTCTATTTGATTATTTGTACTTGTGTATTTCTTGTGGGGGTTTTTGGTATTTTGTTTCTCCCATTATGTACAAAAGTACCTGATATAGTGGGAGAGAGTCCGTGTGGTCTGGTCTCAGTATTTTTTATCAGGAGATTGGTATTTTTTGCAGGTTTTTTTCGCTGGCCGCAGTCAGTTCTGTCCTATCCTATCTAGATACAGGTAAAGTATCTTTGTACCGTGTTAGGCAGTAGAGATAAAAAAATTGTTTAAAAGAACTGAAGTCCTCAGTGGTTAATACCTTTTAATGGCTAACTGAATAGCTGAAAAGATGGTAATAATAGCAAGCAATATGAGACTCTTCAGCTTTTGTGTTATACTGAGCCTTATGAAGAGACCTGCGTAGTCTTGAAAGCTTGCTATTATTACCAATCATTTCAGTTAGCCATTAAAAGGTATCAACCACTGAGGACTTCAGTTCTCTTAAACAATTTTTTCTGTCCTATCTAGGAGATCGGGCCTCGCCTTTGGTAATCAATATTTCCTATCTGTGTATTAGGTTTTCTTACATCACCGTTGTCTTTATATGTTGGGGGCTTGCTATTCCTTTGGGGACTACTCTGAGGAAAGATAGGTTTCCTCATTTCTATCTGTGAAGTGTAGTAAGTTTCTCCGGCTGTGATGAGGCGTCTAGGTGTGTTAAGGAATGCTCCACGGCTACTTCTAGTGTGGTCTGACAGATAGGGGACTAAGGTCAGCTCAGGTTCCAACTACTCTTGTGTTTTTCTGCGGACTGTATTTTTGCGATCGTCCACGGTGACCAGATCATAACAGGTAAATTAAACAACCCCCAAAAAAACATTGTGGAATTTCATCGCACTTGGAAATTTATTTCCCATTTTCAAGTATAACATGGGGTGGGTAGAATGAATGGTGTCATTCAAAAGATCTTGTCCTGCAAAAAACTAACCCTCATATGGCTACACTGACAGAAAAAGAAGTTATGGCTCTTGGAAGAAAAGGAAAGAAAAAATGAAAACAAAATTTGAAGCTCACCCGGGGGTGAAAGGGTTAAATACCATTTGCATGCCTTTTGCAATTACTTGTTCAAATTAGAAAAAAGGTGTTATTTAAAATATCTTGCTATTTTCACTCCGCGTATGTGATAGCTATATGGCTCCCACTCAGTAGCAGACATATCGCCAGTGCAGTCGCACAGGGACTTGGAGATTCAGGGGGCCCTTGCTGGCTGGTTAATAATGAGGGCAATCTGACCTGTTTTCCACAGCTCCAGGCTCTGGGGAGCCCTGGCAAGATTGCTCTCATAACAGGCAGTGTGCCAGACAGGGAGCGATCCTGCAGCTCTACAGTGTAGACAGCGGAACGCAGGTGACTGTCCTCTACTCCCTGCCCGGCACTCTCTGTGACACATGTGAGCCCTGAAGTCTTCAGTACGATGCGCACACATTTGTTATTTGAAAAGTTTCTAGCAGAAAAAGCGGCGCGATGGGGGCCCGTACAGGAGAAGGAGCGGCGCGTCGGGGGCCCGTACAGGAGAGGTGAGGGGTGACTTTTTTTTGTAATAGCCTGAGGACACAATAACGAGGAGGTGAGTGGTGACTAATATTAGGGGTGTAGTAATGTAGTATATGGGGGGTATAGTTATGTAGTATATGGAAGGTGTAGTGATGTATTATATCACAGGTGTAGTATATGGGGGTGTATGATGTAGCATATGGAGGGTGTAATGATGTAGTATGTTACAGGTGTAGTATATGGGGGGTGTATGATTTAGTATATGGGGGGTGTAGTGATGTAGTATGTTACAGGTGTAGTATATGGGGGTGTAGTGATGTAGTATATTACAGGTGTAGTATATGGGGGGGGGTGTAGCGATGTAGTATATTACAGGTGTAGTATATGGGGGGGTGTAGCGATGTATATTATAGGTGTAGTATATGGGGGATGTAAGCGATGTAGTATATTACAGGTACAGTATATGGGGGGTGTAGTGTTGTAGTATACTACTAGTATAGTATATGGGGGTGTAGTGATGTAGTATATTACAGGTGGAGTATATGGGAAGGTGTAGCGATGTAGTATATTACAGGTGTAGTATATGGGGGGGTGTAGCGATGTAGTATATTACAGGTGTAGTATATTTGCGGGATGTAGCGATGTAGTATATTATAGGTGTAGAATACTACAGGTGTAGTATATGGGGGTTTAGTGATGTAGTATATTACAGGTGTAGTATATGGGGGGTGTAGCGATGTAGTATATTACAGGTGTAGTATATGGGGGGGGGTGTAGCGATGTAGTATATTATAGGTGTAGTACATTACAGGTGTAGTATATGGGGGGTGTAGTGTTGTAGTATATTACAAATGTAGTATATGGAGGGGTGTAGTGATGTAGTATATTACAGGTGTAGTATATGGGGTGTGTAGTGATGTAGTATCAAGAAAAACAGAAGGTCAGCTCACCGATTTGAAAATAAAACCAGTTGCACGAAGACTGTAGTGCCAGCGGGGAACAATACAAGAGGGAAGGAAATTCAGCAAAACTGAATCTTCATAAAAAATTAATTTATTATGCAAAAAGTTAAAATCCAAGAAAAACATGGTAAAAAAAAATAAAATGAAAAGACAGCATAGAAAAAAAACGCGTTTCGGAGTATATCCTTAATCTTTGTCTAAAGTGTGTCCGAAAATGATGGCATCTTACATTATTTCCTGTGAACCATGTGTGATGGTGTAAGCAATCGTGAACAAGGTAACATGTTTCACAATATTATATTACGATAGGTTAAGTAAATGAAAAAAAACTCATGTTGCATAAGTGGTATGTATAATGAAATGTCAAATCCTGTCAGATATTCAAGCCGGTGTAAAACTTAGTTTGTAGCAAGTAAATCCACCAGGGTTCACTATTTAATAAAGTTCGCCTGTGGTCACCACCTCAGGACTGCATGTAAACTCTCTCGATGCCATGGATTCTACATGTAGATAAATTACCATCATGTTGTTCAGAGAAGTGTTTGGATGCAGATGAGCACTTGGTAATTAATTTGTTTCTCGCATCAGATGTCTGTGTATTCGCTTTTTCAGCAGGCCAGTTGTACAGCCCACGTATTATAAAGAACAATCAGTACAGGTAATTAAATATATAACAACTAGTATTACAATTTATACAATTTAATGTTTATATGTATTATGAGTAACTGAAGAAAAAAGTTTTGAGGAATTAGCATATAAACAACAAAGGAAAATGATATGACCACAACGAAAAAAAAACCCATAGTAAGGGCATGTGCACACGTTGCGTAATTACATGCATTTACGCTGCATATTGCACTGCAGCGTAAATGCATGCGTACTGCGTCCCCTGCACAATAGATTGTGCATGATATGTGCGCATGTTGCTTTTTGAACGCAACGATTTGGGTGCTAAAACTTTGACTCAAATCCGTGCGTTCATAACAGCAGCATGTCAATTAATTTGTGCACTTAGGATGCAGCTCCCACTCTATCGATGGTGGGGGCAGCAGCCATAGCGCATGAAATCTGCTTTTTTTCTACAGAAAAACTGCATCCATTATGCAGTGTTTCTGCAGCGTTTTGAAGCGCACATGTGCTGTCAATTCGCTGCAGAATATTCAGCAGGTACGTGTGAACAAGGCCTAAAAGCCATGTTTGGGTATTTGATTTTTTATTTGAAAAAAAAAAAAAGAAAAAAACTAGGGGACAAAATAGAACCAAGAGTTAGTGCTTTTTTTTTCTAGCAATGAATTGGATTTGATTAGCTAGAATTTTGCATAATTTGAGATCCTCATGAAAAATGGGTAGATGTTCTCTAATGATATTTTTTATTTTATAAAATTGTGAGCTGACATTAGTACTGGAATTGTCTCTCCAGTAAAGGAGACAAACTCTAGCACAGCGCCACCTATTGGAAGTAGCGATCCTAAAAGTCACAAGTGGATTTTCCACAATCCTTTGCAATATGACTCAGGATATATAAGCCAGATCAGAATCCCAATTTGCAGACACGGTGTTTCGGGGTGCTTGCCCCTCGTCAGTGCAAAGTATGGGGGTGTCTGATCTGGCTCATGAGAAAGCTATGTGGGGACCACGGGGGAACACTATTCTCCTTAAGGAGACTTTGCAAGCCAGTCTGGCTGCCAGGTAAGGGGACTTATAGCTGCAATGCCCCTCTGGGAAATATTCAAATTGTCTCTCCAGTAAAGGAGACAAACTCTAGCACAGCGCCACCTATTGGAAGTAGCGATCCTAAAAGTCACAAGTGGATTTTCCACAATCCTTTGCAATATGACTCAGGATATATAAGCCAGATCAGAATCCCAATTTGCAGACACGGTGTTTCGGGGTGCTTGCCCCTCGTCAGTGCAAAGTATGGGGGTGTCTGATCTGGCTCATGAGAAAGCTATGTGGGGACCACGGGGGAACACTATTCTCCTTAAGGAGACTTTGCAAGCCAGTCTGGCTGCCAGGTAAGGGGACTTATAGCTGCAATGCCCCTCTGGGAAATATTCAAATTGTCTCTCCAGTAAAGGAGACAAACTCTAGCACAGCGCCACCTATTGGAAGTAGCGATCCTAAAAGTCACAAGTGGATTTTCCACAATCCTTTGCAATATGACTCAGGATATATAAGCCAGATCAGAATCCCAATTTGCAGACACGGTGTTTCGGGGTGCTTGCCCCTCGTCAGTGCAAAGTATGGGGGTGTCTGATCTGGCTCATGAGAAAGCTATGTGGGGACCACGGGGGAACACTATTCTCCTTAAGGAGACTTTGCAAGCCAGTCTGGCTGCCAGGTAAGGGGACTTATAGCTGCAATGCCCCTCTGGGAAATATTCAAATTGTCTCTCCAGTAAAGGAGACAAACTCTAGCACAGCGCCACCTATTGGAAGTAGCGATCCTAAAAGTCACAAGTGGATTTTCCACAATCCTTTGCAATATGACTCAGGATATATAAGCCAGATCAGAATCCCAATTTGCAGACACGGTGTTTCGGGGTGCTTGCCCCTCGTCAGTGCAAAGTATGGGGGTGTCTGATCTGGCTCATGAGAAAGCTATGTGGGGACCACGGGGGAACACTATTCTCCTTAAGGAGACTTTGCAAGCCAGTCTGGCTGCCAGGTAAGGGGACTTATAGCTGCAATGCCCCTCTGGGAAATATTCAAATTGTCTCTCCAGTAAAGGAGACAAACTCTAGCACAGCGCCACCTATTGGAAGTAGCGATCCTAAAAGTCACAAGTGGATTTTCCACAATCCTTTGCAATATGACTCAGGATATATAAGCCAGATCAGAATCCCAATTTGCAGACACGGTGTTTCGGGGTGCTTGCCCCTCGTCAGTGCAAAGTATGGGGGTGTCTGATCTGGCTCATGAGAAAGCTATGTGGGGACCACGGGGGAACACTATTCTCCTTAAGGAGACTTTGCAAGCCAGTCTGGCTGCCAGGTAAGGGGACTTATAGCTGCAATGCCCCTCTGGGAAATATTCAAATTGTCTCTCCAGTAAAGGAGACAAACTCTAGCACAGCGCCACCTATTGGAAGTAGCGATCCTAAAAGTCACAAGTGGATTTTCCACAATCCTTTGCAATATGACTCAGGATATATAAGCCAGATCAGAATCCCAATTTGCAGACACGGTGTTTCGGGGTGCTTGCCCCTCGTCAGTGCAAAGTATGGGGGTGTCTGATCTGGCTCATGAGAAAGCTATGTGGGGACCACGGGGGAACACTATTCTCCTTAAGGAGACTTTGCAAGCCAGTCTGGCTGCCAGGTAAGGGGACTTATAGCTGCAATGCCCCTCTGGGAAATATTCAAATTGTCTCTCCAGTAAAGGAGACAAACTCTAGCACAGCGCCACCTATTGGAAGTAGCGATCCTAAAAGTCACAAGTGGATTTTCCACAATCCTTTGCAATATGACTCAGGATATATAAGCCAGATCAGAATCCCAATTTGCAGACACGGTGTTTCGGGGTGCTTGCCCCTCGTCAGTGCAAAGTATGGGGGTGTCTGATCTGGCTCATGAGAAAGCTATGTGGGGACCACGGGGGAACACTATTCTCCTTAAGGAGACTTTGCAAGCCAGTCTGGCTGCCAGGTAAGGGGACTTATAGCTGCAATGCCCCTCTGGGAAATATTCAAATTGTCTCTCCAGTAAAGGAGACAAACTCTAGCACAGCGCCACCTATTGGAAGTAGCGATCCTAAAAGTCACAAGTGGATTTTCCACAATCCTTTGCAATATGACTCAGGATATATAAGCCAGATCAGAATCCCAATTTGCAGACACGGTGTTTCGGGGTGCTTGCCCCTCGTCAGTGCAAAGTATGGGGGTGTCTGATCTGGCTCATGAGAAAGCTATGTGGGGACCACGGGGGAACACTATTCTCCTTAAGGAGACTTTGCAAGCCAGTCTGGCTGCCAGGTAAGGGGACTTATAGCTGCAATGCCCCTCTGGGAAATATTCAAATTGTCTCTCCAGTAAAGGAGACAAACTCTAGCACAGCGCCACCTATTGGAAGTAGCGATCCTAAAAGTCACAAGTGGATTTTCCACAATCCTTTGCAATATGACTCAGGATATATAAGCCAGATCAGAATCCCAATTTGCAGACACGGTGTTTCGGGGTGCTTGCCCCTCGTCAGTGCAAAGTATGGGGGTGTCTGATCTGGCTCATGAGAAAGCTATGTGGGGACCACGGGGGAACACTATTCTCCTTAAGGAGACTTTGCAAGCCAGTCTGGCTGCCAGGTAAGGGGACTTATAGCAGCTTAGTACTGGAAAACATTTTTGAAGATTTTTTTTTTTTTTTTTTAAAGAGGACTCATTGTCATTTTTGTCTTTCAATAAATCTTGTTGATCCATATTATCCACAATGCTATGGGCTCGAGAAAGCATCCACTGGGGATATTTTCAGAAACTTTTGTCCAGAACGCTCCATTCTGATTTCAATCAGGTGAAGTGGTGTTTATTTTTATGCCAATTATTTCCCCAACTGGGAAATTTGTAATACGTTTCTGGTGGCAAGATCTGGCCAACAAAGTAGTGTTACCCGAAATAGTTTTTTGTAAGGGATCACATGTAAGATATTAGAAGAAAATTTTATTTGTGTAATGTCTAGAAAATTAATACATTTATCATCGAAATTACATGTAAAAGACATTCATATGAGTAGAATATAACAAAGCAAACTATTGATTTCAAAACTGTCCCTCTCCCATATCCGTAGCAGATCATCGATGAAACGAGCATACCACTTGACATGGGAGGAGAAGGGATTGAAATTCGAAAAAACAAATTCCTCTTCCCAAGCAAACATATACATATTGGCTATGGAGGGTGAAAAGCCTGCCCCCATCAAAGTGCCCCTCTTCTGAAGAAAAAAAAATGTCCATTATACTAAAAAAAAAAGAAAAAGTTATGAGAAAGCAAAAAATTAACTGACTCAAAAAGAATTGTAAAGACTCCAAGTAACTACTATGAATTTTCAAATGTCTCGCAAAGGTACCGCAAAGCAAGTCTATGAATAACAGAAGGATATAAAGAAACAACATCACAGGTAAGAAAAACACTGTTAGTTAAAGGTAAATTATCCAAAGAAGAGATGACATTCTTTGAGTCCTGGATATACGTGGGGGGTGTTCTCTGATGAGGGGCTGTAGATGGACATCCACCCATGTGCTTGGAAGTTCTCCTAAACTGCCAATGCCGGCAACAATTGGCCTCATAGGTGGAGGAAAGATCTCTTTATGGGTTTTGAATAAAGAGTAGGGCTGAGCGGATCCAGACTGTAATAGTATAATAATACTATCATACTTAATACTCTCATCTAAATGAACTTGGATTCCCTTGAAAATCCTTGTGCAAGTATGTTAGCACAGCTGAAAACAGTTTTGCTGATTAGAGAAGCTATAAAACTGACCTTCCTTTGAGCTAGTTGAGAATCTGGAGCATTACATTACATTAGATGGTTCCAATAAACTCTTAACATGGCCAGAAAGAAAACTGTCATGTGAAATCCGACAGTCTATTCTTTTTCTTAGAAATTAAGGCTATTCCATGCAAGACATTGCCAAGAAACTGAAGATTTCCTACAACGGAGTGTACTACTCCTTTCAGAGGAGACAACAAACAGGCTCTAACCAGAGTAGCAAGAGAAGTGGGAGGCCCCGCTGCACAACTGAGCAACAAGACAAGTACATTAGAGTCTCTAGTTTGAGAAATAGACCCCTCACCGGTCCTCAACTGGCAGCTAAATTAAATAGTACTCGCAAAACGCCAGTGTCAACGTCTACAGTCAAGAGGCGACCCTGGGATGCTGGCCTTCAGGGCAGAGTGGCAAAAAAAAGCCATGAGACTGGCTAATAAAAGGAAAAGATTAATATGGGCAAAAGAACACAGACATTGGACAGAGGAAGATTGGGAAAAAAAGTGTTAAAGACAAGTCAAAGTTTGAGGTGTTTGGATCACACAGAAGAATATTTGTGAGACGCAGAACTGAAAAGATGCTGGAAGAGTGCCTGACTCCATCTGTCAAGCATGGTAGGTAATGTGATGGTCTGGAGTTGCTTTGGTGCTGGTAAAGTGGGAGATTTGTACAAGGTAAAAGGGATTCTGAATAAGGAAGGCTACCATTCCATTTTGCAACGCCATGCCATACCCTGTGGACAGCGCTTGATTGGAGCCAATTGCATCCTACAACAGGACAATGACCCAAAGCACACCTCAAAATTATGCATGAACTATTTAGATAAGAAGCAGGCAGCTGGTATTCTATCTGTAATGGAGTGGCCAGCCTAGTCACCAGATCTCAACCCTATTGAGTAGTGTTGAGCGGACCCGAACTGTAAAAGTCCGGTTCCGCGCAGTTTCAGGGTCCGATCCGGGTCCGACCTGGACCCGGGAATCCGGCTGCACGATCTGGGATTTTTTTTTTCCTCTCTCTCTCTTTCGTCCCCGGATCCGCTCCCCATTGACTTACATTGGTCCGGATCGGATCCGGACTTCTTTCACAACCCGCGACGGATCCGCCGGACCCGGATTATGAGCAATCCGCTCAGCTCTACTATTGAGCTGTTGTGGGAGCAGCTTGACCGTATGGTACGCAAAAAGAGCCAATCAAGCCAATCCATCTTGTAGGAAGGGCTTCTGGAAGCATGGGGTGATATATCTCCAGATTACCTCAGCAAATTAACAGCTAGAATGCCAAAGGTCTGCAAAGCTGTAATTGCTGCAAAGGACCATTCTTTGACCAAAGCAAAGTTTGAAGGAGAAAATTATTTAAAGTAAAAATCATCATTTCTAACCTGGTCAATGTCTGGACTATATTTTCTATTCATTATGCAACTCATTTGATAAGTGTGATTTGAACTGTAGTGTACAATGGACAAATACCACTACTAGGGCTGAGCGGATCCGGACTGTAAAAGTCCGGGTCCGCGCAGTTTCAATGACCTCTAGGTGCCAGACCCAGGCGTTGGATTCTGGGTGCACGATCCAGATAAGGCAAATAAAGTAAAAATAAATAAAACAACAAATAAGCGTCAGTATCATACTTACCGAGACTGTCATGGCGGCACACTGCTTCCGGGTCGCGTTTTCACTTCCTGTACTGTGCACGCAATCACACAGCTTTCCATGTTTTCCCCGCCTACCGGCCGTCCTCTCATCTGTGATTGTCTACTAGCTGACGCGCCCCCCCAGCCTGTCAGTCTCTGCTGCGGTCATCGCTTATCGTGGCTCAGTAAAATGGCTACACTCAGAGCTGGCAGTCTTCTCTATGGCTTTTCGCTCCGAGATGTAGCAGTGCTGGATGTGTCATCGTGGGACGTCATGTGGCTTACGCCAGAGCTGGAGGGCTGTGTTTGGGGGTTTAAGTGGTGAAGGAGGGAGAGATTTGTACTTTATTTCAAATAAAGGATTTTTCTCTGTCTTGTTTATTTACAGGTTTGTGTGATGCAGGTATCTGATAGACGCCTGTGCCATCACAAACCTAGGGTTTAGTAGCAGCTGTGCGCTGTTATTAACCCCTGCTATTACCCAGATTGCCACCGCTCCAGGGCAATCGAGAAGAGCCGGTAATGCATCGGGATTGTCACATCTAATAGATGCAGCAATACCGGGCGGCTGCGGGCTGAGAATATACCAGCCCCGAGCCGGCATTATCATGGCTGGGGATGAAAACTGAGGGGAACCGCACGTCAGATTTTTTTTTTTTTTTAATTATTTAAAGAAAAGAAAAAGCCACATGCGAGGGACACCCGCGCGTCTGACATTGCAGCACAGCTGCACACTTCTGACAGCAGCGTGTTTTTAGGTACATGCACGCTCATGTTCAGAGAACGGCAGGTTGTAAAAGGAAGAAAAATTCCTGACAGCAGGTGGAAATTTGGTGCTGAAATCTGGTGCAGACGATTTCAGTACCAAATGTGCACTTCCTTTCCAGAAAACACAGCAAAAACCGTGGAAAAATAACCGCGGCAAAAAATGCGTCAAAACACCGCAGTTTTTTGCCAGGAGGTGTAGATTGGATGCAGGAATATGGTGTAAAAATTTCAGCACCAAATCTGCATCTCTTGGCCAAAAAAAATGCGATTTTTCTGCTAGGAGATGCAGGTCTGTGAACTCAGTGACCTCCACCTGAGGTAAGGTTACCTGCGATCACAGATGAAGGACCGTGGGAACCTCCAGCTGTGACCGCAAATGACCTGAGTGACGACACCGCTCAATGCGCAGCTCATTCATTCTCTGGAGATTCATTCTCAGAGAGCGGTCGGTCGTGCCTCTCTGTGATATTCAGATTGAGCAGAGCTGACGCAGTGTGGGACCTCTTGTGGATTATGTCGGAGCTGCAGGGTGTTTGGGGTTAATAAAGTGGTGAAGGAGGGGGTATTTGTATTTTATTCCAAATAAAGGATTTTTCTGTGCCATATTTATAGGTTTGTGTGATGCAGGTATCTGATAGATGCCGTTGCCATCACAACCCAGGGTTTAGTAGCAGCTGTGCGCTGTTATTAACCCCTGCTATTACCCCGATTGGCACCGCATCACGCCACCGTGAAGAGCCGGTATCGCACCAGGATTGTCACCTCTAATAGCTGCGGCAATACCGGGCGGCTGCGGGATGGAATACCAGCCCCCAGTCGGCGTTATCTTGGCTGGGGATGAAAATTAGGGGGAACCGCACGCCGGTTTTTTTTTTAACTATTTAAATAAAAAATATCCACATGCGGTTTCACCGGAATCACACATGCGAGGGACTCGCGCGAGTCTGCCATAGCATCACCCGGCAAAGCCTCGCATGTGTGACTGGATACACAGCACAGGTACAGCCAGACAGCTGGGGCTGCAGCCGCGAGCTATATCTGTGCTGCCGATTTGTTTATTTTTTACCACCATGCTGACCGGCAGACACTTGCATTACTTTCCCCGCCCACCGGCCATCCTAGCAACTGTGATTGGTTGCAGTCAGCTGCCACTCAGGGTGGTGGCGCGTCTAGCCACAACCAATTACACGCGCTGATAGCCGGGGAAAACAATGAATATTGAATTGTCGGCTCCGGAAGGGAATAGCGTGACCCGGAAGGAGTGTGCCGCCGTGACAGCGCCTCGGTGAGTATGCCGCGCTCGCTCCTACCCCCTTATCCCCTCCACAAAAGTCTTTAACCCCTTCACGACCATGGACGGATCTTTCCGTCATGGATCGTGTCCCGGTAAGCCCCGCCGCCCCCTGCCGCGGGCAGGCGGCGTGGATCGGCACACATAGCTGTTTTCAACAGCTGACATGTGTGCCTACATGTTCCGAGTGGAATCGCATTCCACCCGGAACATTAACCGCTTAGATCTCGCTGCCAAAGTCTGGCAGCGAGATCTATATGCGCGCGGCCATGTTTTTTACTTACCGCCGTCCCCTTCGGACGTCACGTGAGTGATCACGTGACGTTCGGTGGTTGCCATCATAGCACAGGGTCATGTGATGACGCCTGCTGGTACGAAGTTTCACTTTCATTCTTCATCGGCACGGAGCAGAGGAAAAAAGAAAGTGACTATTTCTGCTATTTACAGCGGTATAGCTGTGATCAGCAGATAGCGATCAGCAATCGGATTGCTGATCGCTATAGCCCCCTAGGGGGACTAGTAAAATAAAATAAAAAAAGTAAAAAAAAAGTTTTAAAAAATTTAAAAAAAACAAAAAACCTAAAAGTTCAAATCACCACCCTTTCCCCCCATTGAAAATTAAAGGGTTAAAAAATAAATAAATATACACATATTTGGTATCGCCGCGTTCAGAAATGTCCGATCTATCAAAATATAAAATCAATTAATCTGATTGGTAAACGGCGAAGTGGCAAAAAAATTCCAAGCCCCAAAATTACGTTTTTTGGTCGCCGCAAGTTTTACGCAAAATGCAATAACAGGCGATCAAAACGTAGCATCTGCGCAAAAATGCTACCATTAGAAACATCAGCTCGAGACGCAAAGAAGGGAATTTTGTTTACTTACCGTAAATTCCTTTTCTTCTAGCTCCAATTGGGAGACCCAGACAATTGGGTGTATAGCTACTGCCTCCGGAGGCCGCACAAAGTACTACACTTAAAAGTGTAAGGCCCCTCCCCTTCTGGCTATACACCCCCCCGTGGGAGCACGGGTCCCTCAGTTTTAGTGCAAAAGCAAGAAGGAGGAAAGCCAATAACTGTTTCAAAAACAAATTCAATCCGATAAACAATATCGGAGAACGTAACTTATCAACATGAACAACATGTGCACCCGAAAAACAAATACCCTAAGAAAAAACAGGGCGGGTGCTGGGTCTCCCAATTGGAGCTAGAAGAAAAGGAATTTACGGTAAGTAAACAAAATTCCCTTCTTCTTTTTCGCTCCTAATTGGGAGACCCAGACAATTGGGACGTCCAAAAGCAGTCCCTGGGTGGGTAAAAGAATACCTCGTGATCGGGCTGTCAGGCAGCCCTTTCTTACAGGTGGGCCACCGCCGCCTGCAGGACTTGTCTACCTAGGCTGGCATCCGCCGAAGCGTAGGTATGCACCTGATAATGCTTGGTAAAAGTGTGCAGACTCGACCAGGTAGCCGCCTGGCACACCTGCTGAGCCGTAGCCTGATGCCGTAATGCCCAGGACGCACCCACGGCTCTGGTAGAATGGGCCTTCAGTCCAGAAGGAGTCGGAAGCCCAGCAGAACGGTAGGCGTGAAGAATTGGTTCCTTGATCCACCGCGCAAGGGTGGATTTGGAAGCTTGCGACCCTTTATGCTGACCAGCGACCAGGATAAAGAGTGCATCCGAACGGCGCAGAGGCGCCGTGCGGGAAATGTAGATCCTGAGTGCTCTCACCAGGTCCAACAGATGCAAACCCTTTTCAAATTGGTGAACTGGATGCGGACACAAAGATGGTAAAGTGATATCCTGATTGAGATGAAAGGAAGATACCACCTTGGGAAGAAACTCTGGAATTGGACGCAGTACTACCTTGTCTTGGTGAAACACCAGGAAGGGAGATTTGCAAGATAACGCCGCCAGCTCTGACACTCTCCGAAGAGACGTGACCGCCACCAGAAAAGCCACTTTCTGTGAAAGCCGAGAAAAGGAAATCTCCTTCATAGGCTCGAAAGGTGGCTTCTGGAGAGCAATTAGAACCTTGTTCAGATCCCAGGGTTCCAATGGCCGCTTGTAAGGGGGAACGATATGACAAACCCCTTGCAGGAACGTGCGTACCTTAGGAAGTCGCGCCAGGCGCTTCTGAAAGAATACGGATAGCGCAGAGACTTGTCCTTTAAGGGAGCTAAGCGACAAACCTTTTTCCAACCCAGACTGCAGGAAGGAAAGAAAAATAGGCAATGCAAATGGCCAGGGAGAAACTCCCTGAGCAGAGCACCAAGATAAGAATATCTTCCACGTTCTGTGGTAGATCTTGGCGGAGGATGGTTTCCTAGCCTGTCTCATGGTGGCAACAACATCATGAGATAAACCTGAGGTCCCTAGGATCCAGGACTCAATGGCCACACAGTCAGGTTCAGGGCCGCAGAATTCAGATGGAAAAACGGCCCTTGAGACAGCAAGTCTGGACGGCCTGGTAGCGCCCACGGTTGTCCTACCGTGAGATGCCACAGATCCGGGTACCACGACCTCCTTGGCCAGTCTGGAGCGACGAGAATGGTGCAACGGCAGTCGGACCTGATTTTGCGGAGCACTCTGGGCAACAATGCCAGAGGTGGGAACACATAAGGTAGTCGGAACTGCGACCAATCCTGAACTAAGGCGTCTGCCGCCAGAGCTCGGTGATCGTGAGACCGTGCCATGAAAACCGGGATCTTGTTGTTGTGCCGTGATGCCATCAGGTCGACGTCCGGCATCCCCCAGCGGCGACAGATCTCCTGAAACACGTCCGGGTGAAGGGACCATTCCCCTGCGTCCATGCCCTGGCGACTGAGAAAGTCTGCTTCCCAGTTTTCCACGCCTGGGATGTGAACTGCGGATATGGTGGATGCTGTGTTTTCCACCCACGTCAGAATCCGCCGGACTTCTTGAAAGGCTTGCCGACTGCGTGTTCCCCCTTGGTGGTTGATGTACGCCACCGCTGTGGAATTGTCCGACTGAATCCGGATCTGCTTGCCCTCCAGCCACTGTTGGAAGGCTCGCAGAGCAAGATAGACTGCTCTGATTTCCAGAACATTGATCTGAAGGGTGGACTCTCTCTGAGTCCACGTACCCTGAGCCCTGTGGTGAAGAAACACTGCTCCCCACCCTGATAGGCTCGCATCTGTCGTGACCACCGCCCAGGATGGGGGTAGGAACGACTTTCCTTTTGACAATGAGGTGGGAAGAAGCCACCATCGGAGAGAGTCCTTGGCTGCCTGAGAGAGGGAGACATCCCTGTCGAGGGACGTCGACTTCCCGTCCCATTGGCGGAGAATGTCCCATTGTAGAGGGCGCAGATGAAACTGCGCGAAAGGGACTGCTTCCATTGCTGCCACCATCTTCCCTAGGAAATGCATGAGGCGCCTCAAGGAGTGGGACTGGTTCTGCAGGAGAGATTGCACCCCTGTCTGCAGAGAGCACTGCTTGTCCAGTGGAAGCTTCACTATCGCTGAGAGAGTATGAAACTCCATGCCAAGATATGTTAGTGATTGGGTCGGGGTTAGATTTGACTTTGAAAAGTTGATAATCCACCCGAAACTCTGGAGAGTCTTCAGTGCCACGTCCAGACTGTGTTGGCATGCCTCGTGAGAGGGTGCCTTTATAAGTAGATCGTCCAAATACGGGATCACGGAGTGACCCTGCGAGTGCAGGACAGCTACTACTGCTGCCATGACCTTGGTGAAGACCCGAGGGGCTGTTGCCAGCCCGAAAGGTAACGCTACGAACTGCAGGTGTTCGCTTTCTATAACGAAGCGTAGAAAACGCTGATGCTCTGGCGCAATCGGCACGTGAAGATAAGCATCTTTGATGTCTATTGATGCTAAGAAATCTCCTTGAGACATTGAGGCTATGACGGAGCGTAGAGATTCCATCCGGAACCTCCTGGTTTTTACGTGTTTGTTGAGCAACTTTAGATCCAGGACGGGCCGAAAGGACCCGTCCTTCTTTGGCACCACAAACAGATTGGAGTAAAAACCGTGACCTTGTTCCTGAAGAGGAACGGAAGTCACCACTCCTTCCGCCTTTAGAGCGGCCACCGCCTGCAGCAGAGCATCGGCTCGGTCGGGCGGTGGGGAAGTTCTGAAGAAACGAGTTGGAGGACGAGAGCTGAACTCTATCCTGTACCCGTGAGACAGAATGTCCCTCACCCAACGGTCTTTGACCTGTGACAGCCAAATGTCGCCAAAGCGGGAGAGCCTGCCACCGACCGAGGATGCGGAGAGAGGAGGCTGAAAGTCATGAGGAAGCCGTCTTGGTAACGGTTCTTCCTGCTGTCTTTTTTGGGCGTGACTGAGTCCGCCAAGAATCTGAGCCTCTCTGATCCTTTTGAGTCCTTTTGGACGAGGAGAATTGGGACCTGCCTGAGCCTCGAAAGGACCGAAAACCAGACTGACCCCTCCTTTGTTGGGGCTTGTTTTGTCTGTGTTGAGGTAAGGATGAGTCCTTACCCTTGGAGTGTTTAATGATTTCATCCAAACGCTCCCCAAACAATCGGTCACGAGAAAAAGGCAAACTGGTTAAGCACTTCTTGGAAGCAGAATCTGCCTTCCATTCTCTCAACCACAGGGCTCTGCGCAAAACCACGGAGTTGGCTGACGCCACCGCCGTACGGCTCGTAGAGTCCAGGACAGCATTAATCGCGTAAGACGCGAATGCAGACATTTGAGAGGTCAATGGTGCCACCTGCGGGGCAGATGTACGTGTGACCGAGTCGACTTGTATAAGCCCAGCTGAAATGGCTTGGAGTGCCCATACGGCTGCAAAAGCTGGCGCCAACGACGCTCCAATAGCTTCATAGATGGATTTCAGCCAGAGCTCCATCTGCCTGTCAGTGGCATCTTTAAGTGCCGCTCCATCTTCTACTGCAACTAAAGATCTAGCTGCAAGCCTGGAGATTGGAGGGTCCACCTTGGGACACTGGGTCCAACCCTTGACCACGTCAGGGGGAAAAGGATAGCGTGTATCTTTAAGCCGTTTAGAAAACCGCTTCTCAGGATAAGCGTGGTGTTTCTGGATTGCATCTCTAAAGTCAGAGTGGTCCAGAAAAGTGCTTAATTTACGCTTGGGATATCTGAAATGGAATTTCTCCTGCTGTGAAGCTGCCTCCTCCGCAGGAGGAGCTGGCGGGGAAATATCTAACATCCTATTGATGGACGCTATAAGATCATTCACTATGGCGTCACCATCCGGTGTATCCAGATTGAGAGCGGTCCCAGGATCAGAATCTTGATCAGTTACATCCGCCTCATCACCCATAGATTCGTCCCGCTGGGATCCTGACCAGTGAGACGAAGTTGAGGGCCCCTCATAACGAGCCCGCTTAGGTTGTCTGGGACTGTTGTCTGAGTCAGAATCGTCACCCTGGGGTGCATGTGACACCCCCGGAGCTTGGAAGTGTTCCAGCTGAGGGGGACCAGGGAGCAATGATGCCACAGTGTCCATGGTCTGAGTTACTGGTCTAGACTGCAATGTTTCAAGAATCTTTGACATGGTCATAGACAATCTGTCAGCAAAAGCTGCAAACTCCGTTCCTGTCACCTGGACAGCATTCACAGGTGGTACACTCTGGGTCACGTCCAGCAGAGGCCCCGGCTGTGCAAGTTGCACAGGGGCCGAGCACTGCACACAATGGGGGTCAGTGGAACCTGCCGGTAGAGCAGCCCCACATGCGGTACAGGCAGCATATAATGTCTGTGCCCTGGCACCCTTGCGTTTTGCGGACGACATGCTGTTGCCTCCTTGTAATCTAGGAGGGTATATAGCCGAGAATCACCAGCGACCGTACAGTACAAAGTATTTGCAAACACAAAATACTCAGTATACAAACGGCACAAGTGGGGGTGAGCCCTTGAGGGCTGCTTACCGCCCGCTGAACAGCGGGTATGAGGCCGTAGAATCCCGTGTCTGGGTCTCCCCGTCTCCCCTCTGCAGCTCAGCGTGCAGGCAGGAATGGCTGCCGGCGTTCTGTGAAGAGGGGCGGACCGTGGGCGTGCCACAAACAAAGTGCGGGAAACTGCGTCCTACTGTGCCTGGTGTGAGGGCTGGAGTATGTAAAAAAGACTCCAGCCCTCAGCGCTGATGCTCTGTACAGCGTCCCGCCCTCCTCCTGACTGGCAGGTGCGGAGGCGGGAACGAACGAACTAGGCCGCAAAAGCCGGGGACTGTAGTAATAAGCGCGGCCGTGATATATGCACGGTCAGCGCGGAAGTCCCCGGCGCACCACAAGTCCCAGCCGCGTCGCAGTCCCAGCGGCCGGCGCGACCGTTCTCCCTGAGTCTACCCACTCAGCTAAGCTGAAGTGAGGAAATGGCACAAGCGCAGCAGCGCTGTTGTCCCCGGCGCACTAACACACCCAGCAATGCTGCGGTGTGCGCGCGTATGCACGGGGACACAAAGTACCTTGACGGAGCAGGGCCATGTCCCTGACGATACTCAGCTCCATATCCAGCGGCTTCTCCAGGGGCTGCGGATGGAGCACGGTCTCAGTGCCTGGAGACCGGTAAAATCCCACTTCGCCCAGAGCCCTAATGGGGATGGGGAAGGAATCAGCATGTGGGCTCCAGCCTCCGTACCCGCAATGGGTACCTCAACCTTAACAAGCACCACCGACAGAAAGTGGGGTGAGAAGGGAGCATGCTGGGGGCCCTGTATGGGCCCTCTTTTCTTCCATCCGACATAGTCAGCAGCTGCTGCTGACTAAATAATGGAGCTATGCGTGCGTGTCTGACCTCCTTCGCACAAAGCAAAAACTGAGGGACCCGTGCTCCCACGGGGGGGTGTATAGCCAGAAGGGGAGGGGCCTTACACTTTTAAGTGTAGTACTTTGTGCGGCCTCCGGAGGCAGTAGCTATACACCCAATTGTCTGGGTCTCCCAATTAGGAGCGAAAAAGAAAAATAAGCAGTCACTGAGCCATAGATCCCAAAAAATAAGAACGCTACGTGTTTCGGAAAATGGCGCAAAACGTGCGCCACTTTTATTGGACAAACTTGTGAATTTTTTTTAACCCCTTAGATACAAGTAAATCTATTCATGTTTGGTGTCTACAAACTCGCACCGACCTCAAGCATCATACCTACACATCAGTTTTACCATATAGTGAACACCGTGAATAAAACATCCCAAAAACTATTGTGCCATCACACTTTTTTTGCAATTTTTCCACACTTGGAATTTTTTTGCTGCTTTCCAGTACACCATATGGTAAAACTTATGGTTTCATTTAAAAGTACAACTTGTCCCGCAAAAAACAAGCCTTCATATGGCAAGATTGAAGGAAAAATAAAAAAGTTACGGCTCTCGGAAGAAGGGGAGCAAAAAACAAAAACGCAAAAACGGAAAGTGCCCCGGGGCTGAAGGGGTTAACCTCAGGATTCCGGTCCCCATTGACTTATATGGGCACCGGATTCCGGAGCAGATCGGACTCTTTAAAATCTGGCAGTGATCCGCCGGTACCGGATTTTTGGCGGTTCGATCAGCTCTAACCACTACATCATGACTGGACCACATATTACCACTACAGTGACTGAATAATGCAATACTGATTATAATTAGAAACCAAAATACTAATTACACTAAATATTACCACCATGTGTGTGTCTGACTTACTAGGTACATTTCTAGGTGAAGTCATTCATCTTTCCTTTTCCTCTTCATCCAGAGCAGACTGCTATCACTTCTTCCAGCCAGGACTCATCTCTGCAGAAAGTAACACACATACATTTATAACTATCACTTCTAGAACACAGTCTCCAATTTTTCCCTAACTTCACACTATGCTGCATCAGGTAAAGAAAAAAGCGACATAGTGGCGCCTTGCACAATAAGGGTACTTTTCCACGATCAAGACAAGCTGCGTTCTAGAGGCAGCGTGTCTTCTCTTGTAGAGATGAGTGTTCTCTGTAGGAAAATGCAGCGTTTGTGCCCACAATCAGGGTTCTGAGTGCAGCGGATTTTCGCTGTCTTCTTCTGCCAAAAACACTCAATTTCTGCTTCCAGAGACATAACGTGCTGCATCTAAAATGCTGCTAATCCTGATCGTGGGAATGTACCCTAAAGGGTACTTTACACGCTGCGATCTCGTTAGCGAGCGTACCCGCCCCCGTCAGTTGTGCGTCACGGGCACATCGCTGCCCATGGCGCACAACATCGCTAGGAACAGTCACACATACCTGCCTAGCAACGTTGCTGTGACCGGCGAACCGCCTCCTTTCTAAGGGGGCGGTTCGTTTGGCGTCATAGCGACGTCACTAAGTGGCCATCCAATAGAAGCGGAGGGGCGGAGATGAGCAGGACATTACATCCCGCCCACCTCCTTCTTTCCCAATTGCCGGCGGCCGCAGGTAAGGAGATGTTTCTCGTTCCTGCGGTGTCACACATAGCGATGTGTGCTGCCGCAGGAAACGAGGAACAACCTCGTTACTGCACATACGATTTTTGGTAAACGACCTCTCCAAAAACAATCGATTTTTACCTCTTCTGCGATCGTTGAAGGTCGCTCGTACGTGTCACATGCTGCGATGTCGCTAACGACGCCGGATGTGCGTCACAAACACAGTGACCCCGACGATATATTGTTAGCGATGTCGCAGCGTGTAAATGGCCCTTTAGGCTATGTTCAAATATTACGTTTTTTTTACGTACATTAAAAGCTGCTTTATCAGAACCAGCAAAAGCTATCACATCAGAAATATTAAAAATTGGAAAACTGCAGCATTTCAATAATTTCAGTGTTTTTTCACCATAGAAAGCAATGTGTGCAAAAACGCTGCAAATAATGGAACCATGCGTTTTTATTAAATTAATTAAATGTGTACTTTGTGTATAAACAACACAATGTGCGCCAAAAATCCAGCATAAAAAAACAGCAAAACCTACTTTTTGTATGCAGTTTCTTTACTGCCAAAAAAACTTTTTGCCTGCAGAGAAAAAAAAAACCCTTATAAAAAAAAAATATGAATGTAAATATAGCCTAGCAGAACCTCTTTTGTCGTCCCGTCCCCCCTCCGCCATGGAAAACGGTACCCTCAAAGTAAGAGCTCACTCATCCAATGGAACAGAAGTCAGCAGCACTCACCATAACAAACAAGTCCTTTATTAAATCTTTATAAAAGCAATTGCCACACTGGAGTAGCGGGTGAAGGGAGAGAGGGATGAACAGGTGAGAGCTGAGACAAGGGCCATTTTACAACGTCGCCTCAGTTCTTACACCTGTTCATCCCTCTCTCTCTTCACCCAAGGGAGAGAGGCTCTCCATACAAGGGGCCCTACCCAATGTCACTGGGGACAATGTCCTGCAGAACAGACACCAGGTGCCCCATTCAATGTCACTGGTGACAATGTCCTGCACCACCAGGGGCCCTGCCCAATGTCACTGAGTACAATGTCCTTTCTAATAGACAACAGGGGCCCTGCCCAATGTCACTGAGTACAATGTCCTTTCTAATAGACAACAGGGGCCCTGCCCAATGTCACTGAGTACAATGACCTTTCTAATAGACAACAGGGGCTCTGCCCAATTTCACTGAGGACAGTGTCCATTCACCACAGACATCAAGAACCCTGCCTAATGTCACTGAGGACAATCTCCTGCACCACAGACACCAGGGGCCCTGCTCAATGTCACTGTGGACATTGTCCTGCACCACAGACACCAGGGGCCCTGCTCAATGTCACTGTGGACATTGTCCTGCACCACAGACACCAGGGGCCCTGCCCAGTGTCACTGGACACAATGTCCTGCACCACAAACACCAGGGGCCGATCATTGAGGCCATAACCACGAACAGTGCAGCCGTCACATGGCAGCCATGTCATCCATACGTTTATTCGGTGGACACTTTGTGGATGCTTTCTCCAATCTCTAAGGGTACTTTCACACTTGCGTTGGATGGCTTCCGTTGCTATCCGCAGCCTTGAGGAATTATGGTAACCGTTGCAGGAAACCGTTATATTCCTCATAGACTTCTATTAGCTACGGATAGCAACGGATGGTCTTGCATTGCATCCGCCCCGCGGGGCATCAGTTGTTTTGACGCTGACCGTCAGTGACAGTCAGGCGGATGGAACACTGCATGTAGCGTTTTTCTGCACTTGGCGGAGTGTCAAAAAAACGCAACCTGCAGGATTCCGTTGGCGTCCGTTGTTTTTATAATGGACGCCTATGGTGGCGGATTCCGTTAGAATTCGTCATTTTGACGGATTCCGTTAACGCATCTCTCTTTACACAACTGCGCATGCTCAGATGTGTAAAGTCAAGGAAAAAACCTATAACGGATTGCGTTATTTTGTACGATCCGTAGCATCCGTTGTGCCACTATATGCAACGCATCCGTTGCATGCGTCACACAACGCAATGCTACGGATCCCGTCCAACGCAAGTGTGAAACTAGCCTTACTGGCCAGCTCTGAATGTCACTTACTTCAGTTCTGCTTCGTAGAGGGCTCTGTGCCGCCCTTCCCTCCCCCAGTGTCCCTGCCGCCCCCACCCCCTCAGACGGCTACCGAGTCATCTACTCTCCAAGCAGCCGTTAGCTTCTCTTCAGACGGATGCTGGGTACGGCACTTCTGTCCCCCTCTTCTTATCAGGTGGTTACAGGATGGACTCTGCACGGAAACCTCTATTCCATTAAAAAAAACAAAAACACATACTTCGTCTACGAGTGAGAAACACCAGAAACTGTTTTTGTTGTTTTTTTTTCTTTTTACTGCTTCCGGGTTTGCGCTGCAAGGTCGGCGTTAGCGCATGCTCAATGATGGCTAAGGAAGACAAGCAGACATCTGACGGTAGAGGCTAGATCGGAGTTGATTTTTTGAGGGGGAGGAGTGATTTCATGAAATCATGATGTCACCGGAAGGGGCGGGGCCTCCTCAGTGCCGTGCAGATCTGTGGGCGGGAGGCGGCAGTGCCCGGGCTCCTCAGTGCAGAGCGGACGGATCCTGACCCTGAGGTGGAGAAGATTCAGCTTTTCCTCATTAGTTATAGTTCTGGGGGTCTCAGACTGTATGTTGGGGGCACAGAGCAGTGTCTCCTGTCACTACTGGGGGCTGCAGCTCGTGTATATCTCAGGGAATGTACTGAAGCTGCAGCACTGTGCTGTGGAGGCTTCAATAAGGTAAGTGGCTTACGAAGGGGGGGTTACACGGAGCAGGGGGTAATGCTGTGGAGGTTTTATAAGGAATGTGGGGGTTACTCTAGGCAGGAGGCGACGCTGCATGTTTGGGGGGGCTTGCAGGAGGCAATGTGGAACGTTTAGGGCGGCTCGCACTTGCCACGGAGCGACTGCATGTTTGGGGTGGACTCGCACTGGACAGGGGGTGAAGCTGCACGTTTGGGGGGGCTGGCACTGGGCAGTGAGCGACGCTGCACGTTTGGGGGGGGCTGGCACTGGACAGGGGGTGAAGCTGCACGTTTGGGGGGGCTGGCACTGGGCAGTGAGCGACGCTGCACGTTTGGGGGGGCTGGCACTGGACAGGGGGTGAAGCTGCACGTTTGGGGGGGCTGGCACTGGGCAGTGAGCGACGCTGCACGTTTGGGGGGCTGGCACTGGGGAGGGGGCGACGCTGCACGTTTGGGGGGGGCTTGCAGGGGGCGACGCTGCACGTTTGGGGGGGCTTGCAGGGGGCGACGCTGCATGTTTGGGGGACTCGCACTGGCCAGGGGGCGACGCTGCACGTTGGGGGGGCTTGCAGCGGGCGATGCTGCATGTTTGGGGGACTCGCACTGGCCAGGGGGTGCCCTACACGTTTGGGGGACTCGCACTGGCCAGGGGGTGCCCTACACGTTTGGGGGACTCGCACTGGCCAGGGGGTGCCCTACACGTTTGGGGGGCTCGCACTGGCCAGGGGGTGCCCTACACGTTTGGGGGGCTCGCACTGGCCAGGGGGTGCCCTACACGTTTGGGGGGCTCGCACTGGCCAGGGGGTGCCCTACACGTTTGGGGGGCTCGCAGTGGCCAGGGGGTGCCCTACACGTTTGGGGGGCTCGCAGTGGCCAGGGGGTGCCCTACACGTTTGGGGGGCTCGCAGTGGCCAGGGGGTGCCCTACACGTTTGGGGGGCTCGCAGTGGCCAGGGGGTGCCCTACACGTTTGGGGGGCTCGCAGTGGCCAGGGGGTGCCCTACACGTTTAAGGGGCTCGCAGTGGCCAGGGGGTGCCCTACACGTTTGGGGGGCTCGCAGTGGCCAGGGGGTGCCCTACACGTTTGGGGGGCTCGCAGTGGCCAGGGGGTGCCCTACACGTTTGGGGGGCTCGCAGTGGCCAGGGGGTGCCCTACACGTTTGGGGGGCTCGCAGTGGCCAGGGGGTGCCCTACACGTTTGGGGGGCTCGCAGTGGCCAGGGGGTGCCCTACACGTTTGGGGGGCTCGCAGTGGCCAGGGGGTGCCCTTGCACGTTTGGGGGGCTCGCAGTGGCCAGGGGGTGCCCTACACGTTTGGGGGGCTCGCAGTGGCCAGGGGGTGCCCTACACGTTTGGGGGGCTCGCAGTGGCCAGGGGTGACGCTGCACGTTTGGGGGGCTCGCAGTGGCCAGGGGGTGACGCTGCACGTTTGGGGGGCTCGCAGTGGCCAGGGGGTGACGCTGCACGTTTGGGGGGCTCGCAGTGGCCAGGGGGTGACGCTGCACGTTTGGGGGGCTCGCAGTGGCCAGGGGGCGACGCTGCACGTTTGGGGGGCTCGCAGTGGCCAGGGGGTGACGCACGTTTGGGGGGCTCGCAGTGGCCAGGGGGTGACGCTGCACGTTTGGGGGGCTCGCAGTGGCCAGGGGGTGACGCTGCACGTTTGGGGGGCTCGCAGTGGCCAGGGGGTGACGCTGCACGTTTGGGGGGCTCGCAGTGGCCAGGGGGTGACGCTGCACGTTTGGGGGGCTCGCAGTGGCCAGGGGGTGACGCTGCACGTTTGGGGGGCTCGCAGTGGCCAGGGGGTGACGCTGCACGTTTGGGGGGCTCGCAGTGGCCAGGGGGTGACGCTGCACGTTTGGGGGGGCTGGCAGTGGGCGACGCTGCACGTTTGGGGGGGCTGGCACTGGGCAGTGGGCGACGCTGCACGTTTGGGGGGGGGGGGGGGGCTGGCAGTGGGCGACACTGCACGTTTGGGGGGGGGGGCTGGCACTGGGCAGTGAGCAACGCTGCACGCTTGGGGGGGGCTGGCACTGGGCAGGGGGCGACGCTGCACGCTTGGGGGGGCTCGCAGGGGGTGACGCTGCACGTTTGGGGGGGCTAGCACTGGGCAGTGAGCGACGCTAAACGTTTGGGGCGGCTCGCACTGGCCGGGGGGCGACGTTGCACGTTTGCGGGGCTCGCACTGGCCAGGGGGTGCCCTGCACGTTTGGGGGGGCTCGCACTGGCCAAGGGGTGCCCTGCACGTTTGGGGGGCTCGCACTGGCCAGGGGGTGCCCTACATGTTTGGGGGGCTCGCAGTGGCCATGGGGTGCCCTGCACGTTTGGGGGGCTCGCACTGGCCAGGGGGTGCCCTGCACGTTTGGGGGGCTCGCAGTGGCCAGGGGGTGCCCTACACGTTTGGGGGGCTCGCAGTGGCCAGGGGGTGCCCTACATGTTTGGGGGGCTCGCAGTGGCCAGGGGGTGCCCTACATGTTTGGGGGGCTCGCAGTGGCCAGGGGGTGCCCTACATGTTTGGGGGGCTCGCAGTGGCCAGAGGGTGCCGCTGCATGTTTGGGGGGCTCGCAGTGGCCAGGGGGTGCCGCTGCATGTTTGGGGGGCTCGCACTGGCCAGGGGGTGACGCTGCACGTTTGGGGGGCTCGCACTGGCCAGGGGGTGACGCTGCACGTTTGGGGGGCTCGCACTGGCCAGGGGGTGACGCTGCACGTTTGGGGGGCTCGCACTGGCCAGGGGGTGACGCTGCACGTTTGGGGGGCTCGCACTGGCCAGGGGGTGACGCTGCACGTTTGGGGGGCTCGCACTGGCCAGGGGGTGACGCTGCACGTTTGGGGGGCTCGCACTGGCCAGGGGGTGACGCTGCACGTTTGGGGGGCTCTTGCGGGGCAGTGGTGCGTGTTGTTGTGGGGGCTCTCGCGGGGCAGTGGTGCGTGTTGTTGTGGGGGCTCTCGCGGGGCAGTGGTGCGTGTTGTTGTGGGGGCTCTCGCGGGGCAGTGGTGCGTGTTGTTGTGGGGGCTCTCGCGGGGCAGTGGTGCGTGTTGTTGTGGGGGCTCTCGCGGGGCAGTGGTGCGTGTTGTTGTGGGGGCTCTCGCGGGGCAGTGGTGCGTGTTGTTGTGGGGGCTCTCGCGGGGCAGTGGTGCGTGTTGTTGTGGGGGCTCTCGCGGGGCAGTGGTGCGTGTTGTTGTGGGGGCTCTCGCGGGGCAGTGGTGCGTGTTGTTGTGGGGGCTCTCGCGGGGCAGTGGTGCGTGTTGTTGTGGGGGCTCTCGCGGGGCAGTGGTGCGTGTTGTTGTGGGGGCTCTCGCGGGGCAGTGGTGCGTGTTGTTGTGGGGGCTCTCGCGGGGCAGTGGTGCGTGTTGTTGTGGGGGCTCTCGCGGGGCAGTGGTGCGTGTTGTTGTGGGGGCTCTCGCGGGGCAGTGGTGCGTGTTGTTGTGGGGGCTCTCGCGGGGCAGTGGTGCGTGTTGTTGTGGGGGCTCTCGCGGGGCAGTGGTGCGTGTTGTTGTGGGGGCTCTCGCGGGGCAGTGGTGCGTGTTGTTGTGGGGGCTCTCGCGGGGCAGTGGTGCGTGTTGTTGTGGGGGCTCTCGCGGGGCAGTGGTGCGTGTTGTTGTGGGGGCTCTCGCGGGGCAGTGGTGCGTGTTGTTGTGGGGGCTCTCGCGGGGCAGTGGTGCGTGTTGTTGTGGGGGCTCTCGCGGGGCAGTGGTGCGTGTTGTTGTGGGGGCTCTCGCGGGGCAGTGGTGCGTGTTGTTGTGGGGGCTCTCGCGGGGCAGTGGTGCGTGTTGTTGTGGGGGCTCTCGCGGGGCAGTGGTGCGTGTTGTTGTGGGGGCTCTCGCGGGGCAGTGGTGCGTGTTGTTGTGGGGGCTCTCGCGGGGCAGTGGTGCGTGTTGTTGTGGGGGCTCTCGCGGGGCAGTGGTGCGTGTTGTTGTGGGGGCTCTCGCGGGGCAGTGGTGCGTGTTGTTGTGGGGGCTCTCGCGGGGCAGTGGTGCGTGTTGTTGTGGGGGCTCTCGCGGGGCAGTGGTGCGTGTTGTTGTGGGGGCTCTCGCGGGGCAGTGGTGCGTGTTGTTGTGGGGGCTCTCGCGGGGCAGTGGTGCGTGTTGTTGTGGGGGCTCTCGCGGGGCAGTGGTGCGTGTTGTTGTGGGGGCTCTCGCGGGGCAGTGGTGCGTGTTGTTGTGGGGGCTCTCGCGGGGCAGTGGTGCGTGTTGTTGTGGGGGCTCTCGCGGGGCAGTGGTGCGTGTTGTTGTGGGGGCTCTCGCGGGGCAGTGGTGCGTGTTGTTGTGGGGGCTCTCGCGGGGCAGTGGTGCGTGTTGTTGTGGGGGCTCTCGCGGGGCAGTGGTGCGTGTTGTTGTGGGGGCTCTCGCGGGGCAGTGGTGCGTGTTGTTGTGGGGGCTCTCGCGGGGCAGTGGTGCGTGTTGTTGTGGGGGCTCTCGCGGGGCAGTGGTGCGTGTTGTTGTGGGGGCTCTCGCGGGGCAGTGGTGCGTGTTGTTGTGGGGGCTCTCGCGGGGCAGTGGTGCGTGTTGTTGTGGGGGCTCTCGCGGGGCAGTGGTGCGTGTTGTTGTGGGGGCTCTCGCGGGGCAGTGGTGCGTGTTGTTGTGGGGGCTCTCGCGGGGCAGTGGTGCGTGTTGTTGTGGGGGCTCTCGCGGGGCAGTGGTGCGTGTTGTTGTGGGGGCTCTCGCGGGGCAGTGGTGCGTGTTGTTGTGGGGGCTCTCGCGGGGCAGTGGTGCGTGTTGTTGTGGGGGCTCTCGCGGGGCAGTGGTGCGTGTTGTTGTGGGGGCTCTCGCGGGGCCCCCCCCCGACGTGCAGCCTCTCTCTCCCTGCGAGGGACGCTGCGGGGGCTCGCTGGGCAGCGGGGCGCGTTGGGGGGGGGCCGGCACTGGGCAGGGGGTGACGCTGCACGTTTGGTGGGGGCTCGCACTGGGCAGGGGGCGAAGGGGGGCCCTGTGTGTGTGTGCGGGGGGGGGGGGGGGGGAGGGCTGTGTGCACGTGCGGTGAAGTCCCTGTGTGTGTGTGTGTGGGGCCGTGTGTGTGGGGCCGTGTGTGTGGGGCCGTGTGTGTGGGGCCGTGTGTGTGGGGCCGTGTGTGTGGGGCCGTGTGTGTGGGGCCGTGTGTGTGGGGCCGTGTGTGTGGGGCCGTGTGTGTGGGGCCGTGTGTGTGGGGCCGTGTGTGTGGGGCCGTGTGTGTGGGGCCGTGTGTGTGGGGCCGTGTGTGTGGGGCCGTGTGTGTGGGGCCGTGTGTGTGGGGCCGTGTGTGTGGGGCCGTGTGTGTGGGGCCGTGTGTGTGGGGCCGTGTGTGTGGGGCCGTGTGTGTGGGGCCGTGTGTGTGTGTGGGGCCGTGTGTGTGTGGGCGGGCCGTGTGTGTGTGTGTGGGGCCGTGTGTGTGTGTGTGGGGCCGTGTGTGTGTGTGGGCGGGCCGTGTGTGTGGGCGGGCCGTGTGTGTGTGTGGGCGGGCCGTGTGTGTGTGTGGGCGGGCCGTGTGTGTGTGTGGGCGGGCCGTGTGTGTGTGTGGGCGGGCCGTGTGTGTGTGTGGGCGGGCCGTGTGTGTGTGTGGGCGGGCCGTGTGTGTGTGTGTGGGGGCCGTGTGTGTGTGTGTGGGGGCCGTGTGTGTGTGTGTGGGGGCCGTGTGTGTGTGTGTGGGGGCCGTGTGTGTGTGTGTGGGGGCCGTGTGTGTGTGTGTGGGGGCCGTGTGTGTGTGTGTGGGGGCCGTGTGTGTGTGTGTGGGGGCCGTGTGTGTGTGTGTGGGGGCCGTGTGTGTGTGTGTGGGGGCCGTGTGTGTGTGTGTGGGGGCCGTGTGTGTGTGTGGGGGGGCCGTGTGTGTGTGGGGGCCGTGTGTGTGTGTGTGGGGGCCGTGTGTGTGTGTGGGCCGTGTGTGTGTGTGTGTGTGTGGGCCGTGTGTGTGTGTGTGTGTGTGGGGGCCGTGTGTGTGGGGGCCGTGTGTGTGGGGGCCGTGTGTGTGTGGGGGCCGTGTGTGTGTGTGGGGGCCGTGTGTGTGTGTGTGGGGGCCGTGTGTGTGTGTGTGGGGGCCGTGTGTGTGTGTGTGGGGGCCGTGTGTGTGTGTGTGGGGGCCGTGTGTGTGTGTGTGGGGGCCGTGTGTGTGTGTGTGGGGGCCGTGTGTGTGTGTGTGGGGGCCGTGTGTGTGTGTGTGTGGGCCGTGTGTGTGTGTGTGTGTGGGCCGTGTGTGTGTGTGTGTGTGGGCCGTGTGTGTGTGTGTGTGTGTGGGCCGTGTGTGTGTGTGTGTGTGTGGGCCGTGTGTGTGTGTGTGTGTGTGGGGGCCGTGTGTGTGTGGGGGCCGTGTGTGTGTGGGGGCCGTGTGTGTGTGGGGGCCGTGTGTGTGTGGGGGCCGTGTGTGTGTGGGGGCCGTGTGTGTGTGGGGGCCGTGTGTGTGTGTGTGTGGGGGCCGTGTGTGTGTGTGTGTGGGGGCCGTGTGTGTGTGTGGGGGCCGTGTGTGTGTGTGGGGCCGTGTGTGTGTGTGGGGGCCGTGTGTGTGTGTGGGGGCCGTGTGTGTGTGTGTGTGTGGCCGTGTGTGTGTGTGGCCGTGTGTGTGTGTGGGCCGTGTGTGTGTGTGGCCGTGTGTGTGTGTGGCCGTGTGTGTGTGGGGCCGTGTGTGTGTGGGGCCGTGTGTGTGTGGGGCCGTGTGTGTGTGGGGCCGTGTGTGTGTGGGGCCGTGTGTGTGTGGGGCCGTGTGTGTGTGGGGCCGTGTGTGTGTGGGGCCGTGTGTGTGTGGGGCCGTGTGTGTGTGGGGCCGTGTGTGTGTGTGTGTGGGGGCCGTGTGTGTGTGTGTGTGGGGGCTGTGTGTGTGTGTGTGTGGGGGCCGTGTGTGTGTGTGTGTGGCCGTGTGTGTGTGTGTGGGGCCGTGTGTGTGTGGGGGCCGTGTGTGTGTGTGTGTGTGTGGGGGCCGGTGTGTGTGTGGGGGCCGTGTGTGTGTGGGGGCCGTGTGTGTGTGGGGGCCGTGTGTGTGTGTGTGTGTGTGTGTGTGTGTGGGGGCCGTGTGTGTGTGTGTGTGTGTGTGTGTGTGTGTGTGTGTGTGTGGGGGCCGTGTGTGTGTGTGTGTGTGTGTGTGTGTGTGTGTGTGTGTGTGGGGGCCGTGTGTGTGTGGGGGGCCGTGTGTGTGTGGGGGCCGTGTGTGTGTGGGGGCCGTGTGTGTGTGGGGGCCGTGTGTGTGTGTGTGGGGGCCGTGTGTGTGTGTGTGTGTGTGGGGGCCGTGTGTGTGTGTGTGTGTGGGGGCCGTGTGTGTGTGTGTGTGTGGGGGCCGTGTGTGTGTGTGTGGGGGCCGTGTGTGTGTGTGTGTGTGGGGGCCGTGTGTGTGTGTGTGTGGGGGCCGTGTGTGTGTGTGTGTGTGGGGGCCGTGTGTGTGTGTGTGTGGGCCGTGTGTGTGTGTGTGTGTGGGCCGTGTGTGTGTGTGTGTGTGGGCCGTGTGTGTGTGTGTGTGTGTGTGTGGGCCGTGTGTGTGTGTGTGTGTGTGTGTGTGGGGGCCGTGTGTGTGTGTGTGGGGGCCGTGTGTGTGTGTGGGGGCCGTGTGTGTGTGTGGGGGCCGTGTGTGTGTGTGTGTGTGGGGGCCCGTGTGTGTGTGTGTGTGTGGGGGCCGTGTGTGTGTGTGTGTGTGGGGGCCGTGTGTGTGTGTGTGTGTGGGGGCCGTGTGTGTGTGTGTGTGTGGGGGGCCGTGTGTGTGTGGGGGCCGTGTGTGTGTGGGGGCCGTGTGTGTGTGGGGGCCGTGTGTGTGTGGGGGCCGTGTGTGTGTGTGTGTGTGTGTGTGTGTGTGGGGGCCGTGTGTGTGTGTGTGTGGGGGCCGTGTGTGTGTGTGTGTGTGGGCCGTGTGTGTGTGTGTGTGTGTGTGTGTGGGGCCGTGTGTGTGTGTGTGTGTGTGTGTGTGTGGGGGCCGTGTGTGTGTGTGTGTGGGGGCCGTGTGTGTGTGTGGGGGCCGTGTGTGTGTGTGTGTGTGGGGGCCGTGTGTGTGTTGTGTGGGGGCCGTGTGTGTGTGTGTGGGGGCCGTGTGTGTGTGTGTGTGGGGGCCGTGTGTGTGTGTGTGTGGGGCCGTGTGTGTGTGTGTGTGGGGGCCGTGTGTGTGTGTGTGTGTGTGGGGGCCGTGTGTGTGTGTGTGTGGGGGCCGTGTGTGTGTGTGTGTGGGGGCCGTGTGTGTGGGGGCCGTGTGTGTGGGGGCCGTGTGTGTGGGGGCCGTGTGTGTGTGTGTGTGGGGGCCGTGTGTGTGTGTGTGTGTGGGCGGGCCGTGTGTGTGGGCGGGCCGTGTGTGTGGGCGGGCCGTGTGTGTGTGTGTGTGTGGGGGCCGTGTGTGTGTGTGTGTGTGGGCGGCCCGTGTGTGTGTGTGTGTGTGTGGGCGGGCCGTGTGTGGGCGGGCCGTGTGTGTGTGTGGGCGGGCCGTGTGTGTGTGTGTGTGTGTGTGGGCGGGCCGTGTGTGTGTGTGTGGGGCCGTGTGTGTGTGTGTGGGGCCGTGTGTGTGTGTGTGTGGGGCCGTGTGTGGGTCGTGTGTGGGTCGTGGGTCGTGTGTGTGTGTGGGTCGTGTGTGTGTGGGTCGTGTGTGTGGGGGCCGTGTGTGTGTGTGGGGGCCGTGTGTGTGTGTGTGTGTGTGTGTGTGTGTGTGTGTGTGGGCCGTGTGTGTGTGTGTGTGTGGCCGTGTGTGTGTGTGTGTGTGTGTGTGTGGGGGGGGGCCGTGTGTGTGTGTGTGGGGGCCGTGTGTGTGTGTGTGGGGGCCGTGTGTGTGTGTGTGTGTGGGGCCGTGTGTGTGTGTGGGGGCCGTGTGTGTGTGTGTGTGGCCGTGTGTGTGTGTGGGGGCCGTGTGTGTGTGTGTGTGGGGCCGTGTGTGTGTGTGTGTGTGTGTGTGGGGGGCCGTGTGTGTGGGGGCCGTGTGTGTGGGGGGCCGTGTGTGTGGGGGCCGTGTGTGTGGGGGCCGTGTGTGTGTGGGGGCCGTGTGTGTGTGGGGCCGTGTGGTGTGGGGCCGTGTGTGTGTGTGTGTGTGGGCGGGCCGTGTGTGTGTGTGTGGGCGGGCCGTGTGTGTGTGTGGTGGGCGGGCCGTGTGTGTGGCGGGCCGTGTGTGTGTGGGGGCCGTGTGTGTGTGGGGGGCCGTGTGTGTGGGGGCCGTGTGTGTGTGTGGGGGCCGTGTGTGTGTGTGTGTGTGGCGGGCGTGTGTGTGTGGGCGGGCCGTGTGTGTGTGGCGGCCGTGTGTGTGGGGCCGTGTGTGTGTGTGTGTGGGGGCCGTGTGTGTGTGGGGCCGTGTGTGTGGGGGGCCGTGTGTGTGTGTGGGGCCGTGTGTGTGTGGGCCGTGTGTGTGTGTGGGGGCCGTGTGTGTGTGTGTGTGGGGGCCGTGTGTGTGTGTGTGTGGGGGGCCGTGTGTGTGTGTGTGTGGGGGCCGTGTGTGTGTGTGTGTGGGGGCCGTGTGTGTGTGTGGTGTGGGGGCCGTGTGTGTGTGTGTGTGGGGGCCGTGTGTGTGTGTGTGTGGGGCCGTGTGTGTGTGTGTGGGGGCCGTGTGTGTGTGGGCCGTGTGTGTGTGGGCCGTGTGTGTGTGTGTGGGCCGTGTGTGTGTGTGTGTGTGGGGGCCGTGTGTGTGTGTGTGTGTGGGGGCCGTGTGTGTGTGTGTGGGGGCCGTGTGTGTGTGTGTGTGGGGCCGTGTGTGTGTGTGGGGGCCGTGTGTGTGTGGGGGCCGTGTGTGTGTGTGGGGCCGTGTGTGTGTGTGGGGGGCCGTGTGTGTGTGTGTGGGGGCCGTGTGTGTGTGTGTGTGTGTGGGGGCCGTGTGTGTGTGTGTGTGGGGGCCGTGTGTGTGTGTGGGGGGCCGTGTGTGTGTGTGTGTGGGGGCCGTGTGTGTGTGTGGGGGGCCGTGTGTGTGTGTGTGTGTGTGTGTGTGTGTGTGGGGGCCGTGTGTGTGTGTGTGTGTGGGGCCGTGTGTGTGTGTGTGTGGGGCCGTGTGTGTGTGTGTGTGTGGGGGCCGTGTGTGTGTGTGTGTGTGTGTGTGGGGGCCGTGTGTGTGTGTGTGTGTGTGTGTGGGGGCCGTGTGTGTGGTGTGGGGGCGCGTGTGTGTGTGTGTGTGTGTGTGTGTGGGGGCCGTGTGTGTGTGTGGGGGGCCGTGTGTGTGTGTGTGTGTGGGGGCCGTGTGTGTGTGTGTGTGTGGGGGCCGTGTGTGTGTGTGTGGGGCCGTGTGTGTGTGTGTGTGGGGGCCGTGTGTGTGTGTGTGTGGGGGCCGTGTGTGTGGGGGCCGTGTGTGTGTGTGTGTGGGGGCCGTGTGTGTGTGTGTGGGGGCCGTGTGTGTGGGGGCCGTGTGTGTGGGGGCCGTGTGTGTGGGGGCCGTGTGTGTGGGGGCCGTGTGTGTGGGGGCCGTGTGTGTGTGTGTGTGGGGGCCGTGTGTGTGTGTGTGTGTGTGGGCGGGCCGTGTGTGTGTGTGTGTGTGTGTGGGGGGGCCGTGTGTGTGTGTGTGTGGGCGGCCCGTGTGTGTGTGGGCGGGCCGTGTGTGTGTGTGGGCGGGCCGTGTGTGGTGTGTGTGTGTGTGTGTGGGCGGGCCGTGTGTGTGTGTGTGGGGCCGTGTGTGTGTGTGTGTGGGGCCGTGTGTGTGTGTGGGTCGTGTGTGGGTCGTGGGTCGTGTGTGTGTGTGGGTCGTGTGTGTGTGTGTGTGGGTCGTGTGTGTGTGTGTGTGTGTGTGGGGGCCGTGTGTGTGTGTGTGTGTGTGTGTGGGGGCCGTGTGTGTGTGTGTGTGGGGGCCGTGTGTGTGTGTGTGTGTGTGTGTGTGTGTGGGCCGTGTGTGTGTGTGTGTGTGTGGGGGCCGTGTGTGTGTGTGTGTGTGGGCCGTGTGTGTGTGTGTGTGTGTGTGGGGGGGGGGCCGTGTGTGTGTGTGTGTGTGTGTGGGGGCCGTGTGTGTATGTGTGTGTGGGGGCCGTGTGTGTGGGGGCCGTGTGTGTGGGGGCCGTGTGTGTGGGGGCCGTGTGTGTGTGGGGCCGTGTGTGTGTGGGGGCCGTGTGTGTGTGGGGGGCCGTGTGTGTGTGGGGCCGTGTGTGTGTGTGTGTGTGGGCGGGCCGTGTGTGTGTGTGTGTGTGTGGGCGGGCCGTGTGTGTGTGTGTGTGGGCGGGCCGTGTGTGTGTGTGTGTGGGCGGCCGTGTGTGTGTGTGTGGGCGGGGCCGTGTGTGTGTGTGTGGGGGCCGTGTGTGTGTGTGTGGGGGCCGTGTGTGTGTGTGGGGGGGCCGTGTGTGTGTGTGTGTGGGGGGCCGTGTGTGTGTGTGTGTGTGTGTGTGGGGGCCGTGTGTGTGTGTGGGGCCGTGTGTGTGGGGGCCGTGTGTGTGTGTGTGGGGGCCGTGTGTGTGTGTGTGTGTGTGTGGGCGGGCCGTGTGTGTGTGGGCGGGCCGTGTGTGTGTGTGGGCGGGCCGTGTGTGTGGGGGGCCGTGTGTGTGTGTGTGGGGGCCGTGTGTGTGTGGGGCGTGTGTGTGTGGGGGCCGTGTGTGTGTGTGGGGGCCGTGTGTGTGTGTGGGGGCCGTGTGTGTGTGTGTGTGTGTGGGGGCCGTGTGTGTGTGGGCCGTGTGTGTGTGTGGGCGGGCCGTGTGTGTGTGTGTGGGGGCCGTGTGTGTGTGTGTGTGTGTGTGTGTGGGCGGGCCGTGTGTGTGTGTGTGTGGGGGCCGTGTGTGTGTGTGTGTGGGGGCCGTGTGTGTGTGTGTGTGGGGGCCGTGTGTGTGTGTGTGTGGGGCCGTGTGTGTGTGTGTGTGGGGGCCGTGTGTGTGTGGGGGCCGTGTGTGTGTGTGTGTGTGGGGGCCGTGTGTGTGTGTGTGTGTGTGGGGCCGTGTGTGTGTGTGTGTGTGGGGCCGTGTGTGTGTGTGGGGGCGGGCCGTGTGTGTATGTGTGTGGGCGGGCCGTGTGTGGGCGGGCCGTGTGTGTTGTGTGTGGGGGGCCGTGTGTGGGCGGGCCGTGTGTGTGTGTGTGGGGGCCGTGTGTGTGTGGGGGCCGTGTGTGTGTGTGTGGGGGCCGTGTGTGGGGGCGGTGTGTGTGTGGGGGCCGTGTGTGTGTGTGGGGGCCGTGTGTGTGTGTGGGGCGGGGCCGTGTGTGTGTGGGGGGCCGTGTGTGTGTGTGTGTGGGCCGTGTGTGTGGGGGCCGTGTGTGTGGGGGCCGTGTGTGTGTGTGGGGGCCGTGTGTGTGGGCGGGCCGTGTGTGTGTGTGTGTGTGTGTGGGGGCCGTGTGTGTGGGCGGGCCGTGTGTGTGTGGGCGGGCCGTGTGTGTGTGTGGCGGGCCGTGTGTGTGTGTGGGGCGGGCCGTGTGTGTGGGCGGGCCGTGTGTGTGTGTGTGGGGGCCGTGTGTGTGTGTGTGGGGGGCCGTGTGTGTGTGTGTGTGGGGGGGCCGTGTGTGTGTGTGTGTGTGTGTGTGTGGGGGCCGTGTGTGTGTGTGGGGGCCGTGTGTGTGGGGGCCCTGTGTGTGGGGGCCCTGTGTGTGTGTGGGGGCCGTGTGTGTGTGTGTGTGTGTGTGGGGGCCGTGTGTGTGTGTGTGTCTGTGTGTGTGGGGGCCGTGTGTCTGTGTGTGTGGGGGCGGCCGTGTGTGTGTGTGGGCGGGCCGTGTGTGTGTGTGTGGGCGGCCGTGTGTGGGCGGGCCGTGTGTGTGTGTGTGTGTGGGGGCCGTGTGTGTGTGTGGGGGCCGTGTGTGTGGGGGCCGTGTGTGTGTGTGTGGGGGCCGTGTGTGTGTGTGTGGGGGCCGTGTGTGTGTGTGTGGGGGCCGTGTGTGTGTGTGGGGCCGTGTGTGTGTGTGGGGGCCGTGTGTGTGTGTGTGTGTGGGGGCCGTGTGTGTGTGTGTGTGTGGGGGCCGTGTGTGTGTGTGTGTGTGTGGGGGCCGTGTGTGTGTGTGTGGGGGCCGTGTGTGTGTGTGTGTGGGGGCCGTGTGTGTGGGGGCCGTGT